>NC_140225.1:12710688-13255688 GCF_951802725.1 Rutilus rutilus
AACATTTGATAAAAAGGTTTAAATATGACATTAGAATAATCTGCCCCCTATCCATGTAATTATCTACAGTGACTTAGATCCTAAGATCAGCCGACGTTATAAATACTATAAACAATAAGAGAACTCACACCAAAGTTTATTCAGTCTTTTCTTGTTATCATCATAATCATAATCCACTGGAAACAATTTATAATCTGCAATTGGATTCCTTATTGTTATAACTCATATTTGTGAAGCAATAATCACCTCTGTTCCTCTGCCATTAAGGATCTCTTCAGGGATGGGAAAAGTTTCACTTTCCATCTGGACTTTCCCCTTCCCATCTTCTGAAACCTTCACCTGTAGTACTTTAAATTTTGAACCCCCCAGATCCAGTGCCAGAAACTCACCCTTCTCTGCAGGAGAAACATATGGAACAGAACAGATGTAAAGCCATCATGAACATTAACAGATTTGAATTATGTAATATTACTCAGATGCAGTGATTCTACAGCTTTTTTTTTTTTTTTGGTGTGAACAATAGTACGATGAAGTGGCCATGTGTCATGTCAATGTACCTGAGCCATCGGGTGTTGAATAAACGTGGGTCGGGAGCATCTTCACTGCAGCCGTAGAGTTACTCTCATTTGACAGTCCTTTCTCCATCTCCAGCCGAAACCGAGATGATATGTCCACCAGCTGTTCATCTGACAGGCGCATGGCATACAGATATCGGTCTACCTGTTGAGAAACACAATTTTTTAAAATACTACAAGTTTTGAGCTCTCTTCTGTTGCCTGGTGTCGTTTCCTTGACACTTTGTTATTACATACATTCAATGAAACAAAATACTGGGGAATAAGTGACTGAATAAAAGAGTAAACAAAACTGAGAAATAAAAATATTAAAAATGACATTAACACATTTTGAACGATTGATAACACAAAAATCACCAAGCAAAAAATAATACTAATATTATCAGTGACGCATGCAATTATATGACACAGTGAAAGATAATGTAGGCGTGTTTCTTGAGATAAAAATGATACTGCTATAAAATAACAGACTCAACTATCCGTGAAGAATGTGGACATACATCTGATCCAAAGGCTTGCGCATGAAATTAGTTTTGCATACAAATTTTAACTATCTCTATGGTGTTTGTGAAACTAACAGTTTATTTATATGCAGAACCTGTCAAAAAATGTGGAAACATAATTTTTTTTAAATGTTTTTTAAAGAAGTCTCTTCAATACATTTATTTCATCTATACAGTAAAAACCATAAGATTGAAAATATTATTACAAATTAAAAGAACTGTTTTCTATTTGAATATATTTTAAAATATAATTTATTCCTGTGCTCGCAAATCTGAATTTTCAGCATCAGGTTCCCATGTCTTCAGTGTCACATGATCCTTCAGAAATCATTCTAATATGCTGATTTGGTGCTCAAGAAACATTTGTAGGTGGAAATGTAGGAGGTGCGAGTGAATGAACAGCAGTCTCTTCGACTCTTATTAACCACAACTTGATCAGGGCATCTATCCCCTAATCGCTTATCCCCAAATAAATGGCTGCCAACTGCTCCGGGTGTGTGTGTTCAATACTCACTGCTGTGTGTGTGCACTTGGATAGGTGAAATGCAGAGCACAAATTCCTAGTATAGGACACCATACCTGGCCACACATCACGTTACTTTACGGAAACTTTAATAATGTTCTCAAAACATTAGCACAAAAACGTTATTTATACATTGTTAATGGAGCATTCAGAGAACATTCAAAAGTAACGTTCCCATAATGTTTGGTAAAAAGGAATGTTCCCTTAATGTTTGTGTGTTAACACATACCCAAGAAATGTTCAAAAACATTTAAAAATAACTGGTCATTTTGAACATTCAGAAGTGACGTTTTCATTATTTAATGGGAACATTATCAAAAAGTTTTTAGAACATGTTTTGTTAGTTACAATACAGCTTAAAAAGCATCCCAGGATGTACCTTTGCTCCCTATAATTCCCATCCATCCATTTGTGTTATTTTATCGCTTTGATGACTTCGTAAAGAGCAAGTAGGTGTGTCCAACCCTTAACTGGAAATGTGTAATAGATAACTTTATAGTAAACTATTGAAAGAATGGGGGATTAAATACAAAACAAAACATTAAAAAATATATATTTTTAAATAGCAAAAAAAAGCCAATGACCAATAAGCTACAACAAAATAGTCCGTTTAAATTACAGCTCACAACAAGGTGTGAACTTCATGGAGATGAAAATCAGTTCAATAAATGCAGATGAGGAGGTCAAGGTCCTTTCTTTCTCCTCATGCTGTCTATTATCTGCCCACAAAAGGCATGTGTGAGAAGAGTTAATGATTCCACAGGCCACAGTGAAATCACATTCATCATCAACACTAGGCAGCATCTGACAACACACTGACAGAGTTAGACTCTTACTGTCAGCGCAGAAAAACAGCGTGACATAATACATATATACTTTATCAAGGAGTACAGGGCATTATTTTGTAGTTTGTCTAAAACACATTTTAACAAGTAAAGAGGTTTATGAACAGTTACCTTCTTGATCTGATCCTCCTGGAGCTTTGAGAAGTAAAATGACAGCAAATGGACCGCAAACATCTTGACTTCCTGAAGCAGGTGGTTTAACGTTACCTCAGATAAAACGTGATTTATTATTGAAAAACAAAATGAATGACCAGATTTAAATGTGTACCTAAAATCCCCCTGAATCCTCAGGAGTGACTCTAGTATGACTGAGAGAAACTTTTCTTCTGAGCTTGTATTTCACTGATCCGGAGTCCCGTGCTTGCTTTCCCCTCCCCTTTCACGGCTAAATAATTAATAGCTAAGCCTCGTCCGTCCGGCCCCTCTGCTCTCCAGTCTCTCCTAGCAATGTGTTTGGATTCACTCCAAACAGCAGGAGCACCTTAAAACAATCATCAGCGAAACGATAGATCAAAAAGAGTTATTTCTGTTCGGCTCGAGTTCAACATGTAAACATCCTTCATAAGAAAGTGAAAGATACAGAGAGAAAAACATGTTAAATGCCTTATCTGCAGTCACCAGGACAGATCTGACAGGATCAATGAGAGGATATTTCTGCCCAGACGATACCAGGCCTTCTGTTTGTAACTGGAAGGTATTAAACATAGCCTAAATGTGCTGAAGTTGTAGCAACAATATTTTTTTCTTCCTAAAACCAAAGGAAAATGTTCAAAGATTAAGATGTTGCTCAGGCGTTCAGCTAATGTGGTTACCATAGTAACAGACTGAGATTAACTGGGGCCTTTAGCAAACACTGAGCAAATGGATCTACCTTACATTTTGAACACTTCATTTCTTTGCCGAATCATTCATCCTGAAGAAATGACCCAGCATCACCTGCAAAATCATGCTATCAGCTGTTCCATTTTAGTGGAGAGTTAAAATGGTAATGGTAAATTTAGCAATTTGTAGACAAAACTGCCCTAATTGCCTAATTGTAATTTTCACCAATAGGGCACAAACAGTAGTCCCTTTACTTAAAGGTATAGTTCACACAAAAATAAAAGTTCTGTTATTATTTTCTCACCCTCAAGTTGTTCCAAACCTGTATGAGTTTCTTTCTTCTGCTGAACACAAAAGAGTATATTCTGAAGAATGAAGGTAACCAGTTTATGGACCCCATTGACTTCCATAGTATTTTCTTTCCAACTAAGTTGTTTGGTTTCCCATATTCTTCAAAATATCATCTTATTGTGGACAAAATCTGCAGTCATTTCCCATTCTGGAGCATTTTTTAAGTTTATTTTTTACAACCTTTAACCTAGAATTACATAAATATGTTATTATTACATTATTATTATTATTAGTGGACTTTATGCTTGTTTAATTGTTATTGAATGTTTATATATAAAGTTTATAAAATGTAATAAAAAAAAAAAATCATGGATGATCCTTGACCTGAATCTTTTTCTGAGACTATAAAGAATTAAGAATATCTATTTTCTTAAAAAATAAATAAAAAAATAATTGACATCAGTTTAACTTTTCCTTATTGGTAGAAGGAAATTACTATAAATTAACCCTATTAAAGTAAATCTGTAACATATGCACTGATATTTTTAAACTGACCCTTACTCAAGGCTGTTGCAGTTAGGTGTACAGTGACGAAATCACTCCATGTTTCAGCTTTAATCATTCATTGGTCAAGTAGGTTTCCTAAAATAACATCAGACTGCATTACCCTGCTAAAAATAGAAGAGAGTAAATACAAATTATTGGTTTTTCAACAACAGGTTCAATAGACTGACAAGAACTCTAGGTCATGTGCAGCTTTACTTTTTTTGGGTCATGGCATGGGAACCTGAATTTCTCTTTTTCTGCATTTTTAAAATAACATTCTGTGAGCAAAGAAACATGTTTCTGTGGTTAGGCAACGGAGAACTATTAAAAATATCAATATCATTTTATTGTAACATCTAAAAGTGTGGGACAGTCCTCTTTTTGACACTTGATTATACATTACTGTGAAAATTGCAACTTTTTTTAGTAAAATAGATGTCAAACCGCTCCATAAATGGAGATACAACCTTTACACCCAGTTCAGAACATCAGCAATACAGCCACATTGTTCTCTTGATCTTCTAAAAGTAGGCTACAGAAAAGTCCATGTTACACAGTGTTAGTGTTCACTTTTTCTTTCTTTTCCCTTTATTTGTTGAAACGATGTCATCTCCATGTTGGCTCTGCTCTCTGACCCATTCTTTTTGCAGCTGCTCTAACAGCTCTTTTGTCAGTAGTCCATCCCGCAACAACCTGGAGCTCAGTGAAGAATCCGACGGCCTGAGCTCTTTTCTTTGATTATGGGCTTTTAGCACTCGTCCCCTCCTCTGTGGCAGTGTGTCTGAATCAGGAAGTCTTACAGAGGCTGTGGTTTCTGCAGAGTGATTCTCTGTGGCACGGATAAGCCGTGTGATGTTACGCACGCCAACCTGGATGATTCCGTCCAGTTCCTGTTGGATCTCACGGATGAGGTTGGCGTCTGGGAACATGTCCATGAAGCGATAGCTGCAAGAGGGAATCAGTCCAAGAGGATTCAAATTATGGATGACATCAGGGGAAAAGGGACACTTATTTATTGCTTTCTGATTTAATGCTAGAATTCTAAATAAATATTTACAGACGTTTAGGTTCATCTTTAGAGAAAAAAATATATATATACCTGAGCCAAAGGTAAAGATCTAGCACATCATGGACAGCCTCCAGGTGAACCAGGTCCTTGATGTTTTTGGGAGGGGCCAGGGGCCAATTCATATTTCGACAAACCCAGTCGAACGTCAGAGGCTCATCTCTGCTGAACTGTCTGGCAAACTACAGAGGACAGATTTTTACAGCATTTATTAGACATTTATATACGATTAATATTTTCCAGAGTGTTAGGGTTGGAAAACCCTAACCCTAACCCAACCCTAACCCTAACTATTAAAAATAATTTACAGTAATTGAAATCAATAAAATATAAATATTAGATGAAAAAACGTATTAGATGACAACTAAAGTTTATGTTGAAGTACTAAAATGACTAAAACTGAAATAAAAATGAGAACTACAGAAATGTACAAAAAAGGGTAACACTTTACATTAAGGCTCCATTTATTAAATGTAAGTTAACGAACTAACAGTGAAAAATACTTAATATATCTTATTTGATGTTAATTTCAACATTTACTAATATATTATTAAAATAAAAGGTTGTATCAGTTAATATTTAAACAGTCTTAACTAATGGAACCTTATTGTAAAGTGTTACCAAAAACAAAACAAACTCAAATTACAAAAGCACATAACAAAATAAAACAAATCAAATCAAATAAAAAAAACTGAAAATATAAAAATAAACCCCAAAATATTCAAATAGTACATAAATAATATTAATAAATATCATAATAGTACACAATACCTAAAAAATTACTTTTAATATTGTTAATTACTAAAACTTTAACACAAATTTGTACTTGGAAAAGTTACAATATTATTAGTATAAATAGAAATTAAACATTTCTATATATTGTTATTTTCATATAAGCTACTGCTATAACTAATATAGAACTAGTATAATTTCTAGAATCTTACTGCAAAGTGTTACCACCTTTTTAGATCATATAATTTTTTTTATACACTTTAACAAAGTATGCCATTAAAAGAAAATATATAATAAAAGACTAAATACTTCCAGTTAAACAGAATTGCTGTTTCTACTGTGGCACAGCAGCCATGTTAGTGACAGGGTTCCCTCACCATTTTTCAATTTAATATTCATGAATTTTCAGGTTGTTTGTGATTTTTTTTCTCTATAAAACGGCATAATAGAAATGATTATTTAAGATTTGATTAATTTTCATGCTGTTTGTAAGTCATCACCATTCCCCAAAGATTTCTGGAGACTTTGCAGTGATAATGTAAGCACAATTTTCACACGCCATTTCCGCTGTATTATAAATTATTTATAATCAAACCAAATCGGACAAATGGCTACGTTTTATATGAATCCTCAGTAATCCGTTTTCCACTGTGAGTTATTCAGGTGGTTCGCTCACCTTGAGAAAGGATGTACAAACGAAGGGCTGCTTCTTGTTGATGGGGGCCGTGCAGAACACGTAGCGGGAACGCAGATTCAGTGGGATATGCTGAATCATATCCGCCAAGAATTTGAAGTCATCGATGTTACAGACAAAGTAAAGTCCATCCACTTGCGCGAGACTCACAAATATATCCTGTACAGAGGAGCAGAATGGAAACGGAGTGTTTTAAATGGTGATTACCAGCAGTCAGTAAAATTATAATGTAAAAATGTTGAATATTTAGACCTACAATGAGGTTTGAGAGAGTTGCATGGGGAAGATGGTAGGCAAACATCTCTATCTGCTCTGCTGTGGGGTGTAATCCTGCCATCTAAGAGGAGAAATTAACAAATGATAAAACCTTTTTCCAAACAACATAAATCTTTGACTTTTATAATAGATAAAACTAGCCTTACCGCAATAGGGTCAACAGGCTTCCCCAAGATCTCCTTTAAAACAAGCAAGTCGTCCCTTTGCATAGTAGTGACCTCACCCTCTTTAAACACAGAGCTGAAGCGTCCCGCTCGACCAGCGATCTGCAGCGCCTGTGACGTGGAAATAGTGTCTAGCTCCTTCTCCCCCTTTTCATTCACACTGGGTTTTACCAGAGAGTTAAAGATGATTCTCCTAATACTCCTAAAGGAAGTACAGTATCATTATTAGTCCTTAGAGTCAAAAAGTTTGAGAACCACTGATTTAATTTTCAGGGTCTATAAGAAAGTGGGAGAGAATCATGAAAAACTAAAATACAAAACATGTTTACTAATATTATATATATAAATTCAAAATATAATTAATGATCACCTTAAACCTTTATAAGATGTAAGATAAGGTTACTGGAAGGAAGTTACTCACAAGTTCAAACCCATTCCAATTGCATCCGTGGCAACAAGGATTTTGCAAGGGTCGTCTGGATCATTAAACTTTTTAGCTTGAGCCAACTTGGTGCCTGTTGACCAATCAAAATATTAGTTTAGTTTCCAGATCAAATAAAACCAATTATTGAGAAATGATTGTGATAGGAAAGCAATATGATATTAACTATCCCCGCTATTGACTGTAATTTACTGTTATTACCATAGTAAGTACATGTAGTAATGTAACTACGTTGACTTAAAAATAAAGCGTTACCAAACGTTCTTGTTGTTGCTGCACAGGATCGGTTCTTTCTTTTGCATGTTCAGATATTCATACAGCAAAATATTCTGTAGCCATGAAAGTTTTGTGAAAATGATCAAAAATGCTGGTGGCGGCTGCCGACTTTTTTTTTTTTTTACGATGGCGGGGAACAGTTAATACAGACAGTTCAAGAAAATAAAACCAGATTATAAATTTACCATGTGGAACTTACCAGGGGGCAAGCTGCCATAAATGACGGCACACTCCAGGCCACGGACTTCTATCTGTCGGCTGATTGAGTAGATGTCATTTTTGCTGAAGCACACGATGCAGTCACCAGGCTTTAGGTTATCTAATGATTCCACTGCATGATTTGAGATTGAAAAGGGGGTCAGCCTCTTATAATTATGCACCTTAAAGACAAAAGAGCATATTATGTCAAACCACACTAATGAGCTCAATATCTCACAACATTGGGCAAACACTGAAATATTTCTTCAAATCAACTATTTCACCCAGGCAAAATAAATATCACCTTGCATTTACTAAGCAGTCAGTAACTAACTAACATAACTAAGCAGTCAGTAGTTTTTCCAACGATTCTGTATCTCTCAGACTCACCTCAACCTCTTCACCAGTGGTGAACATGAGTTCAGTGACAAAGTCAACTGCAGCAGATTCTCCACACACATGGATCTCCTCAGCACACAAACCTATTCAGAAAGAGAAATGCGTCTTTAACATACCTCATTCAACATGTTTATATGAAACTACAGATTTGACCATGCAGAAGAAATTTAGTCTAGTATAGTATGAAAACAGTCTGTGAGTTTAATATTTGTAAAGTAGCAGGCATTTAAATATTATTAATAACTTGACACTAAAGATTAATATGAGTAGGCACAATCCAACTGAGAAAATAAAGTGATAAATAGGCTACAGTGGGGTTAGAAAATCTAAAACAAGACCACTGATAAAAATGCTTCTAATGTGCATTATGTACTCATTTAATACATTCGTTTTCATTACAAATTATAATATCAATTTAGTGGTTTGGGTGAAAATAACCCAAATGAATTTCAGAATTTCTTAGTCAATGTCACGAATTTGGGTAAATTTAATTAGTGACCTAGAATATGATACATCTCTTATTTATTTTGAAATGACCAAGTTTTAAAAAAATATCCAAAACTTGTTTTTCTTAAGTAAATCCCCAATGATTAATATGCTCCCAGACTTTTGAAACCCCACTATGTGTGTAAATAAAAAGTGTTTCTGCTGAAAAGTCAAAGTCAACCCACCAAGAAGAGCTCTGGTCCAAGCCCACCCTCTGGAGGGATCTTTGATCATTTGAATCTCATCAATGACTGCCACTTCATCTAAACAAAATATTCAAACAATAATAATAGTATTTCATTTATACAGTACTTTTCAAAATCTCAAGGTAGCTTTACAGTCAATGTATGATTAATGAACAGTCAAGTTACACAAAAAACTATGTATATTTATTTTTCATATTTATTTATATTTCTTTGAGTATTAAAAGGATATTTTATATTTGTTTGTATATTAAATTGCTATACATAAGAATTTTCATGTATTAGTCGCTTTTATATAGGCAACGTGTGAACAGTTTGTAAAAAAAAAAAAAAAAAAAAAAGAGACCTTCCCAGACT
The DNA here is from genome assembly GCF_951802725.1 of Rutilus rutilus. Classification (NCBI taxonomy): domain Eukaryota; kingdom Metazoa; phylum Chordata; class Actinopteri; order Cypriniformes; family Leuciscidae; genus Rutilus; species Rutilus rutilus. The sequence continues at coordinate 12,720,087 of NC_140225.1, forward strand.
TTCTAGGTTGTCTACTTTTGCCGGGAAAATCAAAAGGATGTGACATTTGTGTGCGCTCGAGCCTCTCTTCCTATGACACATGAAACGAATGCTTACAATCAGGATAAATCGCCAGAAAGAGCCATTCTGTGATTTCAATGTGTCATGCAAAGAAAAGGGATTAGTTCAAACTATAGTCTCACACTGCCAGATTTATAAAGTCTCAGATTTAATTTATAATCAAACGATCGGAACTGTCTAATTTTGTCAACATGATGGCTGTGAATTGCAGAGCTGGTGCAAACACATCCACATAGCTATGATCAGATGCTTCTTAACTGCTGTTTTCTCACCTCTGTCGTTTTTGTTGCGAGTTTATTTATTAAATTTTTTTTATCTAAATGCTGCTCTCAGCAGTGTGGGCTGCGTCTGGATGTTCGTTAACAGTATATCGCTGCAAAGGTATTTCACAGTTCTTTGCTTAGAAGTAAATAAACTTTGCTGTGAGTATATTGGAGCCTTGAATCCTGTTCAGTCTCTTATACGTTAGCACGAGTGCGAGCACAAGCAAAAGTTGCTGGCTGCAGTTCACTTAATGGCCACTGGTGTCACTGATAACAAGGGTTTCTGAATTCTACATACAGCCTCTTTAAGATTACCATCAAGACTCAAGTATTCTCACATTCAAACGAGCATGTTCTCCGTACTCACATGGAGTTGTGACACTGCACATCTCTATCGTAGAGGCAATGTGGCCAGACGGTCTTCCTTGTGGATCAACAAATTTTCTCTCTTCTCCTGTCACCAGATCACACGGCACTCCCTAATGGGAAACCACACATAAGCGGCTCTAACATCCACGACTAATGCAATTACATTAAAAAGTCTAAAGAATGAAACTCACTGCATCATTACTCTTCTCATAGATTTCATGGGCCAGTAGCTTTAGAGGTCCACAGTAAACTCCAGACTTGGCTGCTAGGTATCTCTGGATGGCATGATAGGTCTTACCACTGTTGGTGGGTCCTGCGTGAAAAATGATCTTTCTTTGAATAGCTCTGGCCTCTGGATACCTGGAACACACATTTTTGTTCAAAAGATTGTATTGGTAAAAATACTAAGAACTGTAATGACTGTTTCATGGTATGGTGTCAGAAAACTATGGTTTACACTATTGGTAAAATCAGAGAATGAAACTCTCAGTACCAGTTAGCTGGGACCCGTAAGTCACTGATCTTGCGTAAATCATCCATACAGTCCAACATGGGAAAAATCTGTTTGGCATGTCTCATAAAGTAAGGGAAAATATCATCTATGTGCCCTGGAATGAGGAAAAGGAAGATTAATAGATGGCTTTTATTACGCTGTAAAAAATTACCGCAATTTTGACAGTAAAATAAAAACTCTACAGTAACACCCGTTCACCGGTTAACGGTCAGTTTTCTGTCTAAATACAGTAAAAAACATTCATAAATCGAACAAAACATTTCATGTAATTTTACAGTAAAATACTGTCATTTTCTTATGCAAATTAGGGTTTTATGCAACCTCTTATGTTGTTAAAGGGATAGTTCACCCAAAAAAATGTTATTCGCCCATGAGGACCCCTGGAGACGCGTGGAGCACTTTAATAATGAATAGATGTGCTTTGATGGACTTCCAAAGACATTTGATGAACTTTGATCATGTAGCTTTTACAGTGTTTTTTGGTGGTTGTTAGTGTATTATAAGGGCACAAAACTGATTTTAGTACTTAAGTAGGCTGGTGTATTCACATTATGTTAACAAAGCATAAACTTATTTTTTAGTTTTTACAGTGTGTGGATATTGTCAGTTAAATGTCTGAAGTAAATACTCACCAGCTTCACAGCAGATGTCACTAAGAATGATGTGCAAGTCAGCATTTAGTGCGTTCATTTCCAGCACATATTTCCTAAAGCTGACAAACGCTTGATGGAAGAGACGAGCTGTTGAAGAACAAATAAACAATAATGCTTTGATGAGACAATGATGCAACAAACCAAAATGCTTTGTAACAAACAAAATACAATAGTATCCCTGACATACTACTTTGTATATAGTTTTTAGATGGGCACAATGTGACCCATCATGGTTGACCAATGTTAATTATGTAAGATGAAGTAATAATAATCATGTGTCTATGATTCTCACCATCAAGTCCTTGGTCAGCTGCCAGTTTTTGCATCTCTTTCCTTTTGTAGAATCTATTCAGTACTTTGAGGATTTCACCTGTTAAAACCAGTAGATAAAAATATCACATGTACTTCTGTTGCAATAGTTCACCAAATGCATAAAAATCTACAAAAACACCAGGACAGAATGGCTTCTCGCCAGATGCTTAACCCGTTAATGCGATTATACAATATTCTAATATCATAACATACTTTTGTCCAGCGGTTGCGTCAACTCAGCGCCGATTGCCGCATCCCAGACTTCTTCACTTTTGACGCTAAGCGGTATAAACAGTGATGTGTCCAGGGGTCTCGATGTGTTGTCTGAAGATGAATGTCTCCTGGATACATTTTCAGACGTCCTTCTTGTTGGATGCAGTGAAGTGTTGTTTGCTACTGCAACAGTGGAGAAGCTTGTGCTAGCACATACCCGGTATCGGATGTGGCAACGCGACAACAAGTAAACACAGCGATTTACAGACATTTTTAGCTTCCGTTAATCACGTGCAGCTGGATAAACAGAGTAATAAAAACTGGCAGTAGCACAATTCATATTATAAACTTAATGTTAAACATAAGTTCATGTCAGCTACAGCAACTGTCCCAGAACCTATTATGACAAGGAGGTCAAGATCCTCTCAGTGACAACGTGTAGAAGGACCCAAGAATTTGTTGTGCCCGAAGTAATGCCTGTTTTTTATTTCAATATTTATTCAAGTCTTAAAATCAAGATTGGATACATTTAAAGGAAATGGATAATATGTGTATAGTAGACTACAATATCATGAGAATACGTTCGCTATAAAATGTGCAATCTTGAAGGATAATCATTTTTGGATTGTTGGTATGACAGGCATGTGGTACAAACAGTTGTAATGACTGGTGACTTTCGCAGCGCAACCGAAACTGGCTCGTTTTAATGATGTTACTTCTTATAGCTCAATCACAGCAGCAATGAAATAACTGAGATGACAACATGGAAGCAAAAACTGAGCACTTGCTCAGTATGTTATGTGATGATGTGATGATGACGTGAAGGATCGGTTTGGTCAGGCAGATCCCTTTGTAAACTTGTTCAAACTGTACTTGTGCAAGGTTAACGCTACACAGTACCATTATGTCCAGTTTCCTTTTACAGCAGAGCATAACCGGGAAAATAGATTAACCATAATAATGTCCATGACATGGATTTGACGTAAAACTTAAATTTCCCCGCCAAATCCGTCCCGAGAGCTTTAAAACATCACTACATATAGGGTTTATCAAAGGGTATTTCTGCAAAGACCTGCTTTGGAATATGGAAGATTTTTTTTTTTGACCACTCATTCATAACATTGTTATTTTTTAATAAAAAATAAATGTAGCTGTATGTATAAACTGGCATTTTTATTTGACATAATGGCAGATAAACAAACTATGGCGGGATATGTACAATCTCCATGATGTACAAATTACTCGGTTGCCGTAGTACAACTATTTCATTAGTTCTCCAAACACTCATCATTATATCTTTACCAGTGGGGCACTTAATAGTTTTGTACAGACATTTTCATTGGTAACGTAGTGTGTTTTAAAATCAAAGAAAAAAGAATAAATGTAATGTTTAGAGTTAAATCAAAAAAGTCCAAATAAACACATTTACTCCACAAACCACGTAAAATAAGAACGAGTACATCTGCGACAGTGAAATATTGTTAACATCCTTTTGTTAGAAAGCCTTAAAGCAGGATGACATGCAAATTATACAACAAAACAATCCCATCATTTCTCTATGGTGTCTAACAATTTAGACAATATGAAATTTTGTAAGTTTGTAGCAGAGATGATATTTAGCAGTGTATAGCGATGCTGATGAATCATCTCAGAAAGCTTATTTAGGAAGTTCAAGTGGCCCTCTTTTACTACAGTGTGTTCAAAACGGGGCTAACAAGTTGAATACATGTGCCCAATATAATTACACAAATTGCCATAGTTTTATAAAGCTTCTAGTCCAAAGCCTCTTTAAATATTTTATATATAGACATATACTTTTTTTTATTTCAAGGAATATTTAAGAAACGAACAAAAAAGAGAAGATGCTAAATAAGTTAAATAGAAATGTTAAGTGGATTGCAAATACAGTGTGGCCTGGGTGCCATTCCATTTCTTGACCTTTTTTTAAAATTACCCCATAGCCTTTATTAACTTTTACTATGAACTCCAATTCACCAGCTAGCATGCATGATGAAGCTTTTTAAAATGTGTTTCTGCTCTATTATTTGGAACATAGAGGATAACAGTGAGTGCACTTTTAAAAACATTTCTTCATCTAGGGATGCGTGCAACCTTGAAGATGTGCTATATGACTTAAATGACCGTTTCCAGTGCTTTCTAAAAAGTGTCCTTGTGTAATAACAGATTGCTTGCTGTGGACAACAGGGAGGGCAGAGCCAATTCAGGCACAGTTTATCACCATAAGCTGTGAGGGGTGACCATGTGAACAGCGATCTGCATGTATGTTCAGTGGAATTTGTTCTCCTCTCCTGCGACTGGTCACTGAGAGGCACGTGTGTCCCTGGCTGGTTGCTCTCCAAACCCCGCTCACATTTCCGGCTGCTCAGCAGAGAGACTCGGCCGGTGCTCAGGTGACTCGTAGCGCTGATGGAAGTTCCTTTTCCGCATTTTCTCTGGTGCCTTCCTCCACAAAACTATTTCCTACAAAAAAAAAAAAAGGACAAATAATCAAGTCATACTGCTTATTTACTTTATTATTATATCTTGCATGACAAATGAAACACTGAAAGTATTTTTTTTATATAACAAGAATTGTCACGTGGGACATTCAAAAGGAACATCATTATTTATAACTGTACATTTCATTACAACTGCATTTTCATACACACTGTACCTGCTGTTTGAAGTATCTCCTATCTTCTTCATCTACAAGCACCAAGTTCAAAAAGTACCTCACAGAGAACTTCTTGTTTACATCTCTCATTGTGGGTGTAAGGTCATAACCAGCCAGGAAAAGGCGAATGGGAATGGATTCACCTGGAAATATATTGTCAGACCAGTAACAAAAGTCAGTTTAGGAATAATGAAACTAGCAATATCATACTATGTTCAATGCGACCAGCACCACAATATTAACTACTCTAAATGCTTATATAGCACATCAAATGAAGTGTGAGCAGGCTTTCTCAGAAACACTTTGGGCTTAAGCAGTTGACCAATCACAGCACAATCAGAGCACATTGTGCTTTTCAGAAGGAGGGGCTTTATAGTGTGAAGTTTCTATACAAATCAATTATAAATCAAAGTAAACTGTAGCACTGAGATACTATTAGAGCTGCACAATTCAGAGAGCATGATTCTCCCACAATTCTGAACGGACAACAACAAAATGTAATTTACTAGAGGTTCATTTGCTGCAGTCTATTTAAAATTCACTCAGATTCATTAGACATTATCTAAAAAAAAAATGTTTTGAATGATTCACTGCATTGTGAAACAGAAATTTGTTCTGCTCGTGTTTCATGATTTAGGCCCATTTTTTATGTTCTACCTGACATTAGTACACTTTGTCTTCAGTAGAAGTAAAAGACTTACCTACACTCATATCAAATATAATATCTAACAAATATAAACAGAAAATATGTGGAGTAGCTGCTCACCCTTGACTGGTGCTCCATCCATAATCTCATATTTGGCCACAGTCTCGGTCTCAGTAGTTGTGCTCGGCCCTAGAGAGGCATGTCACATGACGCACTTCATAATAAATAAATAAAATGCAAATCAAGCTGGACTACAGTAAAACATTCTTTACAGATGAATAACTTTGGTTTTTGTGACTTACAAATTATATCCTTTCAAAACAGTATAAAATAGAGTATAAAATCGAACATATAAGGAGATCTTACCAATTCCCGTCATTTCTTTCTTGATCAACTGAAGCTCCATGTGTTGGATTTTAATTCGTACAAGTAAGAAGTAGATTTTACCCACAATTACGTCTTTGAGGTGATACCTGAAGACAAGAAGACTTCTGTTAGCTCAAAATCAGTTAGACTGACAAACATGTTTAAGCCACTGAATCCATACATACTTAGAATTACTCAGCAGCTTAGAATCAGTGGCAAAGTTAAGTGCACTTACTTGGACTTATTGTATTCAAACTCTATATGCAGGCAGTCTTCAATGCCCACTTCCATTTTGATAGAGTTGTTGACGTCAGGGTAGGTGGCCAGCTGATGGACAATGAGGTCATACTCCTTTACCAAATCAGACAGCCTCCTTACAATTGTAACTTTAAGGAAATACCTGCATAGACATGAAAAGCACATGAAATGAAAGTTGAAATTAATTGTGAAAAGAATAACGTGTCTTAAGCAGCAGTCATATGACAACTATTGGCATTTTTAACATCTCAGTGTTTGTTCCAGTGTCTGGCTTTGTCTCGATGCTGCAAAAAACAACAACAACAACTCCACAAAGCGTTTACTAACCTCAGTCGCACATTCGCTCCGACATAGGACTCGTATGGCTTTTCCACCTGCATGAACTCGAAGTCATAGCTGCGGTTCTGTGTTAACTCCCCCGGCAGAGCGAGCTCCTTCACAAGGTTTACAAACTCATGAGTGTTGCTTTTATCACTGAAGAGCTCTGCATAAAAAAAAAAAGAAGCTCTTATGTAGTGGATGGACAATTTTTGTTTCTTTTTTACATTGCAAACAGCAATCTTGTGTTTGTTGAGACCATCAGAATCACTAATAATACTTACAAATTAAGAAATAAAGTAACTAGGGCACCATAACAGATCGCCTCCCTTACAGAAAATGTGTAGAGCAGTCTAGCTTTCCATGTGACAACCACATGCTCTCCTAAGCTCTCAGCACACTAGAACAGCAATACTGAAGCCAGTTTACTCATGAACGCCTTGAGAAAGAGAATAGCTGAATGCATTGTGTTAACTTACCGATTTGTCCGACAAACTCAATGCGGATTCCCAGATGTTCAAGCCTTTTGCTTGTTTGTTTCACATTGATATTTACCTTGGGGTGGCAGAGGACAACATGCGTCAATTGTCTTTCAAAACCAGATACTTGAAAGAAATGACTCACACGGGTCACTCACCTTTCCTGAAACCGATTCTCCATCATAAAACATATAATGCTTCTCCAATTTCCCCTCCTCCGTCTTCAGCTCTGCAGTTTTCCTGCTTTCGGCATCGTTCAGAATGACATCGATTTCACACACAGGACCAAAAAGACCTCCAAGGAAACTCTGAAAGTATTACATAATCTCGTTTAATTTTTTTTTTCAATTCACCGTTATCCAGGTAGTTTCAGATCTATTCTTCTGTATTGTGACATATAGCCATGTTAAACAAATTATTTATAAAAAAGATGACGGGGACTCAATTTACAATTCTAGTTTTTTTTTTTTTTTTTTTTTTTATGGAATATTGCATTTTAATTTCATGTCAGTGTTAATACATTTCACATACTTTGTTTAATGTTATAAAAATAAAATGCGAGAACTTAATTCCCAAATCAAGGTTTTAGACTGTCTTTTGACATGTCTCAATTTTTGCAGTTTGCAAAAAATAAATAAATTTATGAATTTCAGGCATTTGTACCTAATTTGTCCGAAGTATAAGGAAGAAACCTGCTTATCAGCAATAGTATGATAAGAAACAGTCAAATGATCATCCCTCACATTAACAATTTGACATAACTGGTGGTGCTACTACTTTATCAATTGGGTGAAGACGACATCATACTTTAATCTTAAAGCATTAACGTTACACCTAAAGCGACATTCCAAGTTAATCTGTATTCCACGGAGAAATCCATCACAGCAATTGAAAAATGTTTGTCGGTTAAAACATCACTCCCAATGCAAGGAAATGCTGACGCAGTGCGAAACATTTAACTATCATGTGCATTGCATTGCTCAATATCCATACGGAGCCAGGAAGGACTGCAGAAACTGACACAGAAAAAGTGTACATTTGAAACCTTACAAACAGCTTAATTTGAGTGGAAACCAGAATAAACTCGGTATCTAGTTTGAATTCAACCTTCAGCTTTACAGCTGTTTTTAAAGGTCCGGTAGGATTTGCGTTGGCCACGCAAGCCACAACACGTACAGATTCTCCATGAGAACCAATTTGCAAGGCCACAAGAATCCATTTGTTGTGTTTTATCAGTGTTTAATCGCTGACTGATAATAACCAGCCTCCCCACCCTTATCCTTCACGACTTCCATGGCCTACTTAAGGCTGGATAAACTGCAAACATGTTTGCCGGGATTGGGGGCTTTTATTCCAGAGGGAATGAGGCAAGTGTTCCGTGAGTTCAAGAATATCACCCATTAAATGCAGTCTGATTGAACGCTCACCATTTCAGCTCCGTAGCTTTAGCTTGAACACAGTTCTCCTCAGTACAACTTCCGCTGGATCCCTGTTCCTCTGAGATGAAGGGACTGGGACTGACAGGAACACAAAGCGAATGAGCGCTGAAACATTAAGAGAACGCGGCTATTGAATTTCAAAATAAAAGTTTTAACTACATTTTATTTTTATTTTATTTTTAAACCTAAATTTCATTGTTATTTTGATAAGATTTTAAACTTAGATTTTAGATTTTACGATTTTAATTCTATAGGCCTGTTATGATTATTATTATTATTAGCCTACATTTAGATACGTTATTATTAGATAGGCCTAACGTTACGTTGTAGGCTACATTTAGTTTAGAAATGTATTTTTAGAATATTAAAAAGCTAGAATTGCTTTTAAAATCCCCAACATTTTTAATGAATAAAAGTTTTTGCTCTGTTTTTCTGAATTATTGAGTTAATTATATCATAATTCTGAGATAATTAAGTCATTAATTCAGAAAAACAGAGCAAATATTTTTTATGAAAAAGGATCTCATAATTCTGAGATAATTAACTCAATAATTCAGAAAAACAGAGCAAATACATTTTATTTCAAGAAAAATGTATCTCATAATTTTGAGGTAATTAAGTCATTAATTCAGAAAAACAGAGCAAAAACTTTTTATTCATGAAAAATTATCTCGTAATTCTGAGATAATTAACTCGTTAATTCAGAAAAACAGAGTAGATTATTTTTCCTCAAGTGAATGCAATACGCTTCCGTATTGATCAGAGGGGGAAAACTGTCTACAGAAATGAATCTACTTAGAGAAACCTATTTTCTCAGACTATGTTGCAACGTAATATTTGAAAACATGATTTTCTTTCTTCTATTTAAGTTATGTTATACTGTTAAGATGGAATATAGCCTATAAGAATCCAGAATTTTATTCAAATCCAAAAATTGAAAATTAATTTTGGAGAAATGTCTCACTTTTGGAGTAAAGTGAGTTAGTCACTCACTAACGGAGTGAGTTTTTGACTTTTCCGCGAAGCTGAAGTCTGGTGTTACACAGTGGATGAAACGTTGCTGATATCAGGCCATCTATTAAAATTCAGTGATGGCAGAGGTGAATGAACAAAAGGCCAGCACTAACACTAAGGTGCAGAGCTCTTTGGCTGAAACTGGAGAAACTGTGGATATATTGATCTCCTCTTGTGAGAGTGGCTACCACTTTTTACTACAAGTTTGCTGAAGCCACATGAAGCTTAATTTTTTTTTAATGTTCTTTTAACCCTCATGTGGTGTTCAAAACCCTATAACACCTGTGTGTTCCCGGTCAAAAATGACCGGCCTATAAAAAATAGCTTATAAATCACTCATTATACCATATTTTCACCCAATCTTGGATTCAATCTTTTTGTCAACATGTTCTCTTTCAATTAGGACTGGTTTTATATTTTGATTTGCATCTGAATAATCATAGGCCTCATTTATTTGAGAGTAGGCATTTCATTTTTTGAGTTAATTTTTTTTAATTTTTTTTTAATTTTGAAATATTAAATAAAATCTGAAGAAAATTGGTATTGTTGATCACACTAGTCTACTCTAATGTTTCACCAGAATTTTGTTTTGAAACTTTTGTTTTGTAAAAAATATGGCACATAGTCACACTTGTGGTGTTCCCGGTCAAAAATGACCGGCCTATAAAAAATAGCTTATAAATCACTCATTATACCATATTTTCACCCAATCTTGGATTCAATCTTTTTGTCAACTTGTTCTCTTTCAATTAGGACTGGTTTTATATTTCTGTTTGCATCTGATTAATCATGGGCCTCATTTATCTGAGAGTAGGCATCTCATTTTTTGAGTAAAAAACAAATAATTTATGAGTAAATTTGGAAATATGAAAAAAAATATGAAAAAAATGGCTACTGTTGATCACACTAGTCTACTCTAATATTTCACCAGGAATTTTGTTTTGAAACTTTTGTTTTGTAAAAAATATGGCACATAGTCACACTTGTGGTGTTCCCGGTCAAAAATGACCGGCCTATAAAAAATAGCTTATAAATCACTCATTATACCATATTTTCACCCAATCTTGGATTCAATCTTTTTGTCCACTTGTTCTCTTTCAATTAGGACTGGTTTTATATTTATATTTGCATCTGATTATTCATAGGCCTCATTTATTTGACAGTAGGCATCTAATTTTTTGAGTAAAAAACAAAACATTTTTGAATAATTTTGGAAAAATTAAATAAAATCTGAAGAAAATTGGCACTGTTGATCACACTAGTCTACTTTAATGTTTCACAAGGAATTTTGTTTTGAAAACCTTTTATTTTGTACAAAATGGCACAGAGTTACTCTTGTGGTGTTCCACTGGGCCATTGAGGGCCATTGTTTCAGTTGGCCATTGAAAGTGAATGGGAGAGACATGTGTTAGAAGTCCATGAGGAATATCTTTAGATCTGAGTGATGGATTATGGTGAGTTTGGGCTCTTTTTAATCTTAACAATCTCATGTAAATAATGATGTGCCATTTTCCACAATTTATGCATGCTTCATTGAGTTATGAGTTAAAACGCGACATAAGTGCTAGGCTACATCTATATTCAAGGCTCTGTGTGCGCCTGTTGGGGTTTGTGTGTTACAACTCCATTAGGAATATCTTTAGATCTGAGTGTTGGACTATGCTGAGTTTGGACTCATTTTAATTGTAAGCATCTGCTGTAAATAATGATGTGTCATTTTCCACAATCGGAGCATGTTTCATGAAGTTACGAGCGGAAATGTGTCTAAAATTCAGAATCCATACATGGTTTACACATGGGTCTCTTGAAGGGCTTCTTTTAGAAAAACCTAGCTCAAGTTTAGTAAAAAGCCTGAAACAATTATGCTTGTTGTATTCTACTCATTGAGACCTTTCAAATGACATATGACACAGGACTATCTGAGCTGTATGATGTATTTGACATATTGCTGAATGTAATACAAAAAAGTAGTTTATAAATTATGATTTTTTTTCTTCTAATTATCAGCAAATAACTCGGCACTACTTAGAAGTTTATCAAATTGGCTACATTCATTGTAAATTTCAGACTCTAAGCTTTCAAATGACACCTATTTTAAGTTGATCAAGGTAATAGTTTTGAAAAATATTATGATTATTTATTTCGCAGCTAGGTGGCGCTTGCAGGGGGTACACTCAGTTTTAGAGTGATAACTCAGCAGTCGTTAGGAGTTGATCAAAGTGATTAGATACATTAAAAAGCTGAGATTCTAAGCTTTAAAATGATACATATTTTGTGTTGTTCCATTCATTGGATGCATTGGTCTCTCCCATTCACTTTCAATGGCCCATTGAAACAATGGCCCACAATGGCCCTCAATGGCCCAGTGGAACACCACAAGTGTAACTCTGTGCCATATTGTACAAAATAAAAGTTTTTCAAAACAAAATTCCTGGTGAAAAATTAAAGTAGACTAGTGTGATCAACAGTGCCAATTTTCTTCAGATTTTATTTTATTTTTCCAAAATTATTCAAAAATAATGTTTTTTTTACTCAAAAATTGAGATGTCTACTCTCAAATAAATGAGGCCTACAATTAATCAGATGCAAATAGAAATATAAAACCAGTCCTAATTGAAAGAGAACAAGTGGACAAAAAGATTGAATCCAATATTGGGTGATAATATTGCATAACGAGTGATTTATAAGCTATTTTTTATAGGCCGGTCATTTTTGACCGGGAACACCACAAGTGTGACTATGTGCCATATTTTTTACAAAACAAAAGTTTCAAAACAAAATTCCTGGTGAAATATTAGAGTAGACTAGTGTGATCAACAGTAGCCATTTTTTTCATTTTTTTTTTTCATATTTCCAAATTTACTCATAAATTATTTGTTTTTTACTCAAAAAATGAGATGCCTACTCTCAGATAAATGAGGCCCATGATTAATCAGATACAAATAGAAATATAAAACCAGTCCTAATTGAAAGAGAACAAGTTGACAAAAAGATCGAATCCAAGATTGGGTGAAAATATGGTATAATGAGTGATTTATAAGCTTTTTTTTATAGGCCGGTCATTTTTGACCGGGAACACCACAAGTGTGACAAGGTGACAAAACCCCCCCTAAAAAATTAAGAAAATTGTCACAAAACATTTCAGACGTAGTTATACCATTTGTGAAAAAAGTCACTAAGTTTCAGTCCAAAGCGATAACATTAACTAGTATTTTCAGGAAAAAGAAAATCTTCTCCGGGTCAAAATGACCCGAACACCACATGAGGGTTAAAAGTCAAGCCTTGACTCAAATTGAAAATCTCATACACATTCATTCTCAATAAGATTTTTTGCTAAAACTGGGTGTAAATTCTTTTTTACAAGAAAAAGCAAAACGTACCCATTTTGGCATCATTAATTGCTTTTGAAAAACTGTTATTTAGTGTTAAACCTGGAGAAAAATATTTCAATGTGCTGAACAGTGGAGATGTAACAAGAACAAACGTGGGTGTAAAGTTTCTGAAGGGAGTGTGTGTGTCATCTTAACCGCACTTGAATTTGCACATTTGCACCTTTTGCATTGTCTCATCTTTCTCTTTGTCTCGATCTTTTCAATGTTGCTCTAAATACAGTATTAACTGTATGTCTGTGCACTTGACACTGAGAAACAGATCATGAGAAGTGAGTCCGGAAACACACAAGATATAGTCAGCCAAAGTGTGACAATAGACTTCTGGTAAAACAGGAAGCCTAAATGGCTGACCTCATCTCACATCTAGAGCTTTTGTTGAATACAGTTCATTACTCCTTTAGCTGGTTTGAAGAGTTCAAAATAAGACACAGATGCTTCATATAGTTAAGTTGTTTTTTGTATAATTTTTTATTTCAGTTGTTTTTTGAAATTCTAAATATTATACAATAATGGCAAAAAAAGACATTTAAATGTTTACAAAATGTACTCCTTGCTATCAGAACACTTTATTTAAATGATCTCTGTTGCATTTAATAATATTTCCATTCCAAATTAATTAAAATGATTGTTTTAATAGTTAAGTTAGATCATGGGTCACACTATGGACATTAAGACTAAATAAAATAATAAGTTTAAAAAATGAAGAGCAAATAAAATAGATCCTTACAATGCAAACATGGATATAATTAACTTTTGCAGAGCATGGTACAGTTTACGAATATATTAATCTGTGACCAAAAAAGCAGCATCCCGTATGTTTCACATTGTACAAAAGAAAACAGAAAAAGCACATGAGATGTTACGCAGCGCTTTACGCAATAATGTCGTCCTCTTTCAAATCCTGTGAAGAAAGCAATCTATTTTCTGAGGTGAGACATAATTGGCGTAATCAACGTCTCCACTGGACTCCATCCAAGTCGATGCTTCCACTTCATTATTGTTGACTTCCTGCTCTGGACCGTCTCTCATCCACTGCTGATCCATGTTGAGAAAAGGGGCCAAGGTGTCTGAGTTACCTGAACCCTCTCCTGACTGCTCCTCAATGTCAGGAGTGGCTTCCTCTACTGGGACTCTGTTGAATACAAAAGCACAAAGTCATTCAAAAGCACTCCAACATCCTCTCAGCCCTTCCTGTCATTTTCTTGAGAGATTAAGGGGCCAGTTCATTAAAGTTTTTTATTTTATTTTATTTTTTTATTTTCAGCTTTCAGTGTATAATGTTGCAGTTTGAGCATGAAAAAGGTCTCCAAAGTTCCAAAGCACAACGTCTACTCCAAAGAGCCCTGTTTCTGAACTCCCTGAAATGCTTCGCTTGTAGTCTGTGCTGTATGTAACTTTTCCACTCTACTAAAGCATACAAATACCAGAATATGTTTGCAGATACTTAGGAAACATGCAGAGTTCACATCCTCGTTTCTCTGAAAAACACTTCTACAGCCAGTATTTACTTTGAAATGTGCGTTCTGTGTTGGAATGTCTGTTTTTGTTTTGGTCAGTGTGATCTCTCCCACTGCCAGTTCACCCAATAGTATTTCAACACCCCGGGATGCCAGCTGGCAGGAAACACAGTGTATTGCAGCCAGCAAACAAACTGGGTCAGAGATTGCAGATTCTACCCAACCTAAAAAGCCTCGGTATCCATCTAAAAATCTCCATGAACGAGAGCATATTAAAATCTGGATAAATCCGTGTAAGTCTCCTCGGCTTTCATTGTCAGTTGCGCTACGAGTGAGCGTTGAGTCAGGAGGAGGGGGCGGGGCAAACAACGATCTCCGATATTTAGAATTTGGACTGCAGTACCTATTTCGACCACTAGCTGTCATTCTTTTAAGTTTTCCTCCAGGAACATCTTTCACAAATTATTTTCCTCATTTAAATAATTTCCAAGAAATATGCAAAGGGGTGAATGGGGAAGAGGGCTGGTTGAGTTGCCTCAGGAGTATGTTGAAAGCTGCGGTTACAGTAAAGGGTGTGACGTTTCTGAAACACACTTGAAGCAGTTGACCTATCACAGCACAATCAGAGCACATCGCGCTTTTTTCAGAAGGAGGGGCTTTATAGGGACCAGAACTAAACAGAGCGTTACAGGCAGACTGGAGAGAGAGGTGCTGCAACAATGTCAAATATGTGAAAAATAATGTGTTTTTGAACATTCTAGCATATACAACAATTCTAATAGACCCCAAAAATAAAATCAAGACTTTGTAAAAGGGCAGGGCAAGAATTGCCTTATTGTGACATATATTCAAGTGACATGGCTTTTCGAACCGGAAAGAATGTAGGCAGTGACTTAATTTTGTCCATTGGGAATTGTTTGAATTGTTGTGGCTTGCTATTGCTGTGATCTCATATGATTGACAGGTTGTCCCGTCCTCACGCCACTAAACACGTCATCAGAGAAGAGAAGAGATGGTTTCTAAGTATGTGTAAGGAAGATATTGTGAACTATAACAATTCAACCAAACAGTGAGTGAAGGAACATTATTTTACTTTTTCAGCATTCTAGTTATCTCGTTGATCTGTAAGATATCATGTGTTCAGGGTGAAGATTGTGAAAAATTGTAAGGAGATACAGCTGCCGTGACGTCAATATGATTGATGCGCGGAAGGAAATGATTCAGCATGAGAAATGCTGAGTAGAAAAAGATACAATCTACAAATTTGATTTAAGTAGGCCTAATTAAATAAAAAACACTGATGTTACATTGATTTCAATAAGACCATATGTGACCCTGGACCACAAAACCAGTCATAAGTCGCACAGGTATATTTGTGGCAATATGGGTCAAAATTATCGATTTTTATTTTATGCCAAAAATCATTAGGATATTAGGTAAAGATCATGTTCCATGAAGATACTGCAGATTTTGCAGCCTCAGATTCCAGATTTTCAAATAGTTGTATCTCGGCCAAATATTGTCCTATCCTAACAAACCATACATCAATGGAAAGTTTATTTATTCAGTGTTCCGTTGATATATAAATATCATTGTCAAAAAAATTGACCCTTATGGCTGTTTTGTGGTCCAGGGTCACATATTCTCATATTGTGTAATTATCAAAATCAGAACACACAAAAACATTTGACACTTTAGCTAGTGCCTTTCCAGTTATATAACACACAACAATTGTAGTTCTAGCATAATGAGCGCTAAAACTTGTATTTGACAGTAACAAAACCTTACAGAAAATATCTCATCCTTATGAATATATATATTGCAGTGAAAAGAAACAGTCTACTACTTTCAGCAGAAATAATCAGCACTGCCAGGAAAACGATAACAGAGATTTGAATCATGTGGTGAAACGTCGCATTCACAATGTCAAAACATATAAGCAGCTCTGGAAATGCCCCTGACGTTGAACAACATCAGCATATTTTGGTGAAAATGTTTCCAAGAAACCAAATTCAGTAAAACTTACTGCATTTCTTTCATTTCTTAACCCCATTTTCTATGACACCATATCTGAGGAAGCAGTCAGTACTTCCTGTAGGTCGAAAAATGTCTTTATCTAAAAACTTTAGCTTCCACTGCAGATAGTATTGAAATTATTGATGGATGATTAAGCTGTAACACGACTCCACTGAATATTGGTTGTGAAAACGCTATACATGATTTTTCCAAGAAAATATCAGGGATTCAGGTATGACAGGAGGGATACGATTTTCTGCAAACTAAATCTAATCAAATGTCTACAGTTTGCAGTAGTGAAATGCATCATGTTACAATACAATACATTTCCTAAACTCTTTAGTTTTCATTAATCTAGACATAAATAAACATGTCAAAGTAAGTGAACAGAAGTAAATAAACAGGCAACTTACATGTGTTTTGCAGCAGAAGCTGGAAGTCGGGTGCTTAGCCCTGACAGAGGCACCCTAGGGCCCTTCTGTGTGACACAGTTTGCGTTCTTATCATCCGGGTTGCATTTCACCCACATATACCTGCCTTTGGTTGGGGCTCCTGAGTTCAGGGATAATACAGAATGACAGATGAGGGGCTTGTCAGACATTCACACTATCCTCAGACAAACTCCTCTGGCATGATATTGTAATAATGAACTGACCAGTGTTTTATTATGTCTTTTGTCATTAATTTGTGAGCAAAAAAATTGCATTTATTTATTAAATAGGTTTTTAAGTAGCCTATTTTATTTTTATGTAGCCTATTATCTTATGTAGCCTACCTATTTTATTATTATTATGTATTTGTTTTTATTGTGTATGATAAATAAATCCCGCCGAAGAATAGCCCATTGCACAATATGGCACAATTTCACTGTATAAAAGTATTTCCTACTCTTTATAGTGAATCAAAAACCAAGCTGCGCGTTACAATGCAGACTGATTGATTAAAACTGCGAATGATTCTAATGTGCCGGTTCTTTTTTGTGAATCAAAACCAAGCTGCGCGTTACAATGTAGCCAGTTCTCCGAACGGATCATTCTAAAGAGCCGGTTCTTTTTAGTGAATCAAAACCAAGCTGCGCGTTACAATGTAGCCAGTTCTCCGAACGGATCATTCTAAAGAGCCGGTTCTTTTTAGTGAATCAAAACCATACATCGCGACCATCGGCAACGGGCTGCTGAGGTCATTATAAGCAACAAGATTGTTTTTCCAAACATTTCTAACTAACAACTACTAAAAGATTAATTGATAGAACCGTTAAATAAACCAGAGTCGTTAACGCGATTCGGAATCGAAGAGTAGCCTAAGCAAATTCATTATTAGTATAGGCCTATATAAAAGATTTTATAATTAGGTTACTATTCAATGGTAGTATGGGCAAAGTCAGTAGTCAGTTCATTAGCGTGAAAACTATACTTATAGGCTAGTCTAGTGAATTAATTAAATTAAATTAAACAACGACACATAATGGCCAATAGGCTACGCATAAATAGCGGTAAAATACCCTTAATTGTGTAAGCGATGGATGTATTGATATTTTTCAGTATAACGATGGATGATTTGACAGTCAACAATCGTAGCTGACAAGTAAAAAAATATATATATATATTTTATTTTTCATAACAATATCTTGCGAACTTTTCATGAAGATACGCAGTTTTTATAAACCAGAAACACCTTCCGTGACGAGTTTACTATCATCTTGGCTACTTCAAAACCTGATCTTAGAATACTTAAATAATAAACTTACCTTGTCCACTCTCCCCAAAAAGGCATATTATTGCCAGTGCCAAAGTTATTCTGTAGTAAAATCTCATCTTATTGTTCCTGCAAAGCAGAAGATGTGAAAGAAAATGTCTTCAAATGAACTTCTGACAAAAACTTCTCCCAGTTCAATAGCTATGTAAAAGACCCTGCCCCTGAGTGCGTCATTGTTTCCTGAAATCAGCCCACAACAGCTCGCTTTGGCAAGGTTTCTCAATCTGAACTATTACTAATATACAAACCGAATTCAACCGTCGTTTTAAATATACACAACAGGAATGCCAAAACAAGTCAGATTAAAACTAAACAAAAATGTGAAAACGTAAGTTCCAATGATGGAACAACAATAAACTCTCTGTTTTTGACTATTTTAGAACTTGTTTTGTGTCCATCAAACATATTAGTGGTAGGCTATTGGAAAACTGAACTAAAACTAGAACTTAACTAAAAGTGAGTGACAAAAATAGGCTAGTAGCCTAGGCCACTAGACAATTACTATTAATAATAAATAAAATAAAAATTATAACTGAAGTGATGTCAGGGCATGTTTCTTTAACAATTGCTTAACATAGCTTTGTGTTCAGCAAAAGTGGGACATCAGCTGAAGTAGGAAAACTAAACACTTAAATAAAACTGCTGTCACACTTACTATTTGTTCCTATGTAAAAAATGTTTCAAGTGAAATCCAGGCTACATAACTTTGCTCCATTATAAATCACTGTTCTGATAGTTAAGTGTCAGGCCTAGACTTAATCTAGAAATCATCTAACATCCTGGAAGTGACTGTCTCAAATCATAGACACTGTCAGTTTCTTTCTATAATTAAATATTTGTACATTTTTGTTGTTGCAACATGCCATGGGACGTTGAGCAATATTATCTCACAGAATATGATTAAAAAAGTTAAGGTTAAATTCTGCAGAATCACCCATAAATTGATGGCTTATTCATAACTAAGACCTAACTTTTCTGGGAATGGGTTGGTGAAGTCATTTCCTATAGATTAATTAAAATAACATGAATGTTAAATTATGCAATAGCATTAAAAAAAAAGACAGATGAAAAAGTAAAGAGCTACTTGATGCAGACATACATGTTTTGGATGATATCATTCTATTGTAATATGTTTTTAGTAATGTGTATTGCTATCCACATGGTGATAAATGAACCACTATAAACGGCTGTCTAACAAACAAAAAAATCCCTTTTTGTTAAAAAGGGGGATGGATATGTTATATGTTATTATCTAAATACAATAATGTGAAACAGTGAAAAGACTGTATAGTGGAGCAGTTTTGTGCTCAGCCTAAATGTGTTAAAATGTTGATACAAAGCTGTCATAGATTGCAGGAAGTGGTTTTGCTCATGCAGGAAATGACAAGGTTTCTCCTTTTATTAGCACACAATATGGCAAGACTGAGAGGAGTTTTCCATTGCACGCATAAGCAAAAGGAAAGTGTGGGAAATGTTGTCTTGTATCACAAAGAATATTCTAAGTACTGTATACTGGGGAGTTTGTTAGATTTGGCCATACTGTAGCAGTCAGACAGATAACTGTTTTTTGGTACATTCTTAAGTATGATTATTTTAAGAACACTGATTAGTAATTCAAGGCTTGATGACTAACTAATTAATAGTGTTCCAAATAACCTGACATCGGATTCAGGTAATAAAGGAGCCTCAGGTAAAACATCAAAGACGCAGTTGTAGATGAGAGTGTTTCACAACAACCTTCACACTTTAAACGGCACTAAGATGGAATGTACATCAAGTTTGGTGTCAGTCAAACTATACTTAACACTTGGCTAAGTTCAGGGTCTGAAGTTTGTTTGTCTCTCAGACTGAAGATGGCCGAGAGAGTGTCCCAAACACACAAGTCACGGGACATTTACTCATATTTCAAGTATAATGATCAGATGCTAAATCTCGAGAACAAAAGAGTGTGTAATTTTGGCTTGGTAGAGCTTTTTTGGGATTGTGTAATATTTGCTCCTCGCAGAGACTTGACTAAAACATGTAATGATCATGGTTACATCTTATTGCCTTTGGGAAAAACCTGCACTCTCAGCATTTGCTCTTCTTTATAGTTACTCAAGATGAAACTAGGACACCATTTCGTGTATTTCTTCTTTTTGATTGACACAGCAAGCTAGCAAGTTTCTTTGATTTAACTTAAATCAAACCTTCCTTTTAATTGATCACACTTACTAAATGAGTATTATAGACACCAAAACTTTGGATTTCCAATTAATAAAACGGAAAATTAATTGAATAAACTTTTTTTTTGAATCCGAGTAGCTAGACTTTAATTGTTGATATCAAATTGTATCTCAGAGTAAAACTTGGCACACACCCACAGTCAGTTATGTATGTGCACCAACTATCTGGGTATTTATTTGGTATTGGTTATTTGTCATGAATATAGATAGAATACAAAAAAAGAGAAACACCAAAATGGTATTACTTAAATATTTAGAGAAGGAAATGCAATAAGTTTGGGTTATACTTTGCGGGTCAACCGCTGGTTACAACCGTTAATTACACAACTGACTCTTCTACAGTACGATTATCACCAAACAAGAATCACATGCGTGATAAAAAAAAGAAAAAAAAAGAATTAGATGTACATCAAACTTGACTGCAAAAAAATTCTCACCATCCTAATTTTGCTGCACAAACTCCTGTACTTTCAGGTACTTTCCTCTTTGCATTCAGCTGGATCATTTCCCAGCTATAAATTGCACAACCTTGGCTGCAACTAAACTAAGCCGGTTTTTGTGTACGTGTCTAAAATTATATAAACTGAAAATAAATATACTGTGAATAAGATTTTGACAGAATAAGACAAACTAAGAACTCTTTTTTGGCTTGTTTATTGGCATAAAATGCTTTAATATTAGTACAGTGTTATCTTTCATATTGGGCTTGCTAAACATACCAATCACAATATTAAAAAATAAAAAAATTGCACAGCATGAAACAAAATTGTACATAGTACTTTGAAAATAAATTAATGACTGTAAATCATGCAGTTACATCAGTTCACATCAACGTTTGCAAAGGCTGAACGAGTTTCTTACAAGGTGGTCCTGTGAAGGCTCAATAGATACATTTATGTGTGGCATGGAACAAGGAGTAGTGTGTAGTAGTCAGTTGTTAAAATGTATGCGTGGTGCCACAATACCGCGTTTTCAACAGCGTGTTAGTTGGAGGAGGCCATCGTGGATTTGATTCTGTTGATCTTCAGAGGAAGCAGGGAGACCATCTCCACACTCAGCTCTAGCTCGGTTTCAACTACATTCTTGGCTTCTGGATTCTCCTCGCAGTATTGCACTACGAACTTGTACGACTCCAGCGAGAGGCTGAGATTCTCCATTTGAGAAGCCGGGTTACTGGAAATAAGCTTGGACTGCAATCTGGCGACACGGAATTTGGCCACCAACGCCGGCCTCAGCAGGTCATCCTCGAGCTTTTCAGGAAACTTGCCCTCTGGTGAGCGGACGGAGTCGAGGAACATCTGATAATACTTAGTAGAGGAGGAACACAAGAGGTTAAACTTCTTTATGGTGTGCACGTCTGGCTGATCCTGCTTGTCGGCCACAGCTAGCTTCAGGTCCATCATCTCATAATAGGTTTCTGCAAGTTCAAACTGCAGCTGCCGGCAGATTAACAAATAGTACTGAGCATTCAAATCCTTGCAGACTGGTTCCAGCATGTCGACGCGACGTTTGTGCATCTTGCAGCGCCGTTCTAGGTCCTCTTCAAAGAAGGCCAGGACCTTGAAGAGAGCGCTATGGTCCTGCAAGATCTCAATGTGATCTGTCACGTGACCATCCATTTCGAAATACTCTTTGGCTTGAGCTACGTAGCCTTGACCCACCAGGAAGATGCCACGTGCTTCTTCAAATTCCAGCGGAAGCATGCTGCTTACTTTCTCTTCCAGGCTGCAAATAGAGTCGAAAGTATCGCTTGAACCAAAAAGGATGGCACTCTTTCTTCCCTTCTCTTTCTCTTCCTCTTCGTTCCGACGTGCTCTTTTCAGTTCTTCCTGCCGATCTGAGTCTAGTTCGCCGACGTTATCCTGTGCAGCAATGGAAATTGCTCAGATAAGTAAAAATAATAACTGTCAATTTGTGTACATAGGCTCTTGAAATGTAAAAAGAAAAAGGATGGCTACCTCAAGAAGTTTTTTCGCATCTTGCAGCAGATTAAGGCAATATTTGATCCAGCATCTAGCGATTTCGGCTCGCTTCTGCAACAGCTCTTCACGTTTTTCAAATTCAGCCTCACCTTTGGGAAGATTAATAATAATTGATTGTAAATTATCATATACTTAAATACAGAGCTACGTGTAAACATTTTAAATAAAATACAAAGTTCTGTCATGAAACTCTGGTGGCGCAGGCTAATAGGTCCTGAACTCAATCTGCTTGCAATCACTTCATTCTCTATAGGGCACAGCTGATTGGTTCCTATCGGTAGCCAATGAGCTCGCTGCTCAACCTTCAAATACTTGGGTAGCGTTGCCTTAGCAGTGCAGCGTGCTTTCAGAAACCCTCCACCTTCCCCAGCTCCACCTCTATAGATTTGCTACGGGTTATTCATGTACGCTATATTGTACAGCAGCAGCATGTCTCATTTGCTCACAGCAGTGTGTCATGTATGTATTGGCAGTAGCAAGCTTGCTCTGTAGTAGCAATAACCTACAGCAGCATAGCAGATCTATTCCACCACGACCAAACATATCAACATTGTCATACCCATTACCATACCAAACACTCAGAGAGTTGTCATGACAGAACTAAAGCGTTGTAAGAAAAAAAAGTATAGCAGGAAAATACTTTATTTGGGATTGTTTCTTGCGCTCACCTAGGTATTATATTTGATCAAAAAAACAGTAAAAACAGTATTATTGTGAAATACTATTACAATTTAAAATAACTTTTTAATATATTTTAAAATGTAATTTATTCCTGTGATGGCAAAGCTGAATTTTTCTTATTACTATCAATGTTGAAAACAGTTGTGCCGCTTAATATTTGAGGAAACTGTGAAACATTTGTTCAGGATCGCCTAAGGATATCATGAAATAGAAATATTTTGTAACATTATAAATGTCATCACTGTCACGTGGTTAATTTAATGCATCTTTACTGAAAAAAAAGAATTAATTTATTAAAAAATATATATACTGACCCCAAACTATTGAATGGTAGATTACATTATTAATTGGCTCAGTGTTTGTGCAACACTATTAGTCTCATGCTTCAAATGCAGCATTTTTAACACTTTCAAAAAAGTTTAGTATATATACAATATATAGTCTCTGGATAAAATTATGTGGTATCTCTAAGTTAGAGTTTATGTGTAGTTGGTCAAAGACTCTCTTGCTAAATATCACAGTGTGTAGGTTTGTACAACCTCCGGATGTCATGCAATGTATAACAACTGACAAGCATGACTGTTACAATAACAGACAGATTGTCTTAAATACCATTGTTTCAGTTATATTATGAGTGACACTAAGGCCTTCTGTGAACTGCCTAAAATAAGGGAGTTTTGTTTTCATTAATCAACCACCAATTAGCATTCAGTAAAGCAAATGGAAATAGGGATGCACCGAAATGAAAGTTCTGGGCCGAAGCCAAAAACATTCAAGATGCACTTGGCCGAAAACACTTTTTAAAAATGATTTATTTATTATTTTAAATTAGCTTTTTTGTAAACCTGTATTGATATTAGACTTTGTAATGAAATTCAATCATTTTAATGATACTGAATACATTTTTTTTTTCAAAAGCCAATAGTATATATATTATATATATTTACAGTATATTATTTATATATATTATATATACTGTTATTGAAAGCAACACACTAAAATTGGACAGGAAAAATATTAATATTAAATATCAATGTGTTATTCTTTCTTCAGTTCTATGCAACAGAATCAGATTTAACAGATTTCTTTTTGACCAATTATCCAAAATGATGAATAATCCTACAAAGATATTTATCAGAGCATGTGAACGAGATCAGTGAACGAGAGGGTAGCGTCATTTTAGCACAGCAGGGCTATTGCAAACAGAAACAACTATACTACTACATAGAAATGTCTTGTCGGAGCGTTATTTGGGACTTTGTTTTTCCGATGAGCCGTACATGAGCGGAGCGTCACACCCGCAGTGATAACGGCTGGAGCGAGAGTGAAACCTGAGCGCTGAACACTGAGGGACGGGGCAGCATATATTTTCAGCTGTTTGACTCTTTCGGCCAAAACCCGAAAATGCAATTTTCGGACGATACTTTTCGGCTGCTGAAATTTTAGTGCATCCCTAAATGGAAATGCAGGGAAATTCACAATATACAAGACTGAACAGTCAAACACCAAAAAACCCACTTTCTTTGGCAGCTGCCTCTGAGGGGATTTCTCCAGCAAGGGTAGCAATGACACTAGCCGCAGCCAAACAGTGACGAGCCTCCATGTACCGTGTCTGTGATACAGAGACAAGAGAGACATACCACATATATACAGGGAATTCCTCGGGCCTTGACCGCAGTCAAGATAAAATAACGTATGGTTGAATGATTAACACACAATGAAAAAAATCCACTGAGCTTGATCATAAACTTCATGGACTACACACTGTATCTTGTACTTGTTAATTACCGCAGGTAGTTACTTTACCTTGGTGATGTAGTACTGTGACAGTGTGGCTGCATTAATGGCCCACTCGAGCGGCACAAACTGCTTGTACTCCAGCTGCCTCTGTAGTGTACTGTGACAGTACTGTCCAGCTCTCTCATACTGCTGCAGATTCTTGTACACTTGAGCCAAGTAATACAGTGTGTGCGTATAAGCCATTTCAAACCTGTTGGCGCATAAGGGGATAGAGTGGAGTTAAAACATTTCTGGAACCACGATAATATTTTATAAAGCAGATTAGGGGGAGGGATGTTACCTTCTTGTCTTCTCTTGCTGGGATAATTCTTCTCCCTGTGGTACAAAAAAGTCTTGAAGATCCAGTGGTGGCTGACCATCCTAATATGCATAAAGGGAACAAATGTCAGCCCAAAACATCATCGTATTTTATTAGTAGTTTGTAGAGACTGCAGAGAGACAGAGTTAAAATAAATTATATTATAATTTTAAAAATCTTAGCTAATGCTGTAAACTATATGGGGAGCCCTTAATTACACATTATTTGTATTTTTACACAAATTGAGGTGCTATTTATTTTTAGATATAATAATAAATAAAAAAAAGTACTGTAAATTGCACATAAGATAGTATAAATGCAGGGGTGGGCAACTCTGTCCACTGAGATCCACTTTTTTCTTCTTTTCACTTTTCTGCTCCAACCCTGCCTTTGTAGGATGCATTCCAAGATAGGAAATCACCGACTGATTTTTGAAGGCAGCATTGATGTATCCTTCCCTGCCTTTGATATCCCACAATCCTATGCATTCCATTCTGTGACCATTAAGCTAAGAATATAAAGATGCCGTCTGAAAGTTGTGGTTGGTGGTCAGTTTGTGTGTAAATCAGGGATGGGCAACTCCTGGAGAGCCACTGACTGTCCTGCTGAGTTTAGCTCTAACCCTAATCAAACACAACTGAACAAGCTAATCTCTTGAAGATTATTAGAAAGTTACAGGCAAGTGAGTTTTTATCAGTGTTGGAGCTAAACTCTGTAGGACAGTTGCCCTCCAGGGCTGAAGTTGCCCATCCCTGGGTTTTTTTTTTTTTACCAATGTTTTCCACATTTGATGTAATTTCTAGTGAGAAATTAGTATTGTAGTAGTAATTGAATATTTGCTTAGTTATCATCAAAGCTCTCTCTATTTTGTTGTAGATCATTAAACCGTTATGGTGCCTCAGAAGCATGTCCGAAATTAGTTTTGTGAGGTACCTTCGTGCACAAATGCAAAATCATTGACTGATGGGGCAGAGAGGCAGCAAATAAGCTGACCAAGTAGCCGTTCACATATCGCGTCTAAAAACGCGTGGAAAGCGTGGCCACGCCGCTTCATAATATTGCCAGAGAATGTCTAATAAGGCGAGAAGTTTCACTCTCAGTACACTTCCGGCTTCTGAAATGGTTGCAGTTCCACTTTGATTCCATATGACGGCGCTCACAGGACAAGTGCAGAATGGAGGTCTATGGCAGTATACCCATCAAAATCCACTTTTCTCAGGATATAATTGTTTGTCTAGTAATTTGAATATTGTAATCGAAAGGAGATGCAAAGAAATTACACATTGCTGGGTGTTAGATTTTTTAGAGTCACTTATTTGCTTTAAAAAGTCTTTTAAAGTGTCAATGACGTCATACACATAGTACGACCAGAGATACTGCTTTACGGCAATCCTTCAGTCGCTTTGGTGCTTTCGCGCTCTGCACTTTCTTTTCTCTCCAGGCATCGGCAACACAGCTGACACACACAGGTAAATACACGTGCTAGACGAGTTTTTGTTTTGTTTGTTTCTGGTCCCGCTTCGGATGCCACGATGCCATCAAGCGGTATCTCTGGTCGTAATCAGTCCTTCACTGACCAATCAGCGTTCATTAGCAGAATGCTAGCGTGTTATGGGCAACAACAACTCAACCTGTAAGAAATCGAAAGGACATAAGTACTCGTTCATTCAATTTTCGACCTATAACCCATGTTGAACTTGCAAAACCTACTATCGAATCTGAGATTTCTCAACGGCAATCGGGTGAAAGAGACAAATTTAGCCGTCTAGCCCCATAGACTCCCATTCATTCTGCACTCATGGGCGATCGCCCCCAGTGGAACTCTGGTGGAACTACAACCAAAATTCGGTACAATAGGACTTAATAGGGAGTGGGCAGGCTCTCCGTAGACGGGCTCTGATATTGCCTTCTTTCCACAAGCGATTGCGCTCCAATGGCGTCTGTCGTTGCTATGCAACCATGAACTGCGCTCTCCATGATGACCATAGATATATAGTGTGTTTATATCTATGTGTAGGCGCGCGGTTAGCACGCTCATAATGGAAGCGACGCGAATGGGGTGCGGCGCACTCGTTTTTCCAAAAAAAAACAACATCTCAACTTTTCAGAATGCCACAAGCGCACAGCAGGTCATGTGACAAAACCCAACCGCTCAGCTACGGCCTTTCCGTAACAACGTCGAAAGCTCGGCCGAACAGCTGATCATAGCTGTACAAGCTGGCGGGTTTGTATTTCTCATCTCTATAAATATATCTAGTAGTAAAGCTAATGCAAGGGCTAGAAATCAATTAATCATTTGCTGATATAGCCTACTTCCTCGTCATCATGCGATGACAAGACCCCTGTTCAAAGATGGCGGCGGTTTTGACGCATGTTTAGAACCCCAAGGCGACATCTAGTGTATATATCTATGGCGCCTACATTTGAAATAACAAACTTGAGCGCGCAAAATACGCGATATGTGAACGGCCCCTAAGCTTTCGGATGCAGCAAAGGTCCTCAGGATTACTAGTAAGCTACAGGCATGGGAGTTTGATCAGGGTTGTTGGAGCTAAACTCGTCAGGAAAGTGGATCTCAAGGGCCAGAGTTGCCCAGGCCTGGCAGGCTGGCACATAGTCTATTCAATGCCATTTTGTAGTATAGTGTGAGTTGTTTTCATACTGAAAATTCCAAAAAGAATAAAGTACACTTAAAAAAATTAAATATGCATTAATTAACCGGAAAAAAAGAGAGAATGTTTAATGTTGTTGTCACCTTCTTTACATTTATGGAGGGGGAGGGGCCATCAGACTCTGATGTTAGATGACACATTTTTTTAATTATCTTATAAAATTCATACACTAGTAGTACACAGCGCATGTCATTTTGGACAAAACTCTCGTGTTTTTTAATTAAAAAGCAAACCATCAGACCATGCAAAAAGGACACGTCACAGTGACGTCACCCGGAACTCGCATCTGATGCCCAAAGAGAGTTGTTTGTGCCAGTCACACACCTCTTTCATGTAGAGCAAATACATTGATTCAGCAATCTCCAGAAATCCTTGAGCCTTTTCAATCTCATCTCTTCCCGCCCACAAAATGCCGAGCTGATTCTGTCAAAAAAAACACACACGCAAAAAAAAAAACACAATACGCATCAGAATACACCATGGCGCAGAAGTCAAAGAGTAAGCTACACTTCACATTTAGTCAACTATATGAAACTTTTAGAAGGAAATGCTCGGATACGCAGTGTATATTTACCCGGGCCTGTATAAACAGCGAGACATTCTCTCGTGTTGTTGTGCACTTGTCAATGAGTTTCATGCAGGTCATCAGATGCTCCTCTCCAGCTGAGAGCTCCTCAGTCTCTATGTGGTTTACGCCGAGATGGTACTGCACCACCGCGAGCCTCGCTACTCGCAGACCGGCTGGAGAGTCTCCAGCATACGCCTTCCCAAAATCATTCCCCGGTTCTCCATCCACCGTCTGGCTGGACTCACTATCCGCTCCATTGTCAACCTCGCCCTCCTCCTCGATTTGATTTTTTTTCAAAGAACAGTGGATTTCCTTCAACAGATCTCTAGCTTTGTATTTCGATCGGAAAGGGTTATTCTCAGGATCTTTTTTCGACTCTATTTCGGAGAGTTCATGGGCCAGGCGAAATTTCTCGCACACCGCCGTCCACTCTGCGCTCTGGTTGTCAGCCATGTTTTCCCCGAGCTATGACAAGTGTTCACCAGCAGAGGTCAGTGATGAAGCCGATACAACGAACTGGTTCTAGACAGTAGTCAAGAGGCGAAACTCAATAGAACGCTCCATAGCAACAGTTGCCCCCATGACGTGACGGCGCGGCCGCCATAATGGACTGAAAACTGAAGAAAAACGCCGAAAAATAATGGGAGTCAATGGCACTAACTTAACATAACTTAATTTTTTCTGGCCGTCATATCTAAATATGAAAACAATTTAAAATACATTAATGAGGATGACCGACGTTAAATGACAGAAAATATACGTCTATGTGTTGGTTATGCATGGCCTAATTACCCTTAGGAAAATAGTATTTTGGGACAAAATGGCTCTAGGATATTATAGAGGTATTACAGAACATAACATACTTCTGTGATTTTCTGTAATACCTCTATAATATTTTAAAGCTGCTATAGTATTTATATAGTAGTCTTATCGTACTTATATGTCCCAAATTACTATAGTATTCCTATAAGATTACTATAATATTTTGTCCCAAAATACTATAAGATTCCACTTTTTAGTAAGGGTATGTCCCCCACCGAATCGGCTTCATTAGCCTACCACTTACGGTTTGCAAAGATACAATTATAAAATTACGGCAAAACTTTAATCTATTAATATTTATGTTCTATTATGCATTTTCCTTGTTATATAACTAACAGAAATTCATGAAATAATATAGGCTATAGGCAGACACACAGTAATAAGATATAAGTAATAAGATATTTATTCAAAATGTTGATTTTGAAATTAGTGAACATCACCATATATATGATTTGGAAAAATAAATAAATAAATAAAATTATAAATGAACATTTCTAAAGACAGTTAATATTTTACATAGAATTTCGCAAAAATATTAACAACTTGTTTTTTCAGCATCTTCAGTGAAAGTGCTCACAGTGAACGTTTCAATGGGAAGAACAAAAACAATCTGTGAATGTCCTATTACAGGCGGAAAGGTACAAAAAAGATGTGCAATCTAGCAAGTGCACACATGAACTATAAACACCTACTAAAATGGATTTTGCCATTGACTGGCGCTAACGATTTCAGCAGCTTTCAGTCCATAATGGCGGACGCGCCTCCGCAGCGCCATCTACAGACTGTTACCCATAACACAACAGAGTTTCGCCTCTTGGGCTTCTATACTCTTTGAGTCGTGTCTAGATCTATTTTTTTACAGTCTATGGTCTAGATTAAAGTCACCATGAAATCATGAGTGAACAATTTTTTTTTAAAGGGTTAGTTCACTCAAAAATACTCACCCTCAAGCCATCCTAGATATATATGTCTTTCTTCTCTTTCAGCCAAACACAATAAATGTTATATTAAAAAAACATCCTGGCAATTTTAAGCTTTGTAATGGGAGTTAATGGTTGGCCTACCATGGTTTTTGAAGCCCAAAAAAGCGCATCCATCCATAATAAAAGTAATCCATAGAGCTCCAGGGGGTTAATAAAGTCCTTCTGAAGCAAAGCATGGATTTTTGTAAGAAAAATATCAATTTTTATAAATTTATACACTATAATCTCTGGCTTCCGTATGTTTTGTTTTGCTCTATCCTCTGCGTTCCGCATACATCATGTGTTTTGATTTCATGGTGACTAACTATTTATATTTTTTATTATTTTTTATTTTTATTTCATATTTATTCTGTTGTTATGTTGCTAACTATGGAGTGGTGCAGTGATGACATATTTTTGTAAGCCAACCCGGAAGTTATCATCACCCTCGACAAAAACTCAACTGGATTTTTCCTTTTGCATTATTGGAGAAAATAAGGTACACAAACATAAATAAAAAAATAAAAAATAAATGTGACAAACAAAAGCTTACGATTCTTACACATTTTGTTCATCGTGATAATCTTTACAAATTAACACAACTTTTACAGTCGGCAGAAGTTAAAAGCTCAACGTAGGCTATAAATGAACTACACCACGGTCGCATGACTTCAACGTCACCATCACTAAGCTTCCGACAACTCTTTCAGTCTTTCCCCTGAAAATTTGAGTTATAAGAGTTTGCAAAAGTGTGATGACGTTTCATGTCTCTGATAACCTCTGTAGTCCCTGATAACCTCTGTAGTCCCATTTAGCCACTTGTTAGCAACTGCCTTTTTACAAGACAAGCAAAAGCTTTAAATAAATAACAACAGGGTATTACTGATGTATTTAATAGAACTGGAAGTGTTAAAATGTTACCTCGTTTCTAGTTTTCATCCTACAAAAATACGTCATCCCTGCAACACTCTATTTTATTCTTATCATCAACTCTTGATGTGCACGCCTTGGTTCAGTCACCGTTGCTCTCTCTCTCTTCCAGACACTCTGGCGCTATCTACAGGTCAGTGTATGTCACTGACAAGCAAGCTTCTACTTCCTGTGAGTTGGCGGAAATGACAGGTGAATTATTTATACATGGGGCCTGTCCCAATACCCATACTTGTGGTCTTTGTACTTGATCACTTTCCTATTTATTTATATGACGCGTTTCCTGTATTTGGCCCAAGTGAAGTGTTCAATTAGGCATGAGGACCACAAGTGTGTGCAGAACTTCTAAATAAATGGGACACACTGCAAGTAATGTTTTTACAGAGCTTTATTTACACATTTTGATTTTCAATACTTTGCACTTTAAAATAATCTTTTAAGTATCTGATTAGTAGTCCCCATGTAACAGACGACACAATTTAATTGTGGTGCTTCTAATTAAGTGATAAAAAGTAGTTGCAAACGTTTTACAAAATCCACTTACTCATCTTTGGAAGCAGTATAGTGTGGATGCAGTGTGCATCATGGGCACTGAGCTTTGGCACTTATCTGATACAGTCTTGTGTGTGTATTGGGGCAGGCCTTAAGGTTTGCATCACAATGACATTGGAAAAAAACTGAAAGTGTGAGCTGTTATACAATAATACATTAACATCCCAAATATATATTAACATATAACAATACATGTGATATCCCTGCTGGCAGGTTTAATGCAAGACACTATACAAGTGAATAGGGTAAAAGAAAAAAAATAACGAATAGATATCACAATAAGTAAAAAATCACAGTACATTAGGACAATTGTCCTGTAATACAAGTTGTCTGAAAAGTTATGTTTAAAGATGCAAATGAGGCATTATCTGATTACATATGCACTCATTTGCATACATTTCCAGAACGGAAATCTGAACATTGGATAAGTCAGGTTCAAAATCGATTTAATTTTGTTAACATTTTAGAGGGGGATTGGATATCTCTTATTATCACTCTATAAATCAGGTAATGCTGTCAAACGCCAGAAAAAAAATCATCATGTTTATAGGCATAAAATATTTTATAAATCAGGTGACAAACCCCTCTAAAACCTTCAGAATATAGATAGGAATAATCCTGGAAAGTTTGGTGTATGTAAGAGCTACTGAAGTGGAGATTTTTGACTTGAATGCGGCAAAACTGTTTTGTAAATTAAATCTATAAATGCTAATGGTTAAAGCATAATAACATTAATGCTTAAATGTTTTTTTTGGACTGTCAAAATTGACCAGACAGTTGACGGCACCCATTGACTTCCATATAAAAAAAAAAAATACGAGTGCTGTCAACTTTCTGGCTACCATCAATCTTTTTTTCAAGGAAAAACATTTAAATAAATCATTTTAGTGATCAAAGATGAATTTTAAGGGATAAAATTATTGACCACGGGGGGACTTTAAAGGGATACTCCACTTTTTTCGGAAATATGCTCATTTTACATTTTCTATTTTGTGTTCAACAGAAGAAATAAACTCACGCAGGTTTGGAACAACATGAGGGTGAGTAAATGATGACAGCATTTTCATTTTTGGGTGAACTATCCCTTTCTAAAATTGAAAGAGATTACAAAGTATATTACAACTTGGCACTAATTGAAATTAGCATGTGGCAATTATACCTGCCTGTGTGGTTGCCACTTTTTGAATATTTGGCTGGTCAGTCAACAAACACCAAAGTGCAGCAGCAGCTGTTGGGTTTACCTTGTTGGTGTCAGTGTTGTGCAAGTTACTTCCAAACTGTAATACATTATACATTACTTGTTACTGTTATTTAAAAGTAATTCTTTACCTTACAATATTACTGTCTCAGAATTGTAATGCATTACATTACTCCAGTATTACTTTTGAGTTACTTTCACCAAAATAACTACAGAAGTAGAACTTAACATTCTAAAATGACTAGGGCTATCATCACTAGGGTAATCACAACACACCCCTTCCAACTCCCAGAGTTATCCTTCCCGTCCAGATCCAAAGCTACCACATCTTTAAATTACTATTAGTATTATTTGAAATTAACGTTATAAAATAGGTACCTACACCACAAAACTAGTTAAGAATAAATTCTTTAAAATTGGGCAATTCCAGCGTTATGGACGTGACATTTGCAGTAAAAACTTGAAATATAAATTCTCCGAAAATGCATTTAATACCAATATATTGAAACGTCTGTTTATATATCCATAGGCTATAATAAAGGAGTCCAGACATTAGAAAAATATCAGTCTACTCTACACACGTGCGTTTTATATTTAATATGAGGGAAATAAACATGCGTGACACAAAAAATCTTTAACTTTTAGGTAGCAAAATATTTTTTAGTAATTCTGTGAATTACACTAAGCAAACCAAAATACTACCCACCGGATGAAGGAGGGTTGGCTCTCCACAGAACATAATATATTCATTTTATTTTATTTTTCGTGTTCGCATTTATGAGGAAAAAACGATGTTACGGACGTGTCAGTTCCCGGTTACGGACATGACCGCTCTGTAAGCGGCACTAAAAGACTGCTTTAAAACTTTCACAGAGACCTCAAACAGAAAGCACAAATCCTTTCTTTAAAGTGAATTTATTAATTTTAATCAATGTTTCATCAACCAGTTGCCTGGATTTAATAAATAAGAAGTAAATATAGTAGACAAGAGATACTCAGGACACGGAGGCGCCGGCACGTGAACCTGGAGCTTGTCTAATAAATGAACCGAAACTCAGCGCCCACTTGCCTCACAGTCAGACATGTCTACTTTTAAACAGAACAATTCAAAACGAAAGTAAACAGACTGCTCTCTGGTTAGAAAGAAAGCACAGAACAGAGTAGGCTAATGCACATACGTCCATCCCGCGAATGTACAGTCTTCTTCTACCATATTCTCCCATTAACCGCTTTTCCACTGGCCAGCGCGAGCACAGAGACCGAAATCATGCCTCGCGGCACTCCTGTAAAACCTGCCCTAAACATGCTTTTATTGGGACTATGCCACACAAAGGTACACCAGCAAGAGGGAGATGAATGAAATAAATCGCCATACAAATATATCAGAAGCAG
The DNA here is from genome assembly GCF_951802725.1 of Rutilus rutilus. Taxonomy (NCBI): domain Eukaryota; kingdom Metazoa; phylum Chordata; class Actinopteri; order Cypriniformes; family Leuciscidae; genus Rutilus; species Rutilus rutilus. The sequence goes on from NC_140225.1 coordinate 12,754,367, forward strand.
TCATTTAGTCGTTATTTACAAACTTGGACACCACACGCGATTATTGACTGACCACGAACAGCAAATAACTTACTTGCATTTTTCATTCGTTAATGTCTTGCGGTCTGGCTGGTGGTTTCCCCCGGGTTTTTTATTTTTATTTTTTACAATTAAATTTTGGGCTAAAAGTGTGTTGTAACGCAAGCGTTACTGAACATGTAGCCTACCGAGTAAAATAATACAGAAAATTGATTATTATGCCTTACACTACTGTGTTACAACAAAAAGTAATAAGTTACTGTTATACATTACTTTTGTAACGCGTTACTCCCAACACTGGTTGGTGTTAACAGCAATTAACATGAAAATGATTCTTATGTTTCCCAAAATTATAAATCCAACAGCCAATATTATAAGTTTGAACAACAAGATGAGCTAGACACTTTTTAATAGGTAGCGTTTGTGTCTGTTATACTATTAATATGTTTCGTTCATAGATGTTCTTTATAATGTTAACAAGCGTCTAATATTTGTCAGTTAAGTCTCTCAATTTACTAAAAGTTGGGATATGTTAATTCAAATGTGCCATAAGAACATCCTTCCCACGCAGTCCATACAAGGTGGAACTTTCTTCTAACACCTACTGTTCTTGTTTTATGTCACTAAACTAAAGAAGTTCAAAATTCTGAGAATAGAAAAGAGCAGAGAAGACATCCTGATGAAACCTCTCATAGGGTCAGTGACACTTGCAAAGGTTTCTGGTCACTGACCTATCAGAACTCATGTTGCCTGACTGTAGACATATAAATTATGTTACCTATATTGCCTACTTGGGAATCTTTTTCCATGAAAGTGTGGTTACTGCTTGTGTCTTAATTTATCTCCACTTCAGTCTCACAATGTACGTTTCACTTCAACATTTGGCTGTAACCTGACTCAAATGTACCTGGAACACTGCAGAAACTGCAGTGTTTTATTTCCTCCTTTTAGTCAATAATAGGCTAAATAATAACATCAGCAAGCTTTTAATAGGAACTTTAGAGTGGTTTTTCATTGCTTCTGTATTTGCATACATAATCAAACAATTAAATGCCAGTTATAGAATTGGAGACTTCCAATATCATTAACAACTAGGGCTCCGAATCATAAAATAAGGAAACACTTTACAACAAGGTTTCATTTGTTAACATTCGTCTAACATGAAGAATGAACTTATACAGCATTTATTAATCTTTGAATTTAGGGACAATATCAGCAACACTTGTGAAATGGAGCGATCAAAATAGTCAGAAGATAGAGCTGAAAAGATATTGCTCTTTATTTTGCCAATGCGTTTCGGCGCACAAGCCTTCAACCGGGTTAAAATGCCTGAAGAAGCACCGATGAAGGCCTCTGCGCCAAGATGCATTAGCTAAAAGCCTACATTAACTAATGTGAACAAATGAGACCTTATTGTAAAGTGTTACTGAAATAATAAAATAAAACGGGTGGTTTAAACTGGTGTAAGTTTCAGACAGAAGAAAAAATGACGCTAAAATGAAACATTATTGAGATGTAATCATGATATTTTGCATGCATGTCTTTCTTGAGAAACTCAAGTGGCAACTTAAAAATGTAAACTGTCTAGATACTATGCTGTGGAAGTTTTATGAATGGTCTGGCTGTTTTAAATAAAGGCGATACAGGAAAGTTTTACTTAACTTCTGCATTAAACTTGTCTGGGAAATTTTCTTACTGTTTTATAGAGTCACAACGGCCTACAGCAACTCTGTTCTGTGATGGTTTAGGCAGTTGCAGAGTATTTTAGGAAGTGACGCCACCGCCCACCATCAGGAAATGGACTGTTTCTTTTAGTAGATGTAAGTCATGGTCTGAAGGCAAATCGGTCATGTACCACAGTCAAATACGAAACGTATTTTGATCAGAAGGCTTAGACAGAGAACGTGGGTAAGTGGAAAGCCGCGGTGGGAAGGTGCAGCCACTGTACGGGCCCTGAAACAAGGCACTGTTTATTACAACCCCGCAGTCTAATCACAAGAAGCAAGGTAAGTCATTTTTAAATCAAGAGCTCATTTTATTGACATTAAAATGTTACGCCGGAACAAATAACCTGAAGACCAAACTAAGAAGAAATCAAATTGTAGTTTTGAATTACATTTTTTTTATTTAAATTGGTTATTTGAATAGATTGTTGTCAGAAGGTTTCTTAATATCTTGTTTGAAAATGTTAAAGATGACATGTAAGCAGTTTTAATGCAAAATAATATTTTGGTGAAAGCAATAAGGAAGTTGATTAATAAATCTTCCTGTAGTTGTGCTTTAACATTCAATGTTAAAGCAATCAGCTATGTGGGGGTAAAATATATAAAATTATATAATCACATTTCCTTTTCTGCATATTTCTATTTGAAATGTGTGCTCTAACCCAATGCAAAGTTGACTGTATTCAGAGCAGACTAATGATGTGGAAAACCGAAAGAGGTTTCCTGAGAAAGCCTGTGGAAGTGAATTGATCTCAGATTACAATATAAGCAAGACAGACACACAGATATGTCGATAGTTTCACATTGTTATGCTATTTGTTGAACATTTGATTGCCTCAGTAGTGTTGATGTGGGTCATGGTGGATGGTCCTTCTTACTTTTATATGAATTCCACTGGGAAATTCTGCATTCATATCATGTCTTTTAGATTTCACATTCATTTGTACACAGACACTATGTCAGAGTTATTTATAGAGCATTTTTAGGAGACAAAAGATGACTGATTTCAATGTTGATGTATTTTTGGTTGACCAAACCAACTTATTTCTTAATCATCATATGACAAAAAGTGTCTGGCTTAACAGTGTAGCCTCTGCCACATGCCAGGAGTTCAGTTCTACATTAATTAATTAATAAGCAAATAAACCAGTTGTTTGGAGTGTGCTTTGTTTCACTTCTAACTCGTTATATTTTAGCATTTAAAAAAATTAATCAGTTTTGGTGACACACCACTGGTTTAGATTTGAATGCAAACAGTTCATTTAAATGAAACAGTTTTAAACGAGTTCCTTTCACATTTATTTGTATTTGATTAACCATCAAATTGTTTTAAATGATGAAGAATTCTTGTGAATTTTTTCTTTTATTAAAATTAAAAGCATTTATGTGCATTTATTATCCATTGTTTTGCAGAAAAACCTGGATACTCCACGATGTGTGAGGTGTTAGTTGTTCATACCAGTGAGGCCAGCGAATGGGCCGAGTATCTACAGCAAATCTTGGCCACATCATGTGACTTTCTGGAGGGCTCCGTCATTCTGTATGATGTTAATGAACAGATTTGGGAGAAAAATTATGAGCTGTTCGGCTCCAGCAAGTGTATCATGCTTTTGCTGTCTACTGCGTTCTTGGACATGCAGCATGACCCAGACTTGCTGGACACTTTCCGGGTTCTTCTTCAGCCTCCTCACAAAGTTGTTGCTTTTTTGTGTGGTATATCAGAAAGTCAAGTGTCATCAGACTATTTTGAACACTGGGAACATTGGAGAAAGCTCAACTCAGAAGATGAACCATCAGTATATGTGTCTACTGTCCTTGAGTGCATAGATGATGGTAAGTATTTTTTATACTATAAGTCTCATTCAGCATAAGAACATATTAATACTTCCACTTTTGTTCACCTACTACAACAACATCAACAATACAAAGATGGCCTAAAAAGATTTTTTAGATTTGAACATTAACATAACTGCAAAAGAAGTGCACATGAATATCATTTTAAGGATTATGTGTTGTATTCAACTGTAATTTTTTAAATATTTGATTTATATTTGTGTATTTACATATGCTTTATTTATATTTTAATAACTTAAAAACATTTCTAATACATTTATATTTTAAGATGATCCACCATGCAAAATCTTACTTAACATAGAGAGGTTGGCGTAAATGAACATTTACTCCGTGGTCAGTATGGAAGCTTGTTTCCGCCACAGAATAAAATATAGAAAATGTATTTGTGACTTTTTATCTCAAAATTAGGACTAAATCATAATAGTCATATTTGTTAGATTTAAAAAAAAATCGCCATTAACTTTTTTATTTTTTATTCCGTTGCAGAAACAAGCTTCCATAGGCCTGTGGTTTATTTTATTTTTTATTTTATCCATAAATATTTTTGCATGGTGGTTCATAATTAATCTTACTAAACATAAAGAGGTTGAATTGAAGTAAAGTTTAATATCTATTTTTTTCATTTTAGAATCCATTAGTGAACATCATTGCCAGAATACATATGAAATTGAACTTGAAGAACGCATGGATGAGTTCACAATATCTGAAATTCCTGACACCTTAACTTTACCCGATGAGAATGAACATCATCAGATGAACGGGAATGATCTTTGTCCCACTGAGCAGACTTGTTCAAATGTGGCCGCTGAGCCACAAGACGACCAAATCTGCCTCACCGTCCAACCGGACAGAATACCATGTGGGGTAAGCATGGCATGTGATGCATGCAAAGCCTAAATATGAACCTTAGTTAATGTCAGCATGAAGCTCACATGGTTTGAGATAACACTTTTTTGTGTTTTTCAAGAGAGACAGGAAGTCTCGTTCTGTATGAGCCCCATCTAAGCTTGATTTAGATTATTTAAGCCATTTTTAGTTCAGTGACATTATGAAATAAGGATGATGTAGCAGCCATGAGGGATATGACTAAAACAATTGCTGCCGATGCTGTTCTTTTTAAATGGTGTATTATTTTCCATTGAATTACGTTTTCTTCTTTTGAAACCTACAAAGTTTGATCCTGCCCGTTGGGTGTTTTTACTAAACACTTAAATACTCCGTTCAGTCATTTTGTACAGATATGAGAACATATGTGAGAACATAATGAATCAAATTATGCCTAATTTAATTCCATTTAATGGCTGAAGAGACATTTTATATAGTATGCCTCATGGTGTGGACATTTCAACATTTTAGTGTATTAATGGCTTGACAGATATACTACTGTCAGTGTTGTTCATATTTTAAAACTATGTTTTGACTCACTATCCTCTACATTGTAAACTGTTGTTACTTTTGAAATTTGTGACATCTGTTTACATCGTTGAAAACTATAGTTTCTGCATTTCATTCAAAAGCATTCGCTGACATTTGCGAAATCAACACCAGTCATCAGCTAGCGTTACTCAATGTCATTTACAGTATTTATCTTGGTGTCATGACTTTCTCACCGTTTGTTTGTTCCCATAAAGAATCGTGTGAATATTTATATAATTATGGCAAAGAAATTTGTGGATGAGGGCAGCCTGGAGGTGGAGTTTCACTCTCAGCACTCGACACCGCAGCGAATGCCTGGGACTCTTGTAAACGACTGTACTGTTACTGTACAGTCACCTGGTAAGACAAAAACGCAAAAAGAGGAACTTTTCATAGCAGTTCCTCTATGCCTTTTCACTTTCAACTGAATTTGCATATTGTTTCCTGTTAATGTGCTCATTTATTATAAGAGAAGCTTTGTCTTTGAGGTTTTGTCAAAACAAGTTTTTTTTCTCTTAGATATGCCTTCTGGGAAAGTCTCATTGACTCTTTATAATAATGAGTCTGTGGTCTATTCAACAACAGTAACATATTTCACAGAAATGGAGGAAATCTGCAGGTATCTGGAGAAAGCAACGGATCCAATGCAGTTCATGTGTCAGGTAATGAAAAAAACAATCGGTTAAAACAGAAAAAAGCTTCATACCAATAAAAGAGATCACGTACACTGAAATGACTCGTGAATAAAAGTGATAACGGAGTTAAGTCATGTCATGTTTATTTCTTTAGTGCTTTTCACAACATGTATCATTTCAAAGTAGCTTCATAGAAATGTACAATACATCTCATATAATATAAAAAGGATAAACTATAGAGAAAAGCGCTATACCAACTTGATATTTTTAATTCCTTTAGGATACATTATGGTATTGTGAAAAATATTATATTAAATAATTATGAGATATTAGAATATATTATATTATTTAATATAAGATATATTATAATATGCAGTCATTTAAAAAATGTCAAATATCTGTGACAGTGTTTCAGCCCCACTAGTGGCTTGATATCGTACAGATGCCTGAATAGCAGCCCACAAACCTGAACTCTGTAATGCAAGATGCTTTATGTAATTTGTTGATTAGTCGATAACAATAAGAAAAAGTCCATTATAGACATTTTAGTTTGTGTGAGGCAACAGGAGCAGTAAACTTTTCAGATCAACATAAACATTTCATTATCATTCACAAATTACAAACAAGCAGACTACAATGTTTGGCTTTTTTATAAGTTTAGTTACATAAAAGGACCTTTCATTTAAAGACAAATATTGAGCTGATTTTTTTTTTTTTTTTCAGGCATTTGATATCACATCAAAGGTGCCCGAGTCACTGGATCATTTGCTCGCAGACTCTCTGGAAGAACATATGCCTCTAAATGGATTACAAGTATTTGGAATTAGTCAGATTGCAGATAGCACAGAAGCAAGTACGTGGTTTCATATATATAGTTTATAAAAAGTCTAGCTTATGATTAATATCTTTTATGGTGGTAGATTATTTAACACCAAGTGGTGTAGTGTTTTTCAAAGACAGGAAACATTAACATTCAAATGAACAACAATAAGAAGAGATCTCTTTGTTTTCAGATAACCGTAATGTGGAACTCCCAACACTGCTTCACTTCTCGGCCAAATATGGCTTAAAAAAATTAACGTCCTTGTTAATGCGGTGCCCCGGAGCCTTGCAGGCCTACAGTGTGATGAACAAAGATGGGGATTACCCTAACAAACTGGCCGAGAAGAATGGCTTCTCTGATTTAAGACACTTCATGGATGAATATGTTGTGAGTTCATTGCGTAAATATTCTTGATGACTTTTGTAACTGGCTACGAAGTGTAGTAAACAGAGCCAGCCATCATTTCCTGAAATGCACACATGTGGGCACACGGATTTATTAATGCACGTATAACTAAATATCATTGCACTGTAAAAGCGATATGGGCAATTTCATTGAATGGAAATGCAATGATGTAATTATGTTAGTGATCAGCATACATTTGTACAGCAGTATTGCCTTCATTTCAAAATAGCAGTGATGATGCTGATTATTTCTGTAAACTTTCTTTCTTTCTTAAACCCAAACAGGAGACAGTAGATATAGTGAAGACCCACATGGAGGAATCTCAGAATGACCCTGACAATGAGGATATCTATGAGGATATGTTGACAGCTTCCCAAAATTTCATCACAAATTTCGATAGTGAGGATATTTACGAGTCTATGATGAAACTGAATCCTGAGATGGGTTTGTACATGCCGTTTTCTTTCAAAACTCTAGTGTATTTTTTCTTACATAAAACAGTCGTTATTACTGAATAAAGTCGAAGCATTTCTATTTTTACTAGGGCTATTCTATAAATATATGAGAATGAAGTTACAATTGTAAGCATTTAAAGACATGTTTTATTGGCCTATTTCCAGATGTTGAAGATATGTACTGTAAAATATGTATCTCTGTTTCTACAGATGATGATGATGATGATTTGGATGGTGCTTTGGAGGACTCCAACACGGAGACAATGCTGAGAAAGTTTTTTGAAGGTACATCAATGAGAAATGAAAGACAGAAAATAACAGTTATTTGTGTGACTGTGACTTTTTGTCACTTTTCCCCCATGTGATAACAACACCCTTCAGCTATCTGTCTTTATGCATTTATGCCAAAGCTGTCTTTACCTTTTATTAAGTGTGCAACATTTCTGTAAAAGTTTACAATATTGTCCTCATATTTGTAATGCAAAATAGATAGATAAATTAGCTATGCCATCTTATCTTATTCTGCTAGTATGTGTATTTGAACCTGCGATCTCTGCTACAGGATGTAGCATGTTTGCACACTGTGAAAACAGAGCAGCTTGCTAACATATGACGTTTACAAAAATGTAAGCTAGCATACAAGCATTGTATATTTTGCAGTTGTCAAATAACATGAATCCTTGGTTTTCGTTTAGCACAACCTGACAAGCATTTACAATCCTTGCAACATAATTCAACCAATGGTGGATTACCTGAAATGGATGATGAGGATTATCATGACATGGGCATTCATGCGGATATCTATGGTGATGTAGAAGAGGAGGACCCGTATAACCCGTGCTGCCCTGATCAGATTTATGACACGGTGGAGGCACATTCCAACCCTGAAGTGATCAATCGCCCACCTGCACCGATTCCCCGGCCAGCCAACCTGCCAGAGCCTGAAGAGAACACAACCTACATTTCCAAAGGTGCGAACCAAAGTTTCATTACGGTTATGAACATTCTTCAAAATATCTTCTTTTGTGTTCAGCTGAAGAAACAAATGCATACGGGTTTAGATGTGGGCATGAGGATCAATAAATGATGACACAATTTTCATGCCTTAATTGCAAATCTTAACAGTCAGTTTAATTTGACTTGTTTTACAGTGTTTTGCCCCAAGGAACCTTTATACTCAGTCAGCCAAAGGCCAGAAATGGATTCCTCTCTAGGTACCCAGTGACAGTGTCTTTCTTGAGCCTAATTGTGAACTTTTGGTGTATATGAACAGATAATGAATGCATTAAATTGAAAGTATTTCCTTGCTGGAATGATCTATTCTTACAGCACCTGTGCGGCTGGTGAGAGACAGAGACATGAGCAGTCACCATGACCCCTTTGCAGGCATGAAGACCCCTGGACAGAGGCAGCTCATCTCTCTGCAGGAGAGGGTGAAGGTGGGAGAGCTGACTGTGGAAGAGGCAGTGCAGGAATTCAAGGCTTGGCAGATTGATCAAGATAAAAGATGCCGCTCTCTCCGCTTTCAGCAGGTAACAAGTAACTCCATGATAATTGGCAAAACAGAACGTTAACAAATGAAATGAGTGTCTCTGAGGTTTCTGTAACCATCTCTCCATTTACTTCTAGGAAAACTTGCAAAGATTAAGAGACAGCATCACACGACGCTGTAGAGGCAAAGGGGCAACTGGTAATACCACAATATGGTTAACATGCCGTGCTATTAAAGTGTACAAGAAAAGACCAATGGTCTATGGAAAGTGTAAAAGTTTCAGGTCCCATCACATACCATTTATAACTGTCATGAAGTTACTTAACTGTATAGTTTCCACCTATTATTGCAAATAATAATGCAAAAGAAAGTTACTTTTGTGTTTTTTAACTTACAAACATACAAACAAATATATTTTAAAAATAATATATTTTTGTTTCAGGCATATAAAAAAATAATACATTTATGGTGGGACCATTTAAAATGAATGTTACATTTTGTGACATTTAGCAAGAATTTAGCATGTAACTAAACGTTTTTTTTCTTTTCTTTTTCTTTTTTTTCATTAGAGCTTATGATTACAGCACCGATGCAAACAAACGTTCAGTGGGGTTCTCAAATGAACGTGAATTGCTCCGTGTACGAACCCACACCTCATTTGATTGCCCAACCCCCTCCTGTTAGTAGACCGCTGCAGAGAGGAAGCTGGCAGACAGGAAGCACCTCCAGCACTTCTAGTATGTTAAAAAAAAAAATTACTTTCTGAGTGTGATCTCAGACATTCATTTTATTATGGAACTTCCATAGGATATTTTGGGGAATGTTAGCATATGAGGTCTTCTTAAAACTTAAAGGGATAGTTCACTTTGAAATTACATTTTGGTGTGTTTTAGCATACCTGAAGGGCATCCAAGATGTAGGTGTCTTTGTTTCCGCAGTAGTTTCAGTTTTGATATTTTTAGGTCAAACCGTTCTTGTCTGTCAGTCATATAATGGAGGTCTATGGTCACCACCTCAAAGAGCATGTACAGAGAAGTCCAAATTAAACAATTCCCCATCGTAAGTACACATTGGTGGCCTAAGACACGAAACGAGCGGTTTGTGTGAGAAAACGAACAGTATTTATATCGTTTATACCTCTTGTACACAACCAAGCGCTTTCCGGCGCTTGCGCAGACTAAGCCAGAACGCGCGCACACGTCACACACCAGGAAGCGCGCGCCCTCAGATCACTTGGACGTGGTTGTGTACAAGAGGTAAAAACGATATAAATACTGTTCGGTTTCTCACACAAACCGCTCGTTTCGTGTCTTAGGCCATCAATGTGTACTTACGATGGGGAATTGTTTAATTTGGACTTCTCTGTGCATGCTCTTTGAGGTGGTGACCATAGACCTGCATTATATGACTGACAGACAAGAACGGTTTGACCTAAAAATATCAAAATTGAAACTACTGCGGAAACAAAGACACCTACATCTTGGATGCCCTTGAGGTAAGCTAAAACATACCAAAATTTAATTTCAAAGTGAACTATCCCTTTAAGTCTTTTTGGGGTGATCCCACACAAATGTCCACTTGAACTGATGAAGTCACTGAACTATGTTTACAAGTATGGTTGCGTTTAAACAATGAAATTGTAAAGGTTTGACTTGTGCAGGTAGTAGCAGTCACAGATTGAGTATTCAGAGCACCATTAGCAACAGCAGTGGGATGGACGGTGAATGTGAGGTCAGTTTTTTTCCTTTAATCATTTTTTAATTTGGGTTATAATGATCATTATCAGCTCCATTCTGTCATTAACAGCACTTGTTCTGAATCAGAGTCCTATAATGTATACAAATTTGGGATTATTAAGATTCTTGTTTTAAAGAAATTAATACTTTTATCGGCAAGGATTAATTAAATTGATCAAAAGTGGCAGTAACAACATTTGTAATGTTACAAAATATTTATTTTTTCAAATAAACACTGTTCTTTAGAAATTTCTATTCATCAAAGAACCCTGAAAAAAAAGTGGCACGGTTTCTACAAAAATATTAAGCAGCACATGTTTTCAACATTGATTATAATAAGAAATGTTTCTTGAGCACCAAAATCAGAATATTAGAATGAATTCTGAAGGATCATGTGACACTGAAGACTGGAGTAATGGCTTCTGAAATAAATACAATTTTTTAATATATTAAAATAGAAAACTATTTTAAACTGTATTGATTTTACTAACTATTTAACTGTATTTTTGATCCAATAAATGCAGACTTGGTGAGCATAAGAGACTTCTTTCAAAAACATTCAAAAACAAAAACATTTGAATTTTAATGTGTGGTTGTAACGTTAAAATGAACTGGTTTAAAATTGAAAAAGTGTTTAGATTGAGTCATAGTAGAGACTAGTAGAGTATGTGTCATAGTAGAGATTTTGCATCAGATTATTTTATTTAAAGGCAAATAATAAAACCATGTAAGAAATTATTACACCTTTATTTTTCTTTATTTTTAATGTTCATATGTCTTTACTTTCATGGTTCAGGAGCCTCCAGACATTCCGCTTCCTCCACGGCCTCTCCGGCCTACAGTGAACACTCCACCAGTACTCCCTCCACCCCGGGTCCCGCCACGTGTAACGGAGAGGTACGTGTTTAAAATGCATTGGTAAAACCAACTGCATTGAAATCAATAAAGACGGTAACACTTTATTTTGATGGTCCCTTTTGAACATTCTGTTGACTAGAAGTAACTTTACAACTACATGTCAACTTATTCTAACCCTACCAGTCTACTAATACTCTACTAATACTCTAATGAGGGGAAGTAGACATGTAGGTGCAACGTTTCTTATAGTGAACAGAACGTGTTAAAGGGACCATCAAAATAAAGTGAAACCGTAAAGACGGGCATGGTTTCTGTCATAGCTCTATTGCGAAGTAGCCTACATTTCTAACTCTAAATAAAAAATACATTTAACACAGTTATTTTACACAGCGAGAATAGAAGGTGTACAGAGAAAACATGTACATATTAGGTTTGTGGCTTCAGTTAGTTTTATTTTTGAAAAGTTCACTGCAAGAATGTACCAGATGACTGGATAAAAGTATGTAGATGAGGCAAACGTGGTTCATGTATGAAACTCTACGCCTCCCCATGTGACAAACCACAGCATCAATCGCAAAACACTCCTAACCACAATGCCGGAGTTTGTGAAGCTTAACTTTCCATCAGTAACTTAATCGAATGTAGAAGTATGTATCAACCTTTAAATCTGGAGTGTGGGTTCAGAATGCCCTACTTCTTCACCAGCTGATATACACAAACACCAACGCTTTAGTATGGCGTGAAGAACATCTGCCCTCTGATGTGGGCTCCACATATCCTCTTCCAATTCTCACCTTATGGGCACTATTTGAGAGGTGTGCACATCCAACATAACTCAAGAACAAGATTTGCATTTCTCTGGAACAAAATACCAGTGTTTGCAAATCAGCAAAGAATCATACAAAAAACGTTTACGCTTCAGTTTAGTGTAATTTCTTAATTTCTGCTTAACATAGTCATTGTGGCATTAGAGGTGGCTATAAATGGTGAAATATACAGTATGCAAGGAAGACAAAACCAATCACAATTCAGTTTTCGAACGTTACGTTATTTCTGGCAGTTACATTTTGAATGCTAAAATTCTATCAGTGTAAGTCAGTGGGAGCAAACTTTTTTATTTAAAATACAAAAAAAGATGAATTCTGTAATTGTTTATTACAATTCAGCTTTGCCATCACATGAATACATTTTAAATTTAACCCGCTGTGTCTTAGGGTTCCAGAGGTGCTAAACGAGCGATACGTATCGGGTCCATCCCGTCCGGTTCCTCAGAAGCCTGCACAGAGGTCTATGCCAGCTCCACCTATACCAAGACGAACATGGTGATGGCCTGCTTCAACATGGCTGGCTTTCGTTCTTTTTGACTGTGCACTTTTCTTGTTGAGCCTTTGAGATTTGTAAGTCTCTTCAAGATGGAGGACAAGATAGTGGCTGTGTCTGAAACAGAAGACATGTGCTTGGCTGTACTGTCAATCAGTGATCTTACAGAGGTTCGTATGAAGGCGTCTCTTAAGGAAGCTGGTTTGCCATCTATATTACTGCCAAATCTGCACAGAATTGTGCAGCATATGCAGCAAAAATATATAGGCTATATGCTCAAAAACTATCCAGTTAGCACACAGGATAATATGCAAACATCAGATTCAGAAGTCTTGAAGCTATCTTACCTTTTATATACTGCCTGTGAATACAGTATTTTTTTAGGTTTCTGTTACAGCCAGTGGCTCAGTGATTTGAATTGATCAACTTGCAATGCAAACACTCACCTTAATTTATAGGTTTTAAATGATAAATCTACCGCTGAAGATATGTAATATGTTTGAAGGGTCTTTTCATATGGTCACTTGTTTGCAATTTAGCTATTTGGTTTGTACACTCTGAGTGCCGTTGATTATAGCAAATAGCAAGCTCAAGAACGTGCCTACTTTTTTAATTAGAACTTTTTTTCTGTTTAAAACTGCAATTAAGTGTAGCTTGTGTTGGCTGTGATCAGTGCACATAAGATTTAAAGTAGCATATTTGTCTGGATTTTAAAAATATTTATTCACTTTTCACTGCTGGCTACGATATATGGAAACGGTGTATTTAAGTGTGAAAGCACAGTGTGACAAGGGCAGATGTGTGTGTGTGTGTGTGTGTGTGTGTGTGTGTGTGTTTGTTTTGTCAACCATGACGACAACTGATTAAAGTCCCAATGAAACAGAAGTAGTGAGATATCTTTTCTTCCGTATTGTGTCATACATCTGAGTGTAAAGGGGTATCGAATAAGAAAAAATATAGGTCTGGGGACTTTTGACTGGATTTTGCACTCAAAAGTTTCATATGCTACTTATGCTCGCATTTGCTTTCTATGAAAACTTCAACAGCAGTATGAATCTGCAGCGGTCACATGGTACAAGTTGGAGCTCTCCAAAAATTCAGTTTACAAGTTGTAATTACGAGTTCTACGAGGATGTGAAAGTTGGAAACTCATAATTACGGTAATTACAACATAATGTAAAAACACCTATATGTGGTTTTGAAGATGATTATATGATTGGAGAACTCCTGCATATGCCACTCAAAAATTTATTTTCACTGGTAGGTCCAGTTATGATTGTTACGAGGTCAAAAAATATTATTATTATTTATTTATTTTGTCTGGAGTGGATAAACTTAAACTTTTAAACTTTTTATAGATTGATAAAACAAACAAATAAATAAATGTTGATAATACTGTAGATCAGAGGTTCTCAATTCTGGCCGTCAAGTTCCACTTTTCTGCATAGTTTAACTCCAACCCTAGTCAAACACACATGATATTTCGGGCCTTTCCAAATACCAAATACCTGCATTGCGGTCTTTGCACTTGATCACTTGTTTACTTGCATGGCATTTAATAAAATAATAAAAATATTATTATTATTTATTTATTTTGTCTGGAGTGGATAAACTTAAACTTTTAAACTTTTTATAGATTGATAAAACAAACAAATAAATAAATGTTGATAATACTGTAGATCAGAGGTTCTCAATTCTGGCCGTCACTTTTCTGCATAGTTTAACTCCAACCCTAGTCAAACACACATGATATTTCGGGCCTTTCCAAATACCAAATACCTGCATTGCGGTCTTTGCACTTGATCACTTGTTTACTTGCATGGCATTTGGCTATTTCCTGTCTCTGGCCAAAGTGTTCAAGAAGGCATGAAGACTGCAAGTGTATGTAGAACTTTTAATTACCAGATGGGACATGCAAAAGTTTAGTGTTGCAAAAAAAGAAAAAAGTGTTTAGTCAATTTTTTTTTTTTTTTTTTTTTTACAGTCTATGGTGTTTACAGACGTTTTTTCTTTCTTCTTCTTTCAAATGTACAAAATACACACAGCCTACTTATCTTTGCACCAATAAAATGGCACTTTAACAATTTGTTTTACTACCAAATTACATGAAAATATAATTCATTTAACTTACAGTGGAAAGTTTTCCTCGCTATCTCGCGATTTCCCTAATGCATGATGGGATACACTTAGCCTCGAATACCCCTCCGATGCTTTTAGTGTGCGTTCAGGCAGTCAGGTCACTGCACTTTGGCATTTTTTTTGACATGGGACAGTCTTGCGCAGTCTGTCGCGCGCACGCGCTTTTAAGTGGCCAAGACCGTAAAGTGTTGGTATTTGGAAAGGCCCAAAGTTAAAGGGAGGAGAGTTATCAGGGTTGGAGCTAAACTCTGCAGGAAAGTGGACCTTGACGGCCAGAGTTGAGAACCCCTGCTGTAGCTCAATATGCAAAGTTCTACGTGTAAACATTGGCCTCTAGCGGATGTTTTTGGTAAGTTCATATATTACCTGCAGACAGTGGCAGTGCACATTATTCCTGCTGTCTGAGAAGAATAAGTATTTAGTTGTGTTGAAACGATTCACTCGTTTTCTCGATGCATCGATTACAAATCCTGACGATGATTTCAGTCAATTATCGATTAAAAAAAGCTAAGAGTCAAATATTTAAAATATATAAACATTAGATTATTGAAGACGTTGTGCGGCGTTTTTCGCGCCTTCACAGCTCTCACAATGTGCGACTCTCTTGACCACGTTTTCTCACTGGCTTGCGCGCGGTTTATCTGTTAATCATGCGCATGAAGCTTGTTCGTCTGTAGACACGTCACTCAGTGTTTATAAAATGTTCTGTATAAAGAGAACAAAGAGGGCTTTTCTTACTGGGAAAGTGCATGATATTCTAGGGTAGTCTATCCATGATGGAAGCATATGTTTAATACACATGGAACACTAATAACTAGGTCCTTCACAATATCTCTGACCCACACATTAGGGGAAGCATTTAATACCTACTCCATCGCCGGAGTCAAATGTGACATCACGATATGGGCGTGGGCGCGAATTGGTTGGCAGAAAGAACCAAAACATGTCGCATGTCGCAGCAGTCTACCTGTGTTTTGTCAGCATATGTGAATTATTTGTCCGAAGAAGCTAAAAAGAGATATAATTAAGCTTTATATAACCAGGGTTCATGTTCTCTGCCTGATCCATATCACCTGAGTGAGAATTTTTTGTTGTTCTTTGACATTTAAACGAAGTCAGCAATTTCGTTGGATTTACAGCTAAAAAATCTGGCGGCACATTACTGGAGTAAACAAAGCATCTGTGAAAGCAGTGCAGTTTGAGTGTTTCGGAACGTATGTGATCGGAGAGAAAGATGAGGCCCCTCTCTGACTACGTTTGAATGTGTGAATTAAGTATTAAACTGTTGGTGA
Organism: Rutilus rutilus; assembly: GCF_951802725.1. Lineage (NCBI taxonomy): Eukaryota > Metazoa > Chordata > Actinopteri > Cypriniformes > Leuciscidae > Rutilus > Rutilus rutilus. The sequence goes on from NC_140225.1 coordinate 12,770,534, forward strand.
GATGAGATGAGATAATGCAACGCTGACATAGGCAGTACAATGACAGTTGCACAGATGTTGGGAGTTGGGAACCGGTGAGAAAATGTCCGGTAGCCTACCCGGTAACTTCACCAGTAATAACAATATTAATTTAGTTCTGCTTAACGGTTCCTGAACGCTGTAACTAACAGCTGCCCAGTTATCAACACAGCCACGTGTAATTTGTTTACATACCAGCTGCACTAGGTCTATATCTGTATTCTAAGAGTTATTATTTGTATGGATCTCGTTAATAACTTGACAGCACTTAAATGTGTATTCTTACAAGTTAAAGAACAAATGTTTACGTGCAATTCCTTTTTTTCACCTTTTATGAGGCCAAAAAAAAAAAAAACTGTCTGGTAAAAAGTCACAGTGGCTGGTAGTCAAAAAAGTTACCTTCAGGCCCTGTATATAACATTGGTTAACATACGTAAAAATGTATGAAAATACAATAATTTGCCCTTAATTTATAAGGGTATGTACACAGATGATACACACAGTACAGTAACCAATCTTGCCGATCACACAGCACGATACAACCATTTTTGTTCTGTGTTTGCGCTGCGCAGCAAGCGGCTATTACTTTTTTTCTGCCAACCAGAGCGCATGTAACCGCGTCGTGACGTCACGGCGAAGACCCGTGTCATCGATTAACGTCATAATGATTGCGCCATGGCAACGCAGTGACGTGACGTCATATGTAAACAAGCTATTGAGTGCAGCGCTTTATGCATTTAGTAGCGAGTCGGCGAGTGTGTGTGAGTATGCGTTTTACACAGGGTTTGGAGATTTGAATTTTAATCTTTTCATAACTCGTAGAAGAATCTGCTTAAACAGTGGAATATTGTCTCGATTTACTGTACATTTAGGCTAGACAAATAAATGGGCATGGTACCCAGTGGCGAATTGAGAGGCTGATATGTAAATCAAGAATGATCAAACCATTTTTTTCTATATAATTGTTAATCATTTATATTTCATTGATAGCAGATCTGATAGCAGATCTGATAAGTGATATTGAAAGCTGATTGACCTTAAGCTGATTGGTGTAGTCGATAAAATTTGCCTGGACTATGGGACATAGAAAATTATTATATACTTTTACATTATGTGCATCTGAGTTATGCACATTAGTGCACATATACATAGAAATTAGTATATGTTGGCCTGAAAACAAGCTTTCAGGTTCTTATAGAGCTGGTAAGTCCCGCCCCTTCCGTAAAACCCCGCTGGACCTCAAAGTTGAAAAACCGTCAATGCAAGTGAATGGGAGAAAATAATTATTTTCTGGTCCCGTTTGAATTGTGCCATGAATGTGAAGATATGTTGTCTGTGAATTTTTTTTATAACTTTTCATGTTACGAGTTTGACAGTATATGGTATGATTCTTCAGCTAGCAGTTGTGGAAAAGACATAACGAGAAAGACTACATGTCGCCTATGTGACGTCACCCCATAAAGTTGACTTACCCGTGGTTTTCACCAACTTCAACGATTTTGTCCTCTCCCTGAAAGAAGGCGGTGAAGTGCACCAAAGACACAGCCATGTTTAGCGGGATCCGTGAGCTAGTCCGTGTGCTAGTGGTGTTGACGTTTCAAACGCGTCGAGAGTTGTAGTCCACAAAGTGCTCTCACACAAAGTCTAACCGTATCAAACTTCTACCCGCTAAATTGTATCATTCTTTACACGGAAAGTTATATAAAAAATTCACAGACAACATATGTTCACATTCATGGCACAATTCAAACGGGACCAGAAAATAATTATTTTCTCCCATTCACTTGCATTGACGGTTTTTCAACTTTGAGGTCCAGCGGTGTTAGCGAAGGGGGCGGGACTTACCAGCTCTATACTGTATGTTTTTCTCAACTCTTCCTTTTCTCTTTTTTCATAGTGTTTCACAGATATAGATTGCAAAAAGTATTGCTCACTCAAGCATCTAACATCAACATCAACAATCTAACATCAATATGAGTATGCCCACCATTTATGAGTGTGCAGAGCCGTCCACATCTGCTGAATTGTCGGATGAGCTCAGTACGGTCCTTGCTGCGGGGCGGTGGTGGGCAATTATGGAGGTTTCAGACCCCATACCTGAGGAGCCTGTGTATGGGGACCTCATCTCAGGAACAGTTGAGGGCAGGAGATATTTCATGGCCCACATCTCTGGACTTCAGTGAAGCATCTGAGAAGGCTCAGTCCCAGCAATCAGGCTTCTCAGATGTTACACTGAAGACCACAAAGCAGTGGAGGCAGAAGACGACACAGGGAGCACCCTTTTCTGCCAGATCCACACAGGATGCACGTCTGTCCTCCAGATCCTCACAGGATGCACGTCTGTCCTCCAGATCCTCACAGGATGAACGTCTGTCCTCCAGATCCACACAGGATGAACGTCTGTCCTCCAGATCCACACAGGATGCACGTGTGTCCAGATCCTCACAGGATGCACGTCTGTCCTCCAGATCCTCACAGGATGAACGTCTGTCCTCCAGATCCTCACAGGATGCACGTGTGTCCAGATCCTCACAGGATGCACGTCTGTCCTCCAGATCCACACAGGATGCACGTGTGTCCAGATCCTCACAGGATGCACGTCTGTCCTCCAGATCCACACAGGATGAACGTCTGTCCTCCAGATCCACACAGGATGAACGTCTGTCCTCCAGATCCACACAGGATGCACGTCTGTCCTCCAGATCCTCACAGAATGCATGTGTGTCCAGATCCACACAGGATGCACGTCTGTCCTCCAGATCCTCACAGGATGCACGTCTGTCCTCCAGATCCTCACAGGATGAACGTCTGTCCTCCAGATCCTCACAGGATGCACGTGTGTCCAGATCCTCACAGGATGCACGTCTGTCCTCCAGATCCACACAGGATGAACGTCTGTCCTCCAGATCCACACAGGATGCACGTCTGTCCTCCAGATCCTCACAGAATGCATGTGTGTCCTCCAGATCCACACAGGATGAACGTCTGTCCTCCAGATCCACACAGGATGCACGTCTGTCCTCCAGATCCTCACAGAATGCACGTCTGTCCTCCAGATCCTCACAGAATGCACGTCTGTCCTCCAGATCCTCACAGGATGCACGTCTGTCCTCCAGATCCACACAGGATGAACGTCTGTCCTCCAGATCCACACAGGATGCACGTCTGTCCTCCAGATCCTCACAGAATGCACGTCTGTCCTCCAGATCCTCACAGGATGCACGTCTGTCCTCCAGATCCTCACAGGATGAACGTCTGTCCTCCAGATCCTCACAGGATGCACGTGTGTCCAGATCCTCACAGGATGCACGTCTGTCCTCCAGATCCACACAGGATGAACGTCTGTCCTCCAGATCCACACAGGATGCACGTCTGTCCTCCAGATCCACACAGGATGCACGTCTGTCCTCCAGATCCTCACAGGATGCACGTCTGTCCTCCAGATCCACACAGGATGCACGTCTGTCCTCCAGATCCTCACAGGATGCACGTGTGTCCAGATCCACACAGGATGCACGTCTGTCCTCCAGATCCACACAGGATGAACGTCTGTCCTCCAGATCCACACAGGATGAACGTCTGTCCTCCAGATCCACACAGGATGCACATGTGTTCTCCAGATCCTCACAGGATGCACATGTGTCCAGATCCACACAGGATGCACGTCTGTCCTCCAGATCCTCACAGGATGCACGTGTGTCCAGATCCATACAGGATGCACGTCTGTCCTCCAGATCTTCACAGGATGCACGTGTGTCCAGATCCACACAGGATGCAAGTGTGTCATCCAGATCCACACAGGATGAACTTGTGTCCTCCAGATCTTCACAGGATGCACGTGTGTCCAGATCCACACAGGATGCAAGTGTGTCATCCAGATCCACACAGGATGCACGTGTGTCCTCCAGATCCACACAGGATGCACGTCTGTCCTCCAGATCCACACAGGATGCACGTCTGTCCTCCAGATCCACACAGGATGCACGTCTGTCCTCCAGATCCTCACAGGATGCACGTCTGTCCTCCAGATCCACACAGGATGCACGTCTGTCCTCCAGATCCTCACAGGATGCACGTGTGTCCAGATCCACACAGGATGCACGTCTGTCCTCCAGATCCACACAGGATGAACGTCTGTCCTCCAGATCCACACAGGATGAACGTCTGTCCTCCAGATCCACACAGGATGCACATGTGTTCTCCAGATCCTCACAGGATGCACATGTGTCCAGATCCACACAGGATGCACGTCTGTCCTCCAGATCCTCACAGGATGCACGTGTGTCCAGATCCATACAGGATGCACGTCTGTCCTCCAGATCTTCACAGGATGCACGTGTGTCCAGATCCACACAGGATGCAAGTGTGTCATCCAGATCCACACAGGATGAACTTGTGTCCTCCAGATCTTCACAGGATGCACGTGTGTCCAGATCCACACAGGATGCAAGTGTGTCATCCAGATCCACACAGGATGCACGTGTGTCCTCCAGATCCACACAGGATGCACGTGTGTCCAGATCCACACAGGATGCACGTCTGTCCTCCAGATCCTCACAGGATGCACGTGTGTCCAGATCCACAAAAGATGAACGTGTGTCCTCCAGATCCACACAGGATGAACTTGTGTTCTCCAGATCTTCACAGGATGCACGTGTGTCCAGATCCACACAGGATGCAAGTGTGTCATCCAGATCCTCACAGGATGCACGTGTGTTCTCCAGATCCTCACAGGATGCACATGTGTCCTCCAGAACACTTGTTCCACCGCGTTCCCCACAGCAACCTCCCGGGTCTCCCCAGGGAGCATCCATGCCCAGTTGGAGTGAGAGGGTGTGTCCATGGAGCACTGAAGCTTCTGTAAGTCCCTTCTATCTCGTTTTTACTCATTTTAAGATTTATTCAAAAAAGAAAACACTGCCTTTTAACTATGCTACTATGCATTCAAGGTCCTTTATTTAAAATCGTTTTATATTTCAAAATGATAAAAAAATACACCTTTAGATTTAGTCTAAGAAGCACTCATTTTGAAATTATTAAACACTTTAATAATTTAATCTGGGACAATAATCATATCCTTTTCAATTCTGATCCCTCATATTGAAATGGTAGAAGCAGTTTGGCTTTAGATTTTCTTTAAGAATCATTCATTAAATCTGGTCAGCATTACATGATTATGTCTGTTCCTTCGACAGGACAATGCAGGTGTGGACAAGTCATCCCCACAAAATAAGCAGCACGTCAAAGTCAAGAACCACCTGTCGGATCCAGGGCGCTTAGAGCTAATTGAATATTTATGTACAATATTCACAAAATTTTGTGTAATTTCAAATATTTAATATTTAAATTGTTTGTACATGTGTTATATGAATGCATGTATAAAATAAAAAATAAAATAAAAATATATATCTATATATATACACTGTGTATTTATTTATTTATTTATTTGTCAGTGACAACACACATTAATGACAACACACTGGGCTGATTAAATTCACACACTAAGCCGATGTAGGTGGAAAACGTAGGATAGGGCGAAAAACTCAATCTAATTTTCTCCTCCAACTTCAAAATCGTCCAACATGGTTGTTTTTCCATTTATTTATTGATTGATTGATTGATTGATTGATTGTAAAGGGTGTTTGACTTAGTCTTTGCACATTCGCTTTGTAAACACTAGGTCGGTACCTCTGCCTACGTCATGCGTGACCTTTCAACATGATTACGTAATGTGGCGCATAACAGCTAGTGCAATATGAGCATTTGTGGTTAAAGTATATATATATATATATTTTTTTTTTTTTTGAAAATGACAGATTGTTTCGCTAGATAGGACCCTTATTCCTCGGCTGAGATCGTGTAGAGATCTTTAAAGCTGCACTAAAACTGCAATTTGGACCATTAACCCTTTGGTTTCCATTGAAGTCCACTATATGGAGAAAAATCCTGGAATGTTTTACTCAAAAACCTTAATTTCTTTTCGACTCAAGAAAGAAAGATTCCAAGAATATCTTGGATGATGTGGGGGTGAGTAAATCATCAGGAAATTTTTATTCTGAAGTGAACTAATCCTTTAGTCCCAGGTTTTCGTTGTTCTTTGCTTTTAACCCCGGGTAGAGAAACGTTTCACACTTTTTTAAAGCGGGGTTAGCACAGCTTTTTACCTGGTGTTTTAAAACCGGTCAAGTGATCCATTCAATGACACTGACACCACAAAATAAGAATATTAACCCAGGGTTTAGGAATGTACAGTGTGAAACGTCAGTTTATAAATACCCAGGATGAATTGTTAACCCTGGGTTAATTATGAGCAATGTAAAGCATGAAGCAATTTTACCCTGGGTTTAAAATGACCCACGGTTGGCCATTTCAATTTTGAAAACCCTTTTTGAAGTACAGATCTATATTTTCTCTCTTCTTTGGCTATTCTTTCGCTCATGTGAGTGCTGTCATTAGACAGACCTTGCATGTTCTCATAATTTTATTTGAAATACTGCATTTGAAATGTGTGGTACAGGTGGACTCCAAGATCTCTCTGGGTATCGCTGGTATCCTGATCGTGTTGAGTTCAGTGGCGTGTTCTCTGGGTATCTTCAGCTACATCGGCATCCCCCTCACGCTCATCGTCATCGAGGCCATTCCCTTCCTCGTGCTGGCCGTGGGTGTGGACAACATCTTCATCATTGTGCAAACCTACCAGGTGTGTGGTGATGTCTTTACAGATGTTAGCTCAAGCGTGACACATTCTGAGAAGTCCTGTGGTTGTTTTGTCGATGTCAGTTGACTTCTTGCACCTAAAATAACTCGGGCGAGCATTTTTAGTTCCTAACTAAAATTCATTCGTAAGGTTGTTGAAGGTTGAGATTGTTTGCCTTCGTAATAGATTTTTGTTTTCTTCAGAGAGATGAGCGGATGGCGGAGGAAGAGCTTCATCAGCAGATTGGCCGTATCCTAGGAGAGGTGGCTCCCAGCATGTTCCTCTCTTCGTTCTCCGAGACAGTTGCTTTCTTTTTAGGTATGTCAACCTGCAATTAACTCCTTTATTACTTATGAATGATCGTTGGATCATTTGATTCTCATTTCCCTTTCCAGATGCCTATAGTTTCTGTGTTTCCATGTCCACAGGTGCTCTGTCCACCATGCCTGCGGTGAGGACGTTCTCTCTGTTCGCTGGTCTGGCCGTCTTCATTGACTTCCTCCTGCAGATCAGCTGCTTTGTGTCTCTGCTGGGCCTGGACATCCAGAGACAAGAGGTGAGAGGTCAAAGGTCACACCAGTTCTAGCTGTGGGAGAATAGAGAATTAAAGGAATAGTTCACCCCAAGACGGTTGAGTTCACGACCTCTCAAGTGACGTTCGAAATGTCACACGTGACATAGGCGGCAAGAACCGCCCCATTGTTTACAAGAGGAGCTTACATCCCGGAAAAAAAAAGTTTTTTTTTTTTTTTTTTTTTTACAATAAACTGAAACATATACAGAAACAACCATTTGTTTTGGTCAGAGCTTCTTATCCACACTTGCCTACATTACGCGTGACTTTCCCAATGTGTATACGTCACGCGTGGTATACATCTTGGATGCTCTTGGGGTGATTTAAATAATTAGAAAATGTAAATTTTTGTGTGAATTATTTCTTTAAGGCCTGTTCACCTTAAGATTGATAACTATGAAGATAACGATAAAGATAACTATATTAGCGTCCACATCATCAGACAATTTTGTTCTGTTTATTCTACTCGCGCACTGCAGTTTTGCGCCTGTCTCTTTAAATGCTGGAGCTCTTAAAGCGGGATAGATTCTGACTGGCTGTCAATGTTTTTACCGCTCATGAGCTGGTATTGTTTCAATGATATCGTTTCTCTGGGCTGTTATCGTTATATTTGTGGTGTGAACTCTGCGGTTCTTTTATATTTAGAGCAATTTTTAGAACTATATCTTTATATAGTCTATATCAGTGGTTTTCAATTCCAGTCCTCGGGACCCCTTGCTCTGCACATTTTGTATGTCTCTCTTATCTGACACACTCAGTTCAGTTCATGGAGTCTCTCCTAATGAGCTGATGATCTGGTTCAGGTGTGTTAAATAAGGGAGACATACAAAATGTGCAGAGCAGCGGGTCCCGAGGACTGGAATTGAGAACCACTGGTCTATATAGTTTATATAACTGTCTGTCGTTATAGTTATCATCCTTGGTGACTAGGAACATGTAAAATGGATTTGAAAATAAAATGCTAATTCACAGCAACCGATTTCATTTGTCAAGTAACAAACTTTTTTTGAAAGTAGCATGATTAGCTTTTTATATCATTGTATTTTTAAGCAGCATTTTTTTTTTTTATCGATATGCGAGTATGAATGGTCTGATAATGATTTGAGATGCTTTAAGATATTCGACTTATGTTTTTGTTTTTCCCCCAGGCGAATCGGACGGATATATTGTGCTGTGTAAAGTTGCCTGATGGACCGCAAGATAAATCCGAAGGTTGTCTGTTCCGTTTCTTTAAGAAGATATACGCTCCTTTCATCTTAAAGGATTGGGTGCGCCCGCTGGTGGTAGGTGTAAAGCAACAATAGAATATTGTTACATATTATAATGTATTATCATACTTTTGGTTCAAGGTATACATTTTATCTGTATGCGTTTTATGGGAATTGAACCCATGACATTGGTCTACCAGTTTAACTAAACATGGCAATGATGTACAAATCATCCTCCAATTCAGTTTTCTGATTCTCATCTACAGGTTGCTGTGTTTGTGGGAATGCTGTCATTTAGTATAGCCGTTGTCAATAAAGTGGAGATTGGACTTGAGCAGACGCTGTCCATGCCTGATATGAAGCTAGCGCAAGTTCTGCCAGGAAGACTCAATTGTTCGCGTCATTAATTACCTCCTCATCTATCCAATTATATCATTTACTGTAGCTTAAAAGGGCAGCGCTTACACATGTCTGAGTTCGCAGATGCTGTCACTCCAGTACCTCCATCCTCCCCGCCTCCACCAAGATGGGATCTTTCCTCCAACTCCTCTACTCAACCAAGCTGGGTCCTCCCTCTATCAACCCCAACACCATCAGTCAGGCTATCCCTTCCATCCTGAAGACTTCAGATGTCTTTTCCTCCATCCACCCCACAACCACCAGATGGCCCCTTTCCTTACTCCGCCGGGGGGTGAGCGGCGCCCCCGCCTTCGTCTTCAGGCGGGACTCGCAGATTCAGTACCCTCTGAATGCGAGTTATGAACGGGGCCTACGCCAAAGAACCTGATTGCTTGCTGAGCTCCTAAATAAATGTTATTGTTACAGTATTAATTCTCCCGAGTCTTTCTGGTAGAAGTACGTATATATACCATTCTTCACATTGTTGACAGACCTTTAGCACACATTTGCATTCTGAAGAACCTGATTGAACATAAATCGTCCCGGTCTCCCTGTCGCAGGACTCCTATATGCTGGATTACTTTAGGAATCTGAGTGAGTACCTGCACACCGGGCCGCCCGTTTACTTTGTGGTAGAGGATGGACATGACTACAAAACATCGGAGGGCCAGAACGCGGTGTGTGGCGGAGTCGGCTGCAACAGCGACTCTCTAGTCCAGCAAATTTATGCCGCTTCTCTCTTGGATAACTAGTGAGTGACACTTTTTAACTCCTCTTCAGTGAGGAAAAAGTTTCAATACACCAGTGTTGTTTTATTATCATTAGCCGCTTTCCGACCAAGTAGTTACAGGAACTTAGTTATAGGAACTGTCCACTTCTAAACAGTTCTATGAACTACTCTCCCCCAAACTCGGTTTTGCTGTTTGCGTGCGCACTGACCAAGTGGCCAACTTTTCTTCTGCCAACCAGAGCGCATGTAACCGCGTCGTGACGTCACGGCGAAGATCCCTATTTGCTACTTGGCTCATACCAGTGTCACGTTAATTAACAATCCCTGTTTCTCACAAAATCATATGAATGTTATTTATTTGGAATATGGTTATAATTAAATTAAGTATGACCCTTTTACTTTAAAATGTTTCTGTCAATTCGTTTTTGATTTTTAGCTCCTCTATGTTCTCAACAAGGGGGTCGACGTACCGCTAGGGGGCCTCAGCAAACTTCCCAGGGTTGGCTTAAAATCATTTAAAATAAGTTATATTAACATAATACAACTTAATTAAAGCTCAGAAACTGAAGTAAAATATGTCTAACCTAGACTAGTATAGTTTGTTGTTGCAATTTAAATGAGGAAATAATTAACGGAATGTAATATGTTTTATTTAAAAGTATTATTATTCATTCAAATGTGGAATGCGTTTTATTAAACGTCTGTGGCTCCACGGAACGCCCCTCTCTCTCTCTCCACCCACCCCAGTGATATTGTGATGAGAGCGTGAGAGGCTCGACGCACGGGCGAGCGCGTGCGGGGACCGTCACTGAATTGTGCAGCGTGCAGCAGCCTTATCATTACGGAAACCTGGACTGCTTCCTTAGAAAGGTGAGTATTACACAACGCATACTACATTCTCCGTCATATCCACATTATTTGAATACCTCAGTGATATTTCACATCAAACTAAAACGTTAAAGTTTACGTGTTTACTTCGTTTGGAGGCTATTATTTGGCTCAGGGTTTATTACAATAAACCGCAGCGGCCATCCATTGCAGACAAATGTGCAGTGCAGAAGTGCGGCAACGTGTGTTAGTGTTTTAGTTACTTCAGCACTATTGATATTATCATATAGCCTAGTGTCACATTTAAGGCTATATTGTAAAGGGTGAAACTATAAATTGCATTCTTATTGAAGAGCTCAGGCGTTTATAAGATGAGATGAAGGAGACGGGATGGAGATAATTTGTATTCCGCAGGAAAAGAGCCCTCCTGACTTCGACTACACTTGACATCCAAATAAGGAATAGGATTGACTGGATATGCGGAGGGAGCAGGACAGTGAAACGAGACTTCACGAGTTCAATCCACTGCATTGTAGATGGCTTGAAAAATTAAACGGGACACATGAGACAGTTTATCCAGATTTTAGTGCCAGAGTGCAATGATATAACAGCCTGTATTTACGAAGATGAATGTTAGGATGAGTTCTAATGCAGTGCGATTTATGCGGCAGGCCTATAGTATGTTTGAACTATGCAAAAGTGCCTTTTGTATATTTAAGTCTTCAAGTATATCAAAATAATATTTAATGCAATTTCTAAAGACTTTAGAACACCGTTAGGTAGCCTACTGCTTTAACTTTTTTTACTCAGGTAAGTTAGGACATATCAGCAAGAGTATAGTGATTTGATATGCTTATGATTGTATAGCAAATGTGTTTGCTGCAGTTTAAATAATACAATGATGCATTTAGAGTTTTATTTTATGAGAAGTGGCAAAAGCCAAAGTGGCTTGGCAAACCATGCATGTTATCAGCCTAAGATGTTTTTTGAAACTTGTCTAAGGTGGACTACCACCTCTTAACTGGCTTTATCAAGGTCTACCAGGGTCAACCTCGATCTCACCAGCTGGTAGTCATCATCTCTGGACCATAAATGACAAGGGCTGTGTTTCTCAAAAAAGCATTGTAAGCCTAAGTAGATCGTAGAACCATGGTACCAATGGTATACTATCAACTTAGGTCACGATACTTTTAAGAAATGCCGGCCAGCATCGTCCAGCTTTAAAACAGACAGTTTTTCAGTATATATTTTGTTAGTAACTGACCTTCCAAATAGCATTAAAAGTATAATGAAGGTGATGTCTATTCTTTATGCAGGCTTATGTTTAAGAAGAGCATTCTCAGTTCTCAGTTGTTCAATTGTGACATTTATTTGTCCCATATTTGCTTAACCCTAACTTGCCATAATAAACCGTTCACCATCACAGTAACCAACATTTTATATTCCCTGGAAGAGTTCTTAAGAAATTATATTATTTAAATAGAAGATTTAAGCATTCTTAAAAATGAATGTTATTCCGTTATTAGTTAACCCAGTTAAATATAGGATTTGTTTTTAGAGATTTGCTTAAAAACCAAAAAAGAGATCTGTGCAGATACTGTATTCACAGGGGTTAAAAAACCTGATATACAATATTATTCTAAGACTAATATTGAAGTGGAGCACTACACTTAATCTCAAATCAATTTACGAATTTCTTTTTAGTTCTAGTGCAAACTTTGTTTGGTGTATGAGTTGTCTTGTGGCCTTTGGAAGGCTATCCAGGTGCATAATCTTAAACTTTTAAACTTAATTACTTTTCCTGATTTAAAACTATAGTTTATTGGCATTAGAGACTAAAGTGATATGGGCTGCTAAAACGTCAACATAGTATTGATAAATGTTAAATAAATAACCAGCAGGTTTTACTGAAATTGTTAACACAAGCCAAAAAGTCTATAAGTTCTGTTATATTCCTTACTGTTATATTGTAGCTGTAATCCGATTGAAGTCTCACTCCTTAAATCTCACACCCTGTGAAAAAGTTGTATCTGTATCACTTTTGCCATACATATACATGATGTTATCATTGTATTCTGGCACAGGAGGTATATAGTATTTCAGCGAAGAGGAAGTGAACAGCATTAAAATCTTAAGTAGGTGAGAGACTGCAACATTTGGGTGAAGTTCCTGCCAGCATCTTTGGAAGCCGTCTCCTTACAAAGATAATGAATAATTTGTGTTGGGTGCTTAATATTTTATAAGCTTTGTGTAGAATCATGTTACTGTCTAGTGTGGTGAACAGGCACCTATAAGATTGGTGGTGAAACACTGTTTAAATTAGTTCTCATTTGAATTGACAAATGAACAGACAAACTATAACACTTTTGACATGGCTGATCTTAAATAGCATCCTCAGATTGTTACATTATACATATTTCAGAATAGATCTATAAGCCATGATACCTCAGGATCTCTTTTTAAGTAGCTCTGTAAGCACTGATAATGGCATAAAAGTTGTTGGTTTTTTGCACATTAGTCAATGCCTTTTTGTAGCACTGCAATTATGCCCAGACATGCTTTGACTGCTAATAACATGCCATTATTCCATTTCTCCTAGTGTCATTTGCTGCCACTTCACATTTCCCTGCTGTTTCAAGCACTCGATAACCAGAAATTAAGCCTTTATTTTTCTCATTGTATGCTTTTAAGGCACGTTCTTAATTTTTCACATCACTCAAATTGGATGCAAACAGCCAAGAGAGAGCGGGCAGGCGTATGACAGCCGATGGAGTGAAGCACTGGGCTCTGTTAGTGGAGAGAGGAAGTGCTCTGAGGGGGATTAAAATCGCAGGCTTCCCATTCATTCACAGAGCCCCTGAGTCACCCACATCCATAGGATTGAGGGGATTACCATATTAATAGCATCCCCTGGTTTTTTTTTTTTTTAACAAGTGGTTATAAGTACTTTGGCCATTAAAAAGTCATCTGTTATGTTGTCTTTGTCGGCGACACAGATGAAATTTAATGGTGTTGAGAATCCCAAGCAAATGTATGTAGATTTTTTATCTCTGTTATATTGTATATTACAACTGGTAGTCATGTACATGTACAATTACAAATACTTCAACACATATTCATGTCCAGTGTCCAGATAAAGCTTTTGATTGATTTTGTTGCCATTAACAACAATTCGTCCAGCCCATAACTTGATTGGTTGAGTAGCATTTCAGAAGATACAGTCCAACAGCGCTGGGACTTTTCACTGTATTTTTCACTGTTCGCATTTCGCATGTAGATACAGTCTAAATGGCATGGTAACACTTTATAATAGCTTTCGTTAATAAATCATTGACAAACATTAAATAATGATTAACCGATCATTAGTTAATATATATTCACATAGCTAGAAATATGAGATAATTTGCTAAATAAACATTACATTATTAATATCATCATTTATTGTCATTCATATGATCATGCAAATTATTTTGACAGATGGTTAGCATTATCATTAAATGAATCAATAAATAATTTACAAACATATAATGCTTAACGAATCATTAGTTGATATATATACAAATAGCTATTAGACAATGTGCTTGGTAATGTTTAAATAAACTTAATAAACATTACATAATAATTTAACAAATTATTATTTAATGTAAATATTAGTTAAATAGTAAAATAATGTTTAATTGGTATTTTTAAGCACTTTACTATTCATTTTAACATATTATTCATTAACTGTTGTCGTGTATACAGACTTCTACTATTTACACATAATTATTTGTTCATGTTTTTGCAGTACACAATCTTAAGTTAAATTTGTAGATGTTCATAAACGTTTACTGAACTTTTAGTACCTTGATGGGCACTAAATTCACACATCTGTAAATCATTTATTAATTATTTATTCATGTTTTTGCAGTCAAATCTAAAATTGAAACTTCATTATTTGTAAATGTTTATTAATGTTTACTATTAATCATTTAGTACCTTTTAGTACTATTAGCACCTTAGTACGTTTTAATTAACAAGCACATTTTCATATTTCTAGCTATTTGAATATATATATATGAACTAATAATCCATTAAGCATTATATGTTTATGAATGATTTATTAATGAAAGTTATTATAAATTGTTACCTCCTTTCAAGTTTAACAGGAAAATTATTTAAAATCATGAAAATTAAATATTCAAGTAACCCTTTCTGCAAGTGACGTTATGTACAAGTGACTAAATAGATTTCACTAAATAGATTTGATTTGTTCGAAAATTATGAATATTCATGAATGGAACATGCGAGTGAATCACTGAATCATTCACTCAGCTGATTTGTTCAAAAACACTGATTCTTCCAAGAACGAAGCAACACTAGTTTGTTGCTTGATGCGGACGGTTAATAAACACAAAATACACAAAAGTAGCTATAGCATTACTGTCTAAAATGTATGTAAATATTAACATATTATTTATTTAATGTTGTATAAAAGCAATATTACACTTGCAATTGTGCTGTTGGTGTGTTGTCTGCATGTTTGTGGTTATGATTGACAATGATTGAGGCATCTTCGACAGATGTCACATAACATCCATTCCCATCCAAATTGTTTCAATGTTTCGCCATGTTGCTTAGCAACCTTCATCTTACCCCATACTTTCCTTCTACCCCATTGACTGCAGTGTGGCTTTGAGTGGCACTTAAAGTGTGTGCGAGTCTGTATGTTTTGTTAGCGCTACAAATTTCAAGGTCTGTGTGCACAAAGCAGCACGTTATTGCAAACAATAAGTTGAACAGACCGTCTCTGCTTCAGATTGTGTTATGCTGACAGATTTTTCTTTTCACCTCTTGCTGCTTTGACAGATTGTAGACCAGCTGGCTTGAGGTCAGTGTTGGGATGATGTTTGTCTGATGAGAGTTATTGTGACAGAATGTGACAATGATATGTCAGAGCTTAAACGCTATTTTAATTCATTTGTCATGTGTAACACATAGCTGGAACACGGTGGACCTTCAGATAATGTAATTGTATTGTGTTTTTTAGATTGCTGTGAACTGTTCACCTTTCAATAGAGTGTGAAATCCAAGTGTGTGTGTGAATGTGCATGGCTTGGCTTGCTTTATAAAGGCCGTGCCTGGTGGCGTTGCTCAGCACTGAGATTTGGGATCCTCCATCATTAGGGAAGCACTTGAAATGTCTGGATTATCATAGAGCTGTTTTTAGGTGTGGTTAAATAGTCTACATCACCCTGACAAAATTATCAGGCACCAGCCACATAACTGAGAGGTCTGAAACAGTTGCCTCTGTCTGCATTGCAAGTGGGGTGCCTAAATTCTCTGTTGGTTGGAATAATATTGACGAGTTGTTGGCCAGTGAGATTTTCTTAGTGCTAAATATCTTCACTGTAGAAATATTTTTTTCCTTTTTAGAAAAATGGATAATGTCCCGGCAGAAAATTACCAGTGTTGTCGTTAATCTATATGGACATTTTCTTCAACCCTTAAGCACAACACAAAATATGGGTAAAACACCTGTGAAATATCAGTACAGAAAGTTCCTTAATATTAACATTGTACTTTTTTACCATATTTTAACAGACTTGTCTTAGAGCATTTTGCATTGTACACTGTGAAAACAGTTTGTGCATAACATAAAGCAACTAATGTAGAGTTATGGCTATTGTACATGCATCTAAGGGAAAATGACACTTGCTGCTTTTTTATCATGTTTATTATTTAAAAACAAAACAAAAATACAATTGATCCTCTTCTATGATGACCATGGCAGCATCCGTAATCGCATAGTCGGCGAAATCAGTATGTGACAAAAGAAGCATGTCCGAATTCACAGTAGCCTACTTATAAAAGAGTTGGCAAAAAGTTCCCGAATGAACTATTACTACCGGTGAGATTCTTAAGTGTGCATATGATGAACACTTTACTATCCCATGAGGCCACAGGAGAGGATTTGTGAATGACATTGAAGCGATGCGACTGATGTCACGATAATGAAAACATGGCAGATGTGTAGTAAGTCGGGATTCCATAAAAATTATATGATCAATAAGTTATGACAACATGTTTTTACATTGCTTAAACTCATTAAAATAAGTCAAACAATATTCAACTTTTTTTTTATAAGTTATACAAGATTCAACTCGTTTTATTAAGTCAGTTTAATGTAATTTAAGTTGAAATGAATGAAACATCCAAGTTGATTGTACTTAATTTAAGGCAGCAACTTTTTTTTAACGTTGTACACACACTCATACTATATAGAACATACTTTCTAGCGGCCGTGATGTAATTACTTATTCAAAATAAGTACTTACTCAAAAGAGTATGAGATTTCGGACACAGCCCACATTTTTAACTTCTGAATGGAAATTTATGTTTTTTTTCTGTGCATAAAGTAAAAAATGTCATGGTGATACAACTGTATAAAGCCTCATTAGATATAAGGATGCGCTTATATGTCATTGACCCTTAAATGTCACATCCTGAGCTGTTCACTTAGGCGCCAAAATTCAGTATCCCAAAGCTCAGTCTGGTCCATTTTTATTTTTATTACCTACAAAATAAATCCCTCATGCCTTATGAGCTTTGTAAGTCATTTGATATCAAAAGCCGCCCCATTACGCACTGCTTTGAATCCCAAGTGTGAAACTCATTATCATTTGCCCCATCTGTCCTTCTAGAACATCCATGCTGCGCACAAAGCTTTTTTTTTTTCTGGCTTGTGCTGCGGTTGATGCTGTGCATGCGCCGTGTGCCCCTCCCTCTGTGGCCGCCTGTTGTCCTGATCAGCCTGTGAGGGCCAGGCCAGGAGACTTTGACTCATTTATACACAGCTGTGCACTAGAACATCTTCCAGACATAATAGGCTTCTGTATTCCGTGATGTAATGTCAGATGTTTTTTTAAGTATCACTCTATTTTAGATGGCATGATCTCTGTTTTAACGGTATGTTTGTGATGATAGCTCTCAGTAGCCATGCTAATAGTGTGTTATGAGTGCTCGGGTCGGTAGCGGTACAGAAATATTGAATTGGTAATGAAACCAGGTGATTTTGGTTGTAATATTAGTAATTGTAATTAATTAGCTGCCAGAACACAATTTGCTGTCATTATAACAGATATCCATTTATGAATATGACTGAAGAACTAACCGTTCAAAAGGGCGGTAAGATTTTCTTTTTGAATGTTTGAGATGTTTTTGAAAAAAGTCTCTCATGCTCACCAAGGCTGCATTTATTTGGTAAAAAAATGCAGTAATAGAAATATTATAAAATATTATTAGCAATTGAAAATGATCTATTATTATTATCAATGTTGAATCCAGTTGTGCTGCTTAATATTTTTGTGAAATCTGTAAAACCTTTTTTGGTGAATGGAAATTTCAAAAGAACAGTATGTTTTTAAGTCTTTATTAATGCATCCTTGCTAAATTAGAGTATTACATTCTTTTAAAAATGTGCTGAGCCCAAACCTTTAAAAGACAGTGTTTATCACTTAATATAACTTGTGCATAATATAAGTTGCATATATATATATATTCAACTGTAGAGCATGCAAGATAAAAAATATAAAAGTATGCATAGTTGAATGTTTCCCCTTATTTGCATTATTTTATTATTAGTGTAATGCTCTTTTATTTACCAATTAATGTACTTATATAAACACTCTTGATGGGGAAAAACACTCAATAATCAACTAACTGATCACTTTAATAGAGGAACAAACTTCTGATGCTGCAAGACAACAAGTTACTAATAATATAGGAACAGAATTTACGTAAATAAAACTGGCAAATGGTCAAACAAGGCAACTATAATTATTCATACTCCTGTGCATGCTGGGAAAAGGGCAAATGGGAGTAAACCACAAAACTATTTTGTCCGTAGGTCTATTTGAAATGCATTAATCCAACTCAACAGCTCTGCAACTTCGAAATTTCAAAGTATTTCATAATTGAAAAGATGATTTGAGGTGCATTACTTATGTTCCTAAAAGTTGTAAGTTCATTGGAGTTCAGAATAGTAAGTAAAACGAAAGAAGTGCACAAATATTTGGCTATTTTTAGCATTATTTACTTCATCTGAGCATTATTTTACAGTGAAACCAATAGACACTGTGTAAATCATACACAGACTGTCCCTTTGTGCCATATTTGTTTTTTAGTGAGTTATTATTTTCCTGTCTGCAATGCACACTCTTTTCAGTTGTTCGGCAACTTTCTCAGAATATAACTGAGAGGTTTCAATGACAGTAGCTATGTTTCCATCTACCTATTTTTGTGCGCATTTTGGGATATAAAATAAAAAACACGCCGGATGGAAACGGCATCTGACCATAAGATAACATGATAGTGTTTATTGTGTTTAGTCTGTGCACTCTGAGACACAAGTCATTTAGGATATAGGATAAAGATTACAACAACTTCCATTTTTATTACAGATATTTTGCTCCAAATTATCAGGAAGTGGTGATTTTGTTCTCTTGAACACATGGGATGGAATCACTGCTTTATTTGCAAATGTTTTTTATGCAATATTCCAATTTTTGCGCGCAAGTTAAATTCGCAACTTTGGTTGGAAACCGCTTGTGGTATCATGCTCTGAAATAGTTGACCAGTGGTTGAGGCAAATACCACAGTTAAATACATTTCCTTTTATGATGCCATTGTTTAAATGTGTTGAGAGTATGACAGTCTAGGCCTCCGTCCAGTATGTCTGCTGAAGATGTTTACGGTACTGATGGGATATTCTCTGTTAAACACCCACGGTTGTTCTTCTACAGCGCTGCTTTCGAGCCATGTTTGGAGCTGTTTGCTGTGATCCTGGTGAGCTCTCTCTCTCTGTGCCCCCCTCTGCCATTTGTTGACAAAGCAGAAGTCAAGCTGTGTTATGTAACGGCCCCCCTCCCCTCCAGTCCCCTCGCTCCGGCTACAGCAGGCCCCTTGTAGATCTCCTTTGTGTATTAAAGCTGCACTCTTTAAAAGCTGTCATGGAAATAGAATTAGGCAATCCCCAGAGATTCTTGGGTGGAATATCATGGTACTTTTTCTTGTGTCACCCTCCTTTATAATTTTAATGGGGCTGGCATAATAGAATGGAAAGCACCAAAGGATGTACATGATGACCTTCTGCTGTGCTTTAGAATCTAATGCTGTGACTTTTTAACTTTTATGGATATTTGATGGTTGGAGAGTTCTCACAGATTTTATTTGAGATGTCTTTTATGTGCCAATAGTTGTCTGCCATCAAAATCCACAGTAGCCAAGTTCAGTTTTGCCAAGTTTTTAAATCAAATGCTTCCAGCAGCATTGCTGTCATGCAGAAAATTGTGGTGAAAACCGTGGAAGGGAAGTCAGTAAACAATGCCAACCAAAGGGAACGTTCTTTTTATGTTTTCTACACACAAAAAATATGGAATGTCTTATATATATATTTCTATCACGTCAACTCTCTGAAATTTTTTAGCATGGTAATTGAAATGACCACGTTAATGTATTTGGTCTTGGAGGAATAGATCTGCTATGCTGCTGCTGATTATTGCTGTTGTTGTTGAAGATTATTCCTGCTGCTGTTGATTATTGTTGCTGCTGCTGCAGAGCAAGTACAGGAACTTGCTACTGCCAATACACACGCTGATTCGCTGCTGTGAGAGTAAGACATACTTCTGCTGTACAAATAGCATATAAATGAATCACCCATTGCAAATCTAATACAGGTGGAGCTGGGGAAGGTGGAGGGTTTCAGAGTAACTCTGAAAGTGTGCTGCGAACTGCTATAGTGAATGCTAGCCAGCCATTTAAATGTTGAGTAACAAGCTCATTGGCTGCAGCTTGTGCCAAGTAGTTAACTCTGTGAATATCATCAGTTTGCGTTAAGGACCCAACACTATATATATATAATGTGTGTGTATATATATATATATATATATATATATATATAATGTGTGTGTATATATATATATATATATATATATGTGTGTGTATATATATATATATATATATATATATATATATATATATATATAATGTTATATTTAATAATACTTAATTTAACATTGCTGAATTAATCTAAGTACAATACAAAATAAAAATTTAAGGGTTAGGTCAGTTAGAAAAAGTAATAAGTTGACACTTATTATTACAGTTTGATATATATAATATTAAAATAAAGTGTTTTATAGATAATATAACATTTTTTACAAAATGTGTTGACAGCATGAGGGATTTTATTAAATCATTTTACACTGTAAACAGAAGCGTTGCATAAAACCCAGTACATAACTGATAACAAAGAAAATGAAGAAACATATTATTTAAATGAAAAACCATCAAATGTTAAGTGTTATAGGGAATTCTGGATATGTCAATTTATGGCCTTTCACTGTAAATTATAAGATAACTTGTTTTTCACTTTAAAAAGCTATATTTAGCAGTATTTCATTTTACTTACCGTAGCATGTTTTACAGTTAAAATGATGCTGTTTTTACAGTGTACAATAACTGTAAAGAAGGATTTCAAAAAAGTTTGTTTTTATAAATGAAACACTAATGTTTTGTATTGGGCTTTCAGTGAGCTAAATTGTTCAGAAATGTAAGAGACTCCGTGGATGAACTGATTTATTGAGCTATCAAGTGCCCCTGCAGGAGGCCCCTTTTCTCACTACATGAGCCAAAGTTGTAGACCTGAGATTTATAGCCTGGCCTTGACTGAGGTTTAAGCCAGTGTTTTGATTTTGAAACAAAGATTTGGACCCATGTCTGACATGAGCCTTTCCACTGTTGCTCAGTTTTACAGCTTTGCCTGGACTGAGTACAGCAGTTACTAGGCACAATGCAACAAGATTCCAGCAATTTGTTTGTTCACACGATTTGCCTGTTTTTTTTTGTTTTTTTTTTCACAAAACTGCTGCACGAAATGACAAAATTACAGCCGATTAAAGATGAAGATTTTGGACTAATAGTGAGGTCATGGCTGGCTTGGACAAATATTACGATTTCGATTTTTATTGTTTCTTGTTGTTTTTTTGGTGTAATTCAGATTTGAGGCTGAATTTTTATGAACTTTAAAAGTTTGTGATTATTTCTTAGGACATTTCTAGCATGCCATTTAAATCTTTTGAATTACTTTGTTAGAAGTATTTTATTTTTAGCATGATGTAGAAGACTGTAATCATCATAAGTGTCTCTAATACACTAGAGTGGCCCGAACGGTCAGTGTTCATGCCCTTGACCATGATAAGACCACTCAGGTGACTGTTTACTGTGAGAAAAAATGTGTCTGGTCCAACCCATATGGCCCATGCCCTGTTCTGATACTTCTTAAAATAAACCACAATCAATAGTCTGTCAAATTTGTATGACACCAGATTTATAACATATTTGGTCTATTATCTTAGTTATCTTAATATAGTTTATAGCCTCATGAGGTGCTTGTCATGCCAGACTGGGATGGAGAGGTGGATGGAAAGCAGGATGGTGTAATTCGTTCATCACAATGCTAAGTGGGTGCAACATTCCCAGGTTGCTGGTGCTGACAGGTCCATCTTGGTAGTTGAAAGAGGTAAAGCATTGTTAAGGTTCAGTTCTTTGAAGAAAACAGGACATGATAGTCTGGATTTGTATGATAGGCCACAACAAAGGACATTTAAAAGGGCACCCTCCCTGCTTAGGTGTTTGTTAGGACTTTAAACCAAGTTAAGCTCAGCTGAAGGTCTTCACAAGGTAAGCTGCAAAATTTGAGTCGGTATAACATTATTAAGATTAATATGCAGAAATAAATCGGTTGCATATATTTATTTACTAATTTGGCTTTGGATGTATTTACTAAAACGCCACAAAGCTCAAGCTAAATCAGGATTAGTAGCATACCTTCAACACAGGCTACATGTTGAGCAATCCAGAGTATTAAGGATCCTCAAACCGTGTGACTCTTGACTGATGTATTGATGTGTGCAGCTGTTATTGCTGGACCTGTTTTTAATTTTACAATGGAAAATGATTCCCACTTATCTAATTCAGTATGTGGTATAAATGTTTATTATAAACAGCATATTTGTGTATTATAGAATTACAAAATTGCCGTTCCACAACTGCACAAGTCTTCTAAATTTAGAAGGATATCCATTTTCAAGGGGATAAATCCGATGCTAACAGTTATGTTTCTGTGTATGTTTCAGTACTTTATCAATATTATTTATAGATCACATACTTTAATTCAGATATAGGCTCTGTTAAATGTTCTAAGTTTACTTAGCTAGCTAATTAGCGGGTTCTGATTTGTATAGACTGTAACTGTTGGCTAAAATAAGTCAATGAGACAGGAGCCATTGCATAGAGACAGATGGTTAATGTTTACACTGAGATCCATTAGAAATGCAACAGAAATATCTGCAATTATCCACTTTGATGCTATTATGTATCTCTAAAGAAAACTCTGCTTTAAAGTCCCTCACTTGGCAAATAGTAATTAGCATTTAAAATACTACCCAGCAAGCAATTTTGCATTTAAAAGATGTCTAATAGGCGTCCAAACACAGCCCTGACATCTAGGCTAAAATAAGGCAAAATTTGGGCTGTCAGTGAAAATATAATAGACATCTAACTAGCCCAAGAATAGACTCACCGGCTACGCATAGAACATGTCAAAGAAATGAAACCAAACACAAACAATCATGTAACCAAATTCAAGGTTATCTTAGCTAGAAGTGGGTTACTCATAGCCGGACTATATTAGGTCTATAGTTAACCTAGACGATGAAATGACGGCTATTGCTTGCTGGGTAATCACTATCAAATTAGTTATTTGGCAGATACTTTTATCTAAAGTGACTTACTTATTACTGGGCAGAAGCATCTGTTCAAGGGAGATATCCATTGGCAGCTACTGAAACATACACATTTTCATTGACCCATATTTTCTTACTTAGTCAATGTTCTATAACAGGTCACTTTGTATCTTGTTTCAGTGTGAACCACAGCCAAAGGTGTGACACGTTAGTTAGATGGGTATTGAGTCTCCTCATGCATCAGCACCCTCACGCTTACCAACATTATTCCAGTCAAAATTTCACAATCCAATTAATCAGATCTTAAATATGAGATCAGGTCTAAATATACTTATACCAAAGCCAAGCCTAGCAGGCAAATAAACAAATAGGCCAGTTTTTTTTCTTTTATGTTGGTGACTAAGGTTGGATGGTAGGATTTATTCAGATATAGGCTCTATTATTCTTTAATCAGCTGGTACTGATTTCCTATACACAGTAACTGTCTCTATCACCCACTCTTACTTTTTGCACCAGCTTTTTTGCAATTTAAAGACCAGTTGTAAACATGCTTAGGAACATGTAATAGAGGTGAGTAGGATGTGTTGTTGTTGAGTTGTCTTGATTGCCAACCATTTGCCTATTCTTTGTTCTCTTTCCTAATGACACGCTGAGCAACATTATGTCTTAGCATCTCCCGTTATCTCTCCTTTCACCCATTCTCATTTGCAGGGCTCTCCAGCAGAGGGCACAGGGAAATTTGATGCAGGTCCTGGTAAGCATGCCACACTTTCAGTATCTCCTATCTCCATCAGGTTTTTTGAGGTTACACCGGCCTGGCTAGCCTTTATTTACAGTTACATGGGTATGAATGAAAGTTACAAAACAACTGCAACACAGATATAGACAACAACATCAATTAAGATAAAACCGCAAAAGACAGCCATTTTCTCAGCATGCCAGTTTTAAATCTGTGCTTACAGCCTCATATAATGCACAACTATATGATATCGTTTAAGCCTGTCAAATCACCTAGCCTAATCAAAACACTGTAGTAAATACTACATAGGAATAATAGCAGTCTAATGTCTTGATGCAGGAAGCTCATGAGTAAGCAATCACAAACAGACTCCTTCTGTTTTCCTCTCTGGCTTGAGTCATTGTTGAATCAGTATTCTTACTGCCAGGCCCCCTATTTCCTTCCGTTCATCCATCTTTCCTTGATATTTGTGCCAGCCAACAGAGAACACTGTGATTATAATCTTCCTAGAATTTAAAAAGCCCTCGGGTCTCTATGTGACCATTATTAGTGCTGTTGTTCTCAATTTCTAACAATAACTCAGTATGTCACAACCCAAAATGTCACAGACGATGTGAAAAACTGCAAATATGCAATTATAATCTTTTTTTTTTCCTGTTCTCCCATCTTCACTTGAAGCACGTCCACCCTGTCGGCGCACTGTATCTGCTGTGCGAGTAACACCATTGAGGATCATGAAAAGTTCACCTGATCTCATGCCTACTGGTAAGACCAGTATTTTTAGGATTTGGGAGTCTAACGTTTGAATAATGTAAAACGAATATGGTCGTTGGCATCATGTACACTTTATTTAGTGCTTTGAAAAGATAATCAATTTAGTTGCTTTGTATTTTTGCAGAGTTGGACCCTACCCGCGTTTGCAAGGGCAAGGGTGCTGTTACTTTGAGGGCCACGCTTGTGCACATCGATGATGAGGACGGCACGGGCCAAGAGCTATCCGTGAACTCTGCCAAAAGTGAGTTGGAAATGGAGGATGTGTCAATAGGAGAGTGCTCTGTATATATTGCACCAAGCAGTACAGTGCCAGATTAATTGTTGTGTGCTGAAATAATGTTACTAATGATATGTGTAGCTAATGTACACTAAAAGGTGTTCTTGTTTTTTCTGAGCAATCATTATCTGGAAAGATCTCTGTTTACAGGAATGGTGCGTTCTTGAGTTTCCTTTTCACATGTTATTTTGACCGTCAATGTGTATGATGTGGTTGGTTGCTAGTAAATTATAAGGAAAAAAAAGTGTGTTTTTGTGAGGAACTTATACAGCATTGTCTGACAGTCAACTTCATTGCTCAAATAACTTTCAGTGAATGCTCATACTTACAGAGGTTAATCAAAGACGTCTTTTGTTCACACCCACTTTGAGCTCTGGAAACGGAGACCTTCAGCGTGGACGTTTTCACCCTCTCCATGTTGGAACTATCCTGGCTAACTGCCAGCACTTGGGAGAGATGCCTTAATTGTTGTTGTGCCTGAATAAAAAGGCCATTGGAACAAACACTTCTTACAGTGGGTTCAATGGTCTCCTTGTTCTCATGACAAAGTTCAGAGAATGGTTTTTTTCCCAGTCATAAATTAGCATCTCTGTGGATGAAGACTTTCTGTGGGGTTCAGTTCTGACAGATTCTGGCTGGTGATTCGTTTAATGGAGGATTAAGGAATCTGTTGTGGCATAAATTGTGGTTAGCGCTGGAAACAAACAGGTCTGCTGCCAAATGGTTGCAGCTCTGTTTCATGTTTATGCCTTTTTAGGTTTTAAAAAATTCCATGGAGATTCCCTGATCCTTTGAGAATCTAAACTGTTTGGATTTGTTACAGGTGGATGGCTTGGTGCGGTCAATGGAGATGCCACAGAAACAAGTCTGCCCGAGAGAAGTGTAAACAACACCAGAGCTGATTTAAATTCAACTCAAGTCAATGAGACACCAACAAAGGTGAGTCACCATGTTTGAAGCTCATTACTTTTTAGCAATGCTTTGCTTTCTTGCGAAAATATAATTTAGAGATCTATATCAGTGCTAATTAAACAGCTCGATCCTAAGATCTCTGGAGACAAGAGTGAGGAAAATTCTGAACACTTCACTCTTAAATGAGTGTAACGACTGAAATGTTGTCAGTATTTCACAAGCAAGATGACATTTGTAGATCTGTTTTACATTTACATTATCTTCTGTAATGGTATATAGATCCAAGGGATTCATGAAGGTACTCTAGGGCGTCAGTGGAGAAGATACTGTAAAAATGTATGACATTTTTACTATTAACTCATTTTTAACTACTGTTAAATTTTTTTTTGTTGAGCCAGTTTTGTATTGTTAACTAAAACTATTAAAAATGTTTTTGTTAAGCTGAAATAAAAATATTAGATGAAAAACTTAAACTTAAAAATAAGTTTAAGCTGAAGTACAAAATTTACTACAACTGAAATAAAATAAATTAAAGCTAAACAAAATTCTAAAATATATTTTTTTAAGCTAATAAACTGAAAAATGCACAAATTATTATTATTATTATTATTATAACACTTAAACTTAAATTAATTCCAAACATAAAAATACTAAAACACTGCAAGCATTGTATAAATATTCTTAATAAAAGTTATTATAAAGTATGGGTTGAATACTCCTGGTTTAGATGGCCTCTTCAAGACCAATGACACACAGTAATTAGAAGAAACCAAAAAAAGTGCTGTATTGTTGTAATTGTCACTGTCTTCAGCAGCATCACAGAGGAATCTTTGCAATAATCATTTGCTTGAGAGAGATGTTAAAGGACAAGTTCGGTATTTTACACTTAAAGCCCTGTTTTCAGATCATTTCTGATGAAATGCAATGGTTAAGATTGAAATTTGGACAAAAATCTCTGCAAAAGATGCTTTCCAACAGGTGTTTTACCATTCGTTGTAAAACTGTGGACCTATTTTCCAAACGCCTCACACCCGTACATTCTTCTGTTGAGAGCTTGAATAATAGACACTTTCCGGCAGCGGAGTAATACCGTACCTCACAGCACATCCAATACAAGTCAATGGAGTTGGACAAAAACTACGATAAAACCTGTTGGAAAGCATCTTTTGCAGCGATTTTTGTGTGAGCATATCAGTGAACACCCCTGACCACTCGGTGAGTTTCACGTCTTTGTAAACGAAAGTTTAATGCATTTTGGGAAGGATCGTTCCAGTGCACCTATGCAACCATTGTGGAGGTGGGTGGGTGCTACCACAAAAACCAGGCCAACAGCATTTGTCCAAATTTCAATCTTAACCATTGCATTTCATCAGAAATGATCTGAAAACAGGGCTTTAAGTGTAAAATACCGAACTTGTCCTTTAAGTGAATGCAAATTCCATGCAAATTTCTGAGAAATTCAAAGTTGTCTGTATTTCACAACCAATATGTGACACCAGAGTCAGTGCTTTTGTGTGTCTTCCTCAGGTGGACTCGCCTGTAAGTGAGAGTCAGTCTCAGCTCACATCCTGCCTTGATCAACCGAGTGCTATTACCTCATCAGCCAAAGTGTCCTCTTCATATCCCCGCACCAGCAGTGTGAACCCAACAATCGTCTTTCTGCAGCACAGCAGAGGTAAATACCAGCCTCTTAATATTTCAGGTGGCATCAAAAGTAGAATCGAGTGTCAAGCTAATTAAAAAGCAAAAAGCTTTCATGATATAGAAAGAAAAACTGTATCGAATATTCTCTTAATTTCACATGCGATTAGTTTCCAAAGTTATGTTTGAGTTCAAATTAATATCAGACGTTTATGATTTCATGCACTGATTTGGACAGAATCTCAGTAGTCGTTTTTTAGTGCGCCCTTGTTATGTTTTTTTGGGTATTACCTTTCAGGTAGTGTGTAATATCAAAGATCAAAGTGCACAATACATTCATTTATTGACCCCAAAAAGAAAGAGTCGATTCCGAACTGCCAGAATCGATTTGTTAGTTATTCCAGTCTTATTTCATGAACAAACCTATGTAGGTTTGTAACAAATTTGGAGAGCAAAACTTTGCTTTAGTTTCGTTTAGAGAGACTGAAACCTTTATCGAACTGTTTCAGACACTGTGAGAAAAAAGGTGTGATAGCAGTGTATGTTATGAGAAAATTAAAGTGTTTTTTTTTACTCTTGGATGCATGTAAACCTATTGTAGGAGACCTACAAAACAAAATTAAGAACATTTAAAATTGCATAATAGGGGCACTTTAAGGTGGGAGTGTCTCTGTTGTATGGTTGTGGGCATTGTGTATATTAATTATATAAAAAGGACACTACCATTCAAAAGTTTGACCTTATTATGATTTTTTTTTTTTTTTAAGAAATAAATACATTTATTCAGCAAGACACATTAAATTACACATTAAACCCGTTGATCAAAAGTGACAGTATATTCTATTCATCAAAGAATCCTGAAAAAATGTATCACAGTTTCTTCAAAAATATGAACCAGCATAACTGCTACCACAAAGATTAGCAGCAGCTTTTGAGATTGGACTTACTTTTTCTTTTTTACCCAGAAAATTGTCAAAACGGTCTAAATCCATAATAAAGGTGCATCAGTCAGTGCCACGAGAAACATTTACGGTATTCAGCTATGGTTAAAATAAATGAGAAGTGTTGCAAGAAATGCAAATGGATCTGACCTTCCTAGGAAAACGGTCTTCTCTAATAGATCTGTAGCCATGACTTATTCATTTAAACATTAAATCGTTCAGTGATCCCTTTGAAGGTATTGTCCTAGATAAGTGTCGTCTGAAAGTACCAGATCAGTGTGTTTTTCATCTTGTGTTCTATGATCTGACTTTGTGGTCGTGTGTTTCAGAAGCTGTTGCGGAGCAGGGCAGTGGCCCTAATCGGAGCCCTGCTGTCAGCCAGAATAGATCTTTCTCTGAGAGTCCAGCAGACATGGAAGGAAAGACAATGAGACTGTCTGAATATTCAGCTGTCCCGGTACCCAGAGTCCCAGTACGGGTAAAGAAATGGGTTGTTCTCAAGATTCACCTGTGTTTACTTTAACTAAAATAAGTACATCCAAAAACGTATATAAATAAAAGACCATCTGCATATTTTTCTCTTCTAGAACACAGAGCTATCAAAGGACTGGTACAGAAACATGTTCAAACAGATTCACAAAATCCCAGGTAAAGATGCTGCTTGAGAATTACATGCATTCAACACTTTTCTATGCCATCTTTTTGTGTATCGATTCCAAATCTGAATATGTCCAGATCACATCTCACTACAGTATATGTGTGTATTCATCTTTGTCAGTGTGTTTTGTCTTTCACCCACCTTATACTCAGAGACTGTCGAAGAAAATCCATATCGTCCCACCTACATATTTCCAGAGAGCAATGACAGGCCACTGAGAGCCAGAGGTACCATGGTTATAGTTATAATCAGATCTTTAATTAAACATTCCTCCATGCCACTCTTTTCTGTCTATGTCCTTTAGCAACACCTTTTAACCTTTTGTATGTGTTAGGTCATTTTATATCCAGTTCATGAATAACAAATGAAATGGATATGCACTACCAATGAAAAGTTTGGGGTCGGTAAGATTTTTAAAAATGTTTTGGAAAGAAGTCTAATGTTTACAAAGGCTGCATTTATTTGATCAAAATAACGGTTCTATTTTAATATATTTTACAATGTAATTTATTCCTGTGATGCAAAGCTGAATTTTCAGCATCATTACTCCAGTTTTCAGCATCACATGATCATTCTAATATGATGATTTGCTGCTCAATAAACATTTCTTATTATTATCAATGTTGAAAATAGTTGTGCTGCTTAATAATTTTTTTGGAAACTGGTGCTTTTTCTTTGATGAATGCTCAAAAGAACAGCATTTATTTGAAATATAAATCTTTTGTAACAATACAAATGTCTTTGCTGTCACTTTAATCACTTTAATGCATCCTCGCTGAATAAAAGTATTCATTTCTTTTTAAAAAATCAGATTTTACTGACCCCAAACTTTTAACGGGTGTATAGCCGCAGTGTATATAATATAAGGTGTTAAATATGCGGGGTAGTTCGCACCATCTACAGTCAATTCTTTCACAAATCCCAATGTGCAATAGATGCTGCTTTATATGCACACAGTGTCAACACATTGATTGTCCTAAAGAGGAAATCATAACACTCAAGGTGAGCCGTGGTAATGAAGCTATTTCCAAGACCACACCACCATGTATTTAAAACTCATAGATTGATTACCTCCATTTTAAAAGCTTTCATACCTCTGTGATGTGTTTCATGGCTGTGCTTTTAGAGAACGATTCTGCTGAATTATTAAAGCAGCCACAACACAACTAATGGGCTTTGTGTATCCATTGGATTCTTAAGAATGCAAAGTTAGCAATGCCATGGGCTGGTCTGACTCTGAAGTAAACCACTGAAATGCCTAATTTCTGTAGATTGTGGCGAAAATGTTTTATTTGTACTGTAACTTACCAGCTAGGTAGAATATTCCAGCATCAGAAGAACACATTGCTGTTGTTATAGCGCCATCTACTGGTTAGTTGTCTTGGAGCTGCTATTTAGTTGATAATGACTGCTATGTCACACTAATCTAATCCCTGTAATTTTCACCTTCTATACATTAGATGTTTAGAATCCCCTATGGAGTTGCCGCTTTAGAGCACAGGCTACACTAAGTAGAGCACAATAAGAAAATAGGTTACAAACTACCGTAGGAATACATTTGATATGTGAAATAAATGCAATATGTTGTAAGTTCCACTGTTTTCTAATAGTTTCACAAAAATATGTCAGCTGTATTGCTTCATCACTGATTATTATTTACTATTTGCATCTAATAAGTATTTTCTGACTCTTTCAGATGACAGGCCGGCACATGGTGGTGAGGATGGTAAGTGTTTGTGCGTAATTTTTTTACTAAAATTCTGTCATTTACTCACCCTCAAGTTGTTCTAAACTGGAAGAAAGAAAGAAATTCAGGTTTGGAAGAACTTGAGGGTGAGTAAATGATGACAGAATTTTCATTCTGGGGTGAACAATCCCTTTAATTTAGCTAAGGGATAAAAACAACATTATGCATTCTTATTTAAAGGAAAGCT
The DNA here is from genome assembly GCF_951802725.1 of Rutilus rutilus. Lineage (NCBI taxonomy): Eukaryota > Metazoa > Chordata > Actinopteri > Cypriniformes > Leuciscidae > Rutilus > Rutilus rutilus. Next base: position 12,801,649 of record NC_140225.1, read on the forward strand.
GTGTTTCAGTTCTAAAAGTGTCTGTTATTTGCATTTATTCTGAAGTGCGGCCAGTCCCTCGCTCCAGAAGTGCAGTAGACATGGGGAGCTCAAGAGGACAGCTGCCTGTGCCAACACGCACATCTTCCCTAAAACCTCAGAGGTGAGCCATGACACTATGAATGAAACAAATGTTATGATTTATGGAGGAGATTCTAGCTCATTTATTGACTGAATTCTGAAACTTTCATATTAGAGTGTGAATTCTTGCACATTGCTAGTGTTGCTCAACATAGAGATGATGACATTTCTTCACAGGACCTCAATATGTGAAACACTGTATTTTAGCATTTGTCATTCTGCTTAACAAGCATGTGTTGGGTTCGAGATGTTGCTGTTTGCTGCTAGAAATCATAATGGAGACCTGTTTTTTTTTTTTTTTTGCCATCAGTGTTCACCAGCAGAAAATAAATTAAGTGCCTTTAATTTGTATCCTTGTAGATCATTTTAGGTTATAAATATACAGCCCAAAAGACTGAGATCACACTAAAAATAAGGGATTTAAAATGTAAATTAAAACTGGAGATTAAAATGGTTTTAGAATTTGGAAAACAAAACATTATGACATTTAATGAATAATAAATATTTAAGATTCTGTAGATAATATCAGGATCTGCACAATAAAGAAATACTGAAGTTAATGTAATTAATATTAGTCAATGACTTAGCAATCTTGAACTAACAAGTCTCTTGATACGCTTACAGCATTTATTTATCCAGGTGAATTTTTATTTCCTTTAATTGCAGGTAATTAAAGAACATGAATTAATACTATGAACAATAGTATATTATAATAACAATATCATTATAATAGTTGTATAAATTTGCGGAGATTAATAAATTTTATAAAAATCGTTGGTATTATTTATTGGATAATTACAGTCAAAGATTTGAGCCTAATTGTAAAGTGTTACAATAATTTGTAATGGAAAATTTGTATTAAATCAAAATTATGCAAAACAGGTTTCTAAATATGTATGTATAACACTGCAGAATACACTTCTCCAATTAGATGATTGAAGTGCTTTTATATGAGATTTTATATATATTCAAGCTGCATGTATGGGAACGCTTAACTAAAACTTGCCCTTGTTGGTTGCCATGGCGACTCTCCACCTCCCTTGCTGTATCACTCTATCTCTCCCCCCATGCATCCCTGCAGGAATGAGTGGGAGCCCCCTGACAAGAAAGTAGACACCAGGAAGTACCGTGCTGAGCCCAAGAGCATATTTGAGTACGAGCCAGGAAAGTCTTCAGTGCTGAAGCAGGAGAGAAAGGTATGATGCTCTTTATACACGCATGTTTTCTGAGTGCTGTTGCTGTGCATGCCGTTTGATGCTGCAAGAGCTGGTTTCTGCCTGTTTCACTTAAAAGGACACAGCACACTCACAGCTTGGTTGTCTTAAGTGACCTCGGTAGGTGACTTGTGCTAGTGATGTCGTGATATACTGTACTGTGCATAGCATATATGACATGATCATAACGTGTGTTCGTAGCAGTGCACACACTACAGTAAGGTTAAGTATAGAAGATAGAAAGTAGGAGGACCTTTTACTCAGCTATAAAAAGATCATCAATAAGTGACACTTGCATTGTCCAGACCCAGTTAAGAATAGAGACTCCTGCTGGGGCTTGAGTGTGTCTGCAGTCTGGTCATTTTCATGGGAGGTTTGTTACCATGACATTCAGTGATTCAATCTTTTTAGCATGACTCATTCTGGGAGCTGCTGGTATTACATAATGTCTTTCTGATGACATACCGCTGAAATAGGTTTATTGTAGAAGCCAAGCAAAGCACGTTGGATCCTGTCAGTGAAACAACTGAAGCATAAAAAGTGCGAGCTGCATTAGTTCTTTCATTTTCTGCTAATTGTTAGGGAAAGTAATTAAATTGGCTCCAGGTCAGGTCCTATCTAGGGCAGAAGATAATGTGCTGCCTGTCTCTTCATTGATTTAGCTCTGCAGAAACAGTCCTTTTCTTTTGGAAAATTTTGTGTCGTGGAATTTTTCAATTATTTTTAAATGATATGTACATTACTGTTCAAAAGTTTGGGGTCGGAAAGATTTTTTTATGTTTTTGAAAGAATTTTCTACGAAGACTGCATTTATTTGATCAAATATACAGTAAAAACAGTAATATTGTAAAATATTATTACAATATAAATTGTTTTCTAATTAAATATAATTTAAAATAAATGTAATTTATTACTGTGATGGCAAAGAGTCAGAAAGTCTTCAGTGTCACATGATCCTTCAGAAATCATTCAATATGCTGATTTGCTGCTCACGAAACATTTCTTATTATCAATGTTGAAAACAGTTGTGCAGCTTAATATTTTGATATGATGCATTGAATGATACATTTTTCAGGATTCTTTAAAGAATAGAAAGTTAAAAAGGAAAAAAAGATTTAATTCGAAATCTTTTGTAACACCACATGTCTTTATTGTCACTTTTTGATCAACATTCCTGCTGAATAAAATAATTATTTCTCAAAATAGTATTCATTTATTTAAAAGAAAAATCTTACCGACCCAAACTTTTGTACAATAGTGTAATATCATGTTAAATATAGCATAATTATTGTTATTGATTTTTATAACAGTGTAGAAAATATTTGGCAGGATTTTATAAGCAAACAATAATGCAAAAAGATTGATATTCATATCAGAAGTGTGAAATTATGGATTTTGAGTATATGAATATGTTTATTTTCCTTGTTCGCTTGTTATATACATTAATGTATAAGACCTATGATCTATGGATCCCTTTCCATCATCATTACTTTGTCTTTATGAGATCTTTATTTTCTAATTCCTGTTCCTTTGCTGAGATCAACCAGACGCTCTTGCAACAAGTCATCAAGCTGGAAACAAATCCAATTCATGTTTCCTCTGCTGTCTCAGCCTGGAGCCTTTTTTTACTTTACTGTCTGAGATCATGACAATATGAGAGAGTTCATGTAACATCATCATTCAGTCTCATTGTCTTTGTATTCTGAAACTTCCTATTTCTCTTTCTCTTTCTCTCTCTCTTTGTCCTCCTTTCCTTGTTGCCATATCTCTGTAGACTCAGGACGTAAGTCCAGAAGATGTAGATTTAGTGAATGAGCCTTGGTATAGGTTCTTTTCCGAGATGGATTTTGGCAAAGCGGTAAGTTGGCAGTATATTAAAAAAATGCATGTCATCCTTTTTTTTGTGTTTAGGACCCTAAATATAGATTTTTTATGTCTGTCTATTAGAACCATTGTTATGTCACTTCCTTTCTGCACTGACCTTTCATATGTATGTTCCTTATCCATCCCATTTTAGCTCAGTGCATAGCAATACAAAAGCAATACAGAAAGTAACATTACAGTGAGTGGAAGAATTCTTCTAAATGTGCATCAGAAGCCAGATCAGAGAGCGATAGGTGATTAAAAAGGTGCAAGCACCACCTCTTAACTTCCCAGAACTTTTCCATCTCATATTTGTTTTTTTTCTGACTGTAATTCAATTTGAATCTCAATATATTATCTTTTGCACTGTGATTAAACAATGAATTGCCATCTGATTTGTAGTTGGGGTTCATCTGACAAAATGATTCTAGGTGTCAACACCACTCATTCTAGGTGTTGACACAGATGACTTTGAGAAAGTATTCATTTTTATGTAGTGCCCAGACTGGAAACAGACAGCAAGCTGTGATGATGCAACTAGTTTGGTAAAGGTAATGCTCAACATTGGCTAAACTGTTTCTCCTGTGCTGTTGCCTGTTTTCAGCAGCATTGCCTGGCAACATTGACTGAAAAATTGGCCTCTGCATCATCCGCTTCTTGGTTGTCAGATTTGCTACATCCACCTTAACTAATGGGAAAGTGCATAACATCCTGCTGGTATCTATCCAGTCATGGCGATTACATTTTTGCAGTGTAAACTTGTTTTGTCTGACCTTGACGCATTAACTAAGTAAAGCACTGTAAAGTACCACTGGCCTCCCGTCACTAGGTTCAGTGAGGGATAGGAAGGCCGTCACTATGTTATCAGTGGCACAGAGCCTGTGCAGTGTTGTCATCAACTCAACACCTGTGAGTAAATAGCACATTCGTTCATACTTATTTTCCTAGAGACACGTACCATGATACACCCCTGGGTGATCGGTTGTTTAACCTTTCTTTTTCGAAACTCACTGTGATTGTTTCCATGGGTGACAGTAGTAAAATTAGTCAACAGTAGTAAAATTGTTAAATTAAACCTTTTATTCAGCAAGGACGCATTAAATTAATCAAAAGTGAAAGTAGACATTGTTACAAAAAACTTTTAAAGTCCTGAAAAAACTGTATCATGGTTTCCACATAAATATTAAACTGTTTTCAACATTGAAAATAATAACAAATATTTCTTGAGTAGCAAATATTAGAATGATTTCTAGAGGATCATGTGACACTGGAGAGAATATTCAGCTTTGCCATCACAGAAATAAAAAATCTGGTAGTGAATATATAGTATAATATCAGAGGTTGTATAATATATAATATAGTGTAAAATATCAGAGGTTATGATACTATATTGCAATTTCTCGTAAAACATTGTTGCAGGTCAAGAAGGTTTCTCAAAACTAGTCTAATGACATGCTTTCTAGAGGAAAAAAAGCACAATAAAATTATCACCAGAAAAAATCATGACAAATATTAAATATATGACCCAGTCCTACTCTTACTGCCCATGCATGGCTTTTGTGTATGACAAGTCTTTAGAATTAGTTCTTCTGACAGTGAAACCAAACCCTTGAGTGTGAGTCACTGAGTCACAGGCTGCATTCCTCATGGGTAGACTCATAAATCTGAACATCAACGTCATGGCATAAGTTAAAAGAAGGTTCCTGTCTCTTTCCAGATTTCCTTGTTTAGAGATGAAAGTGAGGAGTCACCTCCCTTGAGAGTGGGCGTCTTGAGTCAACTGATGCGGCCCTCTCGCTGTGTTGATAAGGCAATGATAAAATACTCATGGAGTTCTAGTTTCAGGAGCCAGTGTGAAATTCTCATTGGCTTAGTAAGATTCCCATAAAAAGTCAGATGCAAAAAGTAAAATTAAACACATTTCTAAAGCTATGTAAACACTCTTGCAAAAAGGGTTGAGATATTTTGTTAGTGTTAGAAATATTAACAACAGTATCCGTCATATATCCATCCTGCTTTGTGTAGACTGATGCATACTGTCATACCTGCGGTGTGAGAACGCTAGGTGCTGGCGCTTCACGCTGGTACCTGTCTGTCTGCTATTGTTGACTGTTACGTTTGCTTTTGGATATGTTTTTTTCTGGGATTATTTCCTGGACTACTTTACACTCTCAAAAAGTTTTGGATAACTGACCCGGCAGTCTCCGTGATCCTGTCACACAGATCGGCTGCGAGCCCTCTCCATTCCTATCCTTACATCCCTCTCGACATCTGATACAGTGAGTCTCCACTCTCTTTATCTTTTTGTGGTGTCAATCCTTGGTATGGTTGGGTAGCCTTCCCTGCTGTGGATTGTGGATCCGATACGGTTCTGGCTAACGTAGTTAAACCAATAAAGTGTTGTGTGGGTCACATTGGTCATCACTGGTCATGTCGTTGCGTATCCACTTTTTGGTCTTTTTGTGCTGTTTTTGGATGACGTTAATCAAATAACTTTTCCTGCGATGGCTTTACAGTTTTCTGCTGCTCAACTCAAAACATTAAAATGATATTTCTGCTTGGCTCCAGACACTTATAAATGGTGTGAACAACTTGGAGTTTTACGCCGACCTCGCCACATACAACCTGCAGACGCGCATCTACAGACTTGCGATGTGCGCTATTGAACACTGGCTCTTTAACTGATAAAGCATCAGTGTTGAATGACATAATCATTGACTCAAACCTGGACATGCTACTTTTGATGGAAATGACCTTTTCAACTTAACACCACCTGGGTACATCTATTTCTCTCATCCGCGTCTTCATCGTTGAGGTGGAGGGCTGGCTGTAGTTTGCCGTGAGACTATTAAAATATCCAAGATCGAGTTTCATGATGTTGCAGCATTTGAATACCTAGCGCTGAAAATTACTGGCCAAACGTCACTGGCTGTAATCTTAATTTACCGACCTCCAAAATTTCCCTCTCACTTTTTTCTTTGAGATTAGTGAGTTACTTACTCTAGGTAGTCATTCATCTGTTATTTTGCTTGGTGATTTTAATATACATGAAAACACTGCACAATGCAAATAATTGATGTCTGTGCTGGACTGTTTCAACTTAACTCAAACATGTAACTTTTGCTACTCACTCCAGGGGTCATATACTGGATCTCATATGTACATCTGGCTTATATAATATTCTTGTTAGTGGCTCTGATTTTGCTTTCTCAGATCACAAACTCATAAACTTCAGTTTTAGTTTTCCATTATCTATATCACCACTGAAGAAAATGCTCACCTATCGTAAAATCAATTCTGTGAATCCATCTTCTTTCTCTGTTTCAATAAGGGCTTCAACCTTGTCAGAATGTCCGTCAGAAATCTGCTGTATTTACAATAATGCTTTTTCTCAAATACTTGAGAGTCATGCTCCTGTTAAAACTAGACTGGTTCCATCTACTCGTGCCTCACCCTGGTTCACTCCTGAACTTCGAACGATGAAAACTGAGGGTCGCCGCCTGGAAAGACTATACAGGAAAACTGGACTCATTGTGCACTCTCTGGCTTTTAAAGAACATTTGCTCAACTACCGTACAGCCCTCAACGATGCAATATCCTCTTATTTCTCCTCTACCATTAGGAATTCCACGTGAGTCCTCGAGGTTGCACCCTTTATAACACAAACTGTAGTTTGGCTTCCACCATTGTCCCAGCAGAATTAAAAATGGCTGCGGTGACCCCCATTCTTAAAAAAACCAGGCTTTGACCATCTAAATATGGACAATTACAGGCCAATATCTAATTTAACGTTCTTAAACAAACTCCTTGAAAAGCGTGTGCCTTCGCAATTGCGATCATATTTAGATGTTAATGGTCTTTTTGAACCTTTTCAGTCAGGATTTTGCCCATCTCATTGCACTGAAACTGCTCTTCTTCGGGTGGTTAACGACATTATTTTGTCTGTGGATTCAGGGTTAATAAACATCTTGATGCTTCTCGATCTAAGTGCTGCATTTGACACAGTTTGCCAAGAAATACTGATCTCTCGGCTTTCTGATATCGGCATCACTGGTTCCGCTCTTTCCTGGCTCATTTCTTACATCAGCGACAGAAAGTACTATATCACCATCCAAGGGTATAGATCTGCCACTGCTTCGCTTACACAGGGTGTTCCTCAAGGTTCAGTTCTTGGCCCACTATTGTTTATCATCATCTATATATACACTTGGTGACATCATACGCAGAAATGGACTTCAATTTCATTGCTATGCTGATGACATTCAAATTTATCTTACCACCAGCTCCGATTGGCCATCCCTGCCTGACTCACTCACTGCATGTATAAGGGACATCAAGCATTGGATGTCCCTGAATTTCCTCAAATTAAATAATACAAAAACTGAGATATTGGTGATTGGCTCTGCTGCCTCAGTCAAAAGGATGGACCTGTCCTTTGATATTGATGGAGTTCATGTTAAGCCTTCGTCATCTATTCGTAACCTTGGTGTCTTAATCAACTCAAATCTTTTGGCTCTCATATTTCTTCTCTTGTTAAAAACTCTTTTTTCCATCTTCGTAATATTGCACGTCTTTGATCTTCTCTCACTTTAGCTGATGCTGAAACCTTAATTCATGCATTAATCACATCACGTCTGGATTATTGCATTGCTCTATTTCTTGGTCTGCCCCCCAAAAAATTACAGTATGTTCAAAACTCAGCAGCAAGAGTTCTCACCTCCACCAGGCGTTCTGCTCACATTACTCCTCTGCTTCATGACCTTCACTGGCTACCCGTGGCATCCCATATTCACTTTAAGGTATTACTTCTAACGTTTAAGGCATTAAATGGTCTTGCACCTCCATATCTGTCTGATCTACTTTACTCTTAACGCCCTGATCCCTTAGATCAGCTGAACTGTTTGTTGTCCATCCCTCGTTTCCGGTTGTCTACTGTAGGTGGAAGGTCATTTAGTGTTAATGATCCTAAATTATGGAATTCACTACCCCTTACACTTCGTAATATCTCATCTGTGGCTACATTCAAGACTCAGCTAAAAACATATTTTGGATAATGTGACTATATGTGTCCTTATGTGATTGTAATGTGTGTGCGGGTGTGTAAATGTATTGTAATGTACAATGTAAAGCATCCTTGAGCTACGGAAAGGCGTTATATAAATAAAACTTCTTCTTCTTCTTCTTCTTATATATACCATCTTCAGTTATGAGACTGAGGTCACAAAAAGGACTTGTTGTGCTTGTTGACTCCTATCTGGGAGCAACTTTAAGTATGAAGCTGCGTGTGTGTGTGTCTGTGTCTAAGTGGGTCGAAGGTTATTGGAGACTGCATGTGACCTGGCTTCCTCAGTGATTAACACGCCATACTCTATGACAGTGACAAACACAATCAGCCCATCTCCTATATCCTGTGTATGGAATGAGACATATGTACTGGCCTAGCAGTCCATATCCATTATGTGTTTGTTCCAATTAGACACAACAATGTTCCTGTGTACAGTAGAAACTGTGCTTTGATTATAGCAGCTTATCAAAGAACGAAAGAAAAAGGTTGCATATAAAGTACTTTCATAAGACTTTCGTAAATGAGCACATAAGCCCCATTTGCTCATGTGGTTAAGTTGCACAGCACCCTCACTCACATTGTATGCTATTTATATAATAGAAAAGTTGTAAATTTTCTTGAGTCATCTCCTGCACCTGTTAGGAAACTAGCACATGAAAATGAGCAAACATTATTAACACACTGTTCCACTGACTAGCCTTAACAATCAGGGGAAAGGAATTTACATCCTAGGAAATACTGTGGTAAACATCTCTTGATCTTTATTGTGGCCTCTTTAGGAAGAGCATTTAGCACATTGTGACTTATCTTAAAGGGACAGTTCACCCAAAAATGATCATTTACTCAGCCTTATCATTCCAAACCTGGATGATTATTTTATTTTATTTTATTTTATTTTATTTTATTTTATTTTATTTTATTTTATTTTATTTTATTACCTCAACATTCATATCTTAATTTTTGTTTCAGAAATAAAAGAAAGTCACATAATGACATAATGGTTTAATGACAGAATTGTCATTTTTGGGAAAACTGTGCCTTTTAAGGATGGATTCAGTCTAAATTCAACAAATTTAGTGTTGTATTTTAATTGTTCATATAGTCCTATATGCTGAAATTAGACCCTGTAAACCCTGATGTGACAAATGGACGTGTACCAGACGAGACGATGGGAAATTCTCTAGGAATACTGTCTCAGCATTATTACTTTTAAGACTGAGATGTCATTTCCTTTCAAGTTAATCACCTTATATGAGAAATTCTATTTTGGTTGGCATTTCATATAACGTAAGGCTTTGAAACGGTATCCTCTGTGACATACTGTGCACGTCACTTTCACCCACCGTCTCCATGGGTCATGTCAAGAATCTCAAATACCCAGCTTAAATCTCACTTACAACAGTCCTGACTTTACTGTGGTGGCTGTTTGTAAGTGTATTTCCTGTAAACTCAAGGGCCCTTTAGTCCTTCTGACAGACAGTTAATGATATACATAGCAAAAATTTTTTTACACCATATACTTTTTTCTTCTGTCAGATATAGTATATGAAGCTTCCTGTACTTTATAATGCCAGCAACAGTGTTCTAAATTCATTGCATTATTTCACTTTCTTATCTCCTCATTTTAACAGCTGCATCACACTAAGGTATTGTACTGGCTGTCACAATTATTTAGATTAAGATGCGTGGCACTTCAGATAAGGCTTTCATGCATGCTTCCTGTTTGCTTATTCTTCGCATCTGAGCCAAGTCTGGTGCGAAAGCCTCTTGGGATGCTGTGCCGGCTGTTTTCTTGAGAGAAAAAAAAAATGGTATGAATGGAAAAAAGGGACAAAAATACTAGAGGTCGCTTTGCAGACGTAATAGCAGCTTATGTCACTGGGTGTTCCTCAGGAAACAAAACTTCTAGAACATGACGCTGTATAAATAGAGCGATATTCTAACACAAAGCCTGTATTCATTCGCGAAGGTTATTCGTGATCCTCTTTACCCAGCAACCAATGGGATGAGCATGTTGCGGTCAGGAGCTGAACTTTTCTTCTGTCGGTCAGAAGAGGGGGCCGTGGGGTGCTGGCACGCATGTGGCATACCTCTAAAGGGACAGCAGCAGGCTGGGATTGTGCAATCGTATTTGCAAACACCACTTGTGCTTTTTTTTTTCTTTGGAGGTGTGCTGTCATGCTATTTTTACCATCTGTGACGTGCACTTTGGGAAAAGCAACAGAAACAGCAGCCTAAAATTAAACTTCTCTAAACCATTCCAAATGCAAGGGGGGGTACAAGCCGTCGCAGTGAATGGCTCTTTCTGATCTGCCGTCGGGAGTTGCTGCCTGGCAATAACAGCTCCTTATTGACTCAATGCTTGCAGTGCTGGGTGTTTACTTACAAATTGTAGTCTGTTACTGATTACAAATTACATGATGAAAATTGGTAATTAGTTACGAAATCTAATCTGAGTACTTTTTTATTACTTTTAGGTTACTTTTTTTCTAACTCGTTTATCACATACATTTTAATTAGATCATTGTGCACCCCATTGATATAAAAAAATACAAAGAGAAAGAAAATGTCTTCTATTCTTTATTATCAAAAACATTAAGTGCATTAAATGTCAGGGTTTCCCAAACTGGTGTTGTGAAGGAACTGCAGTGGATATGCAAGTTGAGTGGAAATCTAATTAATTAAATAATAAAAATGTAAGCTTAATGAAAACATAATACTTAAAAAAAAAAAAAAAAAAACAATACCTGAACACTAGAAACTTCATTTGTGTGCCTGTGTAGTGAGAACATGTGAATGTGTTGTTAAAATGAAATAATACCTTAAAATCTCAGGGAGATTTTAAAATAATATGTGAATGATATTTAATCATATAATTAATTAAAAGCTAACTTTAATGTGATTAAAAGCATTTTAAAATGTACTGTACTTACAAAGACTTCCTTTTTGGAATCTGATTACATAATCCAGATTACATGTAATCAGTTACTACCCAGCACTGGACGCACGTTATGTGAACTTCCTTTGACGTACTAATAATATCAGTCCTGTGATTTTGTACAGCATGTCCGATCCGATGCTCATGATATTCTTAATATACATGTGTAGATCCGTTTGTGTGTGTGTATGTGTATGTGTGTGTGTGTGTCTGTGTCTGTGTCTGTCCATGTAATTTGGCCCACTTCCCGCACCAGCTGGTTAATTGTCTCCCTGTCTGGCCGGCCAGTAATGAGAGTGACTCAATAGAAGACAAAAGAGAGCCTCGGTGAGAGACAGCAGCTGATTGGTGGAAGCGCTGACAGCCCCCTCCCAAAATGGGCGCCCCTCACAGCCCCTGCTAATCCCACCCCTCGCTCCCAGTCGCTTGTTTTCCCCCCTAACTTGCATGCAGGCCAAAATACTTGCTTACTTCTCCACGCTACGCTTCGTCCAGAGGACTTAAGAGTTTCAGAGCTTTGGACACGGCAGACGTTCGCAAGCCTGACTGACTAATGCGCCTTCTCCCTTTCCAGCTGCCAGAGAGTCAAGCCTTTGGAGCTATCAATGACTTCTTTGTTTGGTTTGTTGCAGAGTGCCCCCTCTTTCAGCCCATTGGAAACATCTTCCGACCTCCAGCAATAGTAAGTCCATGCTTCTTTTTCCCCTCACAATTGTTCCTTTCCACCATTTTCTGATGGTGTATGCCTTGTTGTATGTGGGTGTGTTTGTGCGCCTGTCTTGCTCTCCAGCCATCTATTATCAGGCAGAGCTGTCACGGGGCTCTGGAGATTTCCCTCGTTTCCTTTTTCTGTTTCCTCAACGACCATTTGCAATGCAGGCTGTCCAGTGTAGGCGTTCGTGTGATGTATGTTTGTAAGCATGTGTGCGTGCGTTCGTGGAGGAGAGGCCACGGATGGTTGTGATGATTTGTTTCGTGCTGAAACTAGTGTCTGAAAATAAAACCTGGATGTCTTTTTAAGAGAGATAAGAGACCTCGAACATCCACCCATTCTGTTAGCAGAAATCCCCCAAATTGTAATGTGCTGTTTGTGAAGCACACAGTAAAGTGTCATTTTTTTTACTGACAGCTTTCACTGTGGCATTTACGTGATCATGCCTTCACAATACTGACATAACAGTCACATTATGTCTTTAAATTTGAAGACATTTACATTTGAACAAAATGTTTTTTCATTTATTAACTTGATTTTTTTTTTTTTTATTATTATTTAAAAATATATATATAATTTACAAAGAAAACATTTATTAACTTACATTTATTGATTTAGCAGATACTTTTATCCAAAGCAAGTAATAAGGAATACAACAAGCGATTCTTCTTAAGGAGCCAATATGATACAAAGTTTCAAACACTGTCCTGAAGAGTACAAGCTAGAACAGGGAGAAATATACGATATAGTGAAAGCATAGAAGAATAAAAAAAACACATTTATTGATTTTGTATTATTTTGATTCAGAAAAACATCTGAAGTATCGTCTAAAGCATGCACAACAAAAATAGAATCAATTTAATGTCATGTAAGCTTTCTTTAAAAGCATTCTTTAACATAACTCGTTTTTTTAAACAGTAAATAAACGTATTCATTAGTTAAATCAGTTTAACATTTTTTCCATGCTTCCTTTGCCAAAAATGTAGCAGTAAAACATACAAAAGAATGAATCTTTTGTGGTATTTACATCTCTCTTAAGAATCTGTGGCATCTTTTAGCCTAGCGGTCTTCACTTTGGTGTGAGGATCTTTGTGATGTTTGGATGTGGTGTTTATTGTTTTATCAAAAGACACATGGTTTAGTGATAAACCAGGAGGCCAACTAGTGTTCAGCCAAAACACTAAACCAAAAATATGCTCGCATGACTTGAGGAATGTCTGAGAGACAAGCCCTGTGTAAGTGTAATCCTGAGAGAAACATAGTTTTGCCTTATGGCTAACAGATCCTTGAAAAGGAGCTGAACAGCATGAAAATACTTCAGCTTTACTGATGGTCAGATAAATCTGGGAAGACCATCTCCGCTCCAGCAGTTGTCAGGCAGCTGCTCAGGTTCCTGAGTTTGGAGCCAGTGGCGTCTGGAATGACGTGTGCTCACTTCTTCTCCAGTGGAAAGCATCCCAATGGTCATGTCATTCTTGGGGACTTTATTAAGTGTACAGTATAGTGGAATAATTCATAAAGCTGGAGTCACAAGAACAGTGTCTTGTACGCACACATCATTTTTGTTGAATAATGGGTATTTTATTGTTTCCAACTATGAAAAAGTAGGAAAGTATTCTAGGGCCCTTAAGAATTTATTGGCGCGTTGGCTGTTACGGCCCAAAACTGTAACTGTAACTGTTACTGTTAATATGATTCCCTCCGAAAAAGAGCTGCCGATGTATAGGACCGTTGTCTGTGCATTTAAAATCCTTGTCATGGATAAATTCCCTCTCAAATCACTTAGCATGTAGGCCATGTGAGTCTGGTGTGTTAACCCTGTTGGAAAAACAGTCTCATTCTGGTCAGGCTGGGCTGGTTTGGGGTTTTGGGCACTTGTAAGCTGGTCAGACCAGCTAGACCAATTTAAAACAACTAAGACCATCATGCATTTTTGTTTTTCAGTAGAGAATAGTCTGCTGAAAACATAGCATGGCCTTACTGGACTCAATATTATTGCTTTATTGCATACAGCAAAGAGTCATAATGATAAGAAAGCATGATATACTTTCATTTTCCCTATACCAACATAGACTACAGCTCATTATATGGGAAGACCTAACAAAAGACAACTTATTAAAGGTGTGCATCCTTAAAGAACAACTTACTTTCATGTAAGCATATACTTTAGGTTTATACTGTATGACTAACTGCTACATGTGGAAATCTTCAAGCATGTTTTTTAAAGGATGCCACACAGGCCTCTGAGGAATGTTCTGATAAGGGCCAGAGCAGCTGGCGCTGTCCCATTTATATCAAAGAGCACACTGGCTGACTAAAAACGCCCAAGTTTTAAATTGTTTTTTTGCAACATTAAAAGTAAATTGAATATTATATATATATTTTTTTAGTAAAATAATGTAAATATATATCAATAAACTTTTTTTTCCGCCAGATATTTCAAAAGTATGAGCAGGTTTAGTTAGTGTGCTCAATAAATCTTCAATTTACAGTTTTTAAAAGTAATCCAAGGCAAAATATTTTTTATAGTATTGTTTTTCCATAGTATTTTATGGTTTCAATATCTGGTTTTAATATATATATATATATTTTTTAAATCATATAAACACGACACTAGAATTCTGTTGAGACATGTCGCGTGAATATGATGATTTATGTAAGTCACAGCCTCATATCTCTATTTGTGCCCAGCTCGACCTGTAAAGCAGGCGACAGTGAAGCAGAGAAGGACAGCTTGTCTGCCAGTGGGCAGGCAGCTCCAGAATGTGATCGACACACTTACAAGAGTGTCCTGGAGGGCGGCGACATCCCACTGCAGGGCCTGAGAGCGCTTAACAAGCGCCACCCCAGCACTTCTTCTAAAGGTAGGCTTCCACTCTGTTTTTATATAAGTTTAATTCAGGTTTGAAATGATTTTGGTTTAAGGATTTCTAATCGAAATATGATTAAAATCATACTACATTATTGTAAAGCTGGCCCATTTGTTGCCCGTTGAGCCCTCTTCATCAGCATTTTCTACATTCCTTCCTTCACAATACCACACAAATAACACAGCTCATTTGTCTTTCTGTGTTTTGTTAAAGCTGGCCATTTTTCACAGTTGACACATAACAGATGTCCGGTTTGACCTTTAGTCATTCACTCGACGCCGGCCTGTTAGACAGAATGGGCACATGAGGTTCGGCTCAGTTGGGTGTCCAACTGCTTTAGAAGTGGGCCATGGTGTGCGGAAAGGGGGTGGACGTAAGGATTAATAGGGGGATCTGATGGTAGACACTCACCCTGCAGAGGAGATAAACATGCAGCATGTTCAGGGGTGGTCAGGTATGAGGGGGTCAGCTGTCAGAGTGAGGTCATGAATGGAATGCTAGCACATTTGACCCGGAGGATGGGCCGCTCGGGTCGGCAGGGGGTGGAAAGCGGAACGCACAAGGGTTGAGGATGATGACTGTATCCGTTAATAGTTAACATGACCCACATGTTTAGACAAAGGCTTTGTTGACCACTGTGTGAAGATCTTTTTTTAACTCTTGTTTCTGTCTGCTTTGACTTTCCAAGGCAACATGTTTTGCATACAGAATATACAATGCAGTGTATCTTGTTGTGACTTCATAAAGTTATGTTTCTAAATGCATAATTGAGTATAAAGAAATCATTAAAGACAAAAATATGAATTAAAGCACATTGCAAAATTTTGTTTAATCCAAATTATGTGAGTGTCCCTATTTTCCCTCCTGCTTTTAAGTAATTATTACTATCTATACCATGTTTCTGCTGCATTTTTTGCAATAGACTGTAAATATCTATTAACCTTCTGCCTGTAATTCCTGTGGATAGCAGCTGGTAACTTCACAGCACACTAGAGGTTTCTTTGGTGAGAATTCCCAAGACTTGTAGTGCTTACATAAGTTAATGACCACAACGGGTGTAAGTGCCTGTCTTGGAGTGGTTTGGGGGAGTCTGCGATAGATCAAAAAGAAAAGCATATCGACACATTTGGACAAACCTTCACAATAGGAAACAAATGGTGCATTTGGTTGGACCAAAAAACTTATTGGAATGTCTTTCAGCACATATGACTCTTTAAAACAGTTTTTAAACATAAAAGAGTTACTGAGCAGGTCAAATGAATTACTATGGATGTCACATGCATATTGGAGGAGACGTTCCAATTAGCAATTTAGTGGTACAGTATTTTGATTCATTGTCAGTTGTAAGTTAAAGCAGAAATAATTCATTTTCTTCCTTTTTTTTTAACAAGGCCTATACTAGCATTTATGGATTTGAAACTCTGCTCACACAGGACTCACTGAATATTTTTGTTTTGTTTTGCAGTTTGCCAGGAGTAAAATATCTTAGTTGTTATATGATTTATTAATGACTTTAAACCATTTAATACTGATAGATTTGAATCTGAATTACCACAATAAAATATTCCAAACATACTATTCTTTTATATGTTCTTTTTAGTACTAAAAAGTAATTAAGTTTAGTTTTTATCATTTGATTTATTTATATATTATATTATATTATTTATATTTAATATTTTTAGTTTTTATGGTTTCTATATTAGCTGTTAAATTATGAAACTTGCTAATTAAAGTGAATATTTAGTTTCATGCTTCATCGTAATAGTGATGTTTTATAAGTACTTGATGTACTGCCATGATTCCTCCAAATATAAAGTAAGGCTATGTATTGCCTTCAAGATTAGTTAAACTCAGAGTTGAACCTGCTTGAATGCTCTAGATAAAATGGACTGACAAAATAGACTTAAGTTGGAGTATTTATTTAATAATTAATGTAACATTTCTTACTTTATTTGCCAGTTGTGTGATGTTTGTGCTTGTTGCAAGTGTAATCTAATGCACTCTTTGTTCTGTTACCCTGCATGCCTGCCAGTGGATTATAAAGGTGGGAATGGCTGTATGATTTCACCCTGCTCTTCTGTAAATACTCACTCAGTTCTTGCCACTAATGCACTAGCTTCTCAATACAAGACTAAAAAGTCCTTGTCGGCCACCAAAGCCTGCATCCCTCAAATCCTTCCCTCCAAGTTTAAGCCCAAGTTATCGCCCTCTACCGATGAGAGCCTGGAAAGACGGGCCGAGCAGACACAACAGCGGCCCAAAGCACACAGCTGCGAGGATCTGCATCCGGAGGCCTGTGGCTCACAGAATGGAGATACACAGAATGCCGATCACAGGTTAAATTCGGCTTGCAAGGGCAATGGTTCACCTGAAAGCAGGAACCATCATAAAAATGGACCTGTTGTGGGATCTGTGAGGAGCACTGCTGAGTTCTCTGCCCTCTATCGAAACATGCATAACATTCAGAGGCCAAGCTCCTTGGGCTCCAGCCCCAACGGTAGTGTCCGCTGCCTGGCTTCATTTTTTGAGAAGCCGGGGGGCGACATTACCTTGGATAGGACTGAGTTCATCCCCCGGGAGGCTGTCACTTTTCGGGTGATGGAGTTTGAGCGTATCATTCAGCGTTCGAACTGTGCGCCCACTCGCTCTGCCTCAATGCCCATACTCCCTAGTAACCCAAGCCCTTCCCATAGCCCTACGCCGGCCTGCTTTCTCCAGTCTGCTCTGTCAGCTGAGACTCTAGTCATGCCAGAGCCTGCACATACTGAGGACTGTCCAACCATGAATACAGAGGCCCAAACACCCAAAGAGGAACCTTCTGTGTCAGACGAGTGCCTGAACACCTCAAGAATTGACTTACCTTTGGAAAATGAGAGCAAATCAGAGGAAAAATCCAGTTGCATTCATGATGCTGCCAAAGAGACGCCCTCCAGCTGTACCTCAGAACCCACAGGTAACCATCACCATGATCACTTCCCCTTCCACACCAAACAAAGCAAGTGTAAAGGCACCTGCCCGGCTTCCTACACACGTTTCACCACAATCCTCAGGCACGAGCGGCAACAGGCCAACACCCTGCAAGAGAAGAGATGTGCTCCCCCAAGAAACTTGCTTCTGATGGGACCAGCCCCTTTCTCCTTACGGAGGTCCTTACACAGTCAACAGGCCAAAAAGACTTGCGCTCTCTCCGCCATGAAGCCCGTGGCCGGAGACCTCTTCTCGGCCAGGCCGAAGCCTGTGATTCCCCAACGCCTGTCCTCTTTGGAGGTGCTGGAGAGGCTCAGTAACGGAGAGAGCTCTCCCTGTGAGGGGTGCAACTCGGATGACCTCATGGATGTGGAGGGCTCAGAAGCCAGTAAAGATCACTCTGAAGGTGGCTATATTGAGAGTGTCATGAGTGTCAGATTGTCCACACTCATGTTCGGGCATGACTATGTCTGTGATCACTCATCTTCCTCCAGCCTTTCTCTCTCTTGTCTGCTCTTCTGTCATCACTGAGTGACTTTATTTTTTCCATTTCTTCCGTGTGCACTGTGTGGCCAACTTTGTGTGGTTTGTAACCAGATTGGCATATTTCTGTTGTGTTGTGTTTAAGTGTGTTATTTCACTTTTTTTTTTTTATTCTCAGACTTTCACTTCAGCCATTTAGTATTATTTTTTTATTGCCTTTGTAATACATTGTCCAGATAACGATGACCAGACATAAATATAAAAAAAGAACAGAACAAAGTCATGGTAAAAAGTACCACCCATCGAGTGCAACAGTGACTGAACCTTTCAGCTGCCTGGGTTCTGAAATTGTTGTTCCAAAGGGATTTCAAGGCATTCTTCAATGAAGTATAAGCAATTCTTATGTGTTTATTTTTAATGCTTAATTTTAAGCAAAAGTGTATTTGAAATTTAAGTCAAAACAACAAAGGTACCGCACTTAAGTTGTTTTGTGAGGGAATGATCTTCTACGCATTCCATGAAACGTTGAGAATTATCTAATCGAATCATAAACAGTGGTATAATATAAAATGATTGACTTACAGTCAGATTATATACATATACAATCATGTATATATAAAACAAGTTTAGATATATATACAGTATAAACAATTTTATTCAAGTTTATTACAGGACAGTTCACCCAAAAAATGTCATAATTTCCTCACCCTCATGTCATTCATTAAAATTTCTTCTTTGGAGCATAAAAGAAGAGTTTTTGAGAAATGTGTTACCACTTTTCAAAATATTGTCTTTTGTGTTCCACTTAAGAAAGAAAGTCTCACAGGTTTGAAATGACATGAGGGTGAGGAAATATAACAGAACTTTGATTTTGGGGTGACTGTACCTTTAACTTTCTCTATAATGTTACTTTTGTAAAAGCCAGATTCCATTAATCCATTATCAAGTATTACTACATACCAGAAGTTCTGTTTTCACCCTATCATAGAATAATGATAAGAGTTGAAACAGAGGAATTTTTGGTCATTTAGCTTCTTGTCAGCTTGAGAAAATATTTCAGGCCTCAAATGTCATTGAACAGATGCATTTTGTACATTTAACAGACATTTCAAATTGTTTCATGCACATACAACTTTCATCATACTGCAAAGCCTTTCACAGATTTGATCTGAAATTAAAAGACATTTCATAGAATAGTGTAAACATGAGTCGGTTTTTACTCTGTTTAAGGATCAGGACCAGTGCATTCAAATGGCTATTTTGTTTTTTGTTTTGTTTATTATTATGTTGTTGTCACTTAATTTTCTATTTTTTAAATCTGCATTATACATATTACACTAGACATTTTTGAAAGGAATGTCAAAATGTGTATTTTTACCATACTTTTTCATGATGTTAAGTTTTGATGCATGCAACTTTTTATTTTGACTGACCATGGCTTATGCTTATCCTGCAGATCTCAAAATACTTGCTTTATGCATAAACTATTCTAATGTTAAACTGTAAGATGTGTAAGCCATGTTATGTTCATGTAATTTTATTTACATATTTGATATAACATCTTTTGTTATATTTGAATGTCAGAATGTCTATATCATCCCCATTGACATGCTCTATAAATGGAAATTTCAGAGATATGAAGTGTTGTGGAATGTTTGAACCAAGACTGACTTGAATCATTGCACTTACTCTTACTTTAAGTAATTTTGGCAACAGAAAGTGAATCCTATATTTTTTCAAACAGACTCCGATTCCTCACATCCATTAGGCCACGGGGATCATGGAGAGAACCCAGACGAGACTGTCCGGAAACGCTATGGAGATAAAGAGGTGCCATATCTGTTTTGACATTTTCTTCACACTGCAAACAAATCATTTTCTTAATTGCTATGTTTATATTGTTTCCAGGAACAACATATAAACATCCTTAAAACAAGATAAATTTACTTGAGAAGGAAAAATTATAATATGACTTGTTTTCAGAGAGTATATCTTAAAATAAGTTACATTTTCTGCCCCGTGGACATAGTTTTTTAAGCATATATCTAACACTAAATTATTTAGGTTTGTTAATAAAACAAAATGAATAAAAAATCAAAATATTTCATAAAAAAACGTCTTTTGTTTAGATATTTTTACTGGAGAATAATAGAAAAAATAAATGTGTGTATATCCCTAATGTATTAACATTAACAAAATAGATAAATATTTATTAATTTGTAAATTTAAATAATATAATATAATATAAAATAATGTAATCTTCTGGATATACATACAAGTGCTGATCTGTGGGTCCTCTGGTCATGAGTAATTTAACAGACATATGGTGGATTTTAAAGCATGTTTTTGGAGACTTATTTTGCTGCTGTACAATGTGGTGAATTTGTAATCGGCATAATGAGTGAATTAAAAGCCTGTTTCTTTTTAAAGAAAATTCTGGAAGAGCAAAGACGGTTAAAGCGAGAGCAGGAAGAGGCAGACACAGCCGCTCGGAGACACGCTGGGCTGGTTGTGACTCATCAGCAGTTCATTACTAATGACCGCTTCGGCGACCTGCTGGTTATTAATGAGAAAGAGAAGAGAAAAACCATAGAGGTGACATATTTTCTCTCGTTATGCTTCAAACGATCTTGTTTGATGCTGACTGTCTTTTTATGTGACAAAGAGAGTTGCTGTGATTATAAAAGATTCATTACTGTAGAAATGATGCTAATGGCCTCTTATTGTCTGCAGAGAACTCCTGCTTTGGCGCGATTTGACTTCAGAGCAGAAAGTTTAAAGTAAGTGTCACACAATTCAGTTCTAAGGATGCTAATGAGGTCATCATGTGTTTGTAAATATCAGCATGTCTCTTGACGTGTAGAGTTCTACATTATACAAGTCTAACCACATTCTGTTTCCCCTTAATCAGGGAACTACCATTTCAAAAGGGAGATATTGTGTACATCTACCGGCAAGTTGATCAGAACTGGTTTGAGGGAGAACATCATGGAAGAGTTGGGATTTTTCCACGCAGCTACGTTGAGGTACATTATTTGTATCACTTAGTATTAAATTTTTTTGTATCTAAAAGAGTTTTCAGGTGTGAAGTAACAGGTCTTACTTCTGTTATACTGTTTTTCCAGCTCTTGCCACCAACAGAAAAGGCTCAGCCCCAAAAAAGTGCTCCGGTCCAGGTGTTGGAATATGGAGAGGCTATGGCTCGATTTAATTTCACTGGCGACACTGGTGTTGAAATGTCTTTCAGAAAGGTAATTCACACTGTTTCTGTAATTTAATGAAGATTACGCTTAAGTCCAGCGGTCAACACTGTTGATATGCAAACAAGAGATAGAGAAATCACTATTACCGTATATGTTTTATTTAGATTTTTATTTTAGAAATATGTAATAATCATTCATTATCCAGCAGCCTGTTTTATGTATTTATGAGCTGAATGTGAAGCCAAACGCTTTTAAAAGTGTGATGAAACAAGACAAGTAGAAAGCTTTCAGAAGAAGAAAATAAAAATAAAAACAGAAAAAAACAAATTTAAGGAAAAGTTTGCTGAAAAGGTTTTTAAAAATGTCATCAGCCAGTAGAATAAAATATGCTAAAACTGCAGTGAATATAAGTAATTAATCAACAAAATTATTATAGATGCAGGTGGATTCACATATGCATGTCCGCACCAGACTTTGCTTTGCTGATTTTGTTACATGTAAATTAATAATATAGATTATGAAAGTGAATGTCAGAAAATGAAAAAAAAAACAACTTATTTTTAAATAAATAAATATGTGTGTGTGTGTTTGTTGTCTATCTATGTTATGATTGCAGGAGCTAATTCAAAATCTTTTGTCTGCCTGTAGGGGGAGCGAATAACACTCATTCGCAGAGTAGATGAGAACTGGTATGAAGGCAAAGTTTCTGGCACTAACCGGCAGGGCATCTTCCCGGTCACCTACATAGAGGTGCACAAAAGACCCAGAGTGAAAAATGGAGTGGACTACCCTGATCCCCCTATCAGCCAGTCACCTCATCGGAGCACAAATGCCTCTCCACAGGTAAAAACATGACAAAATCAGTGTCCCTTAGACCATTTTTATTCAACTTATGTGAATTGCTTTCATTTTCCCATTTGTTTTTTTAATTTATTGATTATCTCATACAGTGTTTTCATCATTTCACCTCTCCCTTTCCTCCTTCCTCTTTATTGTTTCCTATTATTCCTCCTGACACCCGGCCTTGCCCTCCAAAAAGCCCATTCGTAATCGGCTCACCACCTCCCCTCTCCCTCTCCCCCGGTCTCCCCGCCGCTCGATCTCCCCCGAGGTCCATGCCATCTCCAACGAGTGGATTTCTCTCACTGTGGGCGGAACCAGCAGCAGCCCCCCAGCCGCCCCCACTCCACCCCTCCCCCCTCTGCCAAGCACTTCCTACCGCTTGGGGGAATATCTGCCCCCTTCCATGTCAGCCAGTCCTGTGCCTCCCATCAGCGGCAGCCCCTACTGCATCTCCCCCATGGCCTCTCCTTCCTCGTCTCCTTTACCCCCGCCCTATCCACCCCGGCCCTGCTCGGCCACCCCGTTCCTCACCTTCACTCCGCCTCAAAGCGAGGACTTCCTTCTTTCTCCACCATCTCCCCGCCTCTCCCGCAGCCTGAGTCCCTGTGGGGGTGCTGGGCTTGAGGGTTGGCTTACTAGGGGCAACAGGCTGGATCAGGAGTTTCAGGAAGGGGATGGGTCTGAAATAGACAGGGCTGGCAGCCTCCGCAAGGCTCCTTACAACAGGAACTATAGCCCAGCAGAGGTATCTTCTGCATGGTGTGGTGTGTTTGTTCAGGGTGCCCATCGTAAGATGACTAAGTTCCGTTTTCATTGGCACGAGTTATAGATCTAGCAGGCTGCAATAGGGGACAATATCTGACCCATCTGGTTATGCTATTGAGTTATACTTTTGAGGCTTTCACACTGTTGAGAGAAACACAGTTAAAAAAGAAACTGCTGCATGAACCTCTAACATGATTAGCATGAAGCTTGGTTGTTGATATTTTTTATTTTTTTTCAAATGATGCATGGCTGATACAAATCTAGAGATTACACAGTGTGTATACCGACTTGATTACCCTGTCAAACCCAAACGGCGTGTTGAAATTAATTAAAATTTAAGAGAGAAATGTAAAAATAACAGATTTATTAAGACAGTCAATGTAACTTGTTAATTTAGTAAAATAAATTAAAAAAAGAATTTGAATTGAATGGTGCCTCCCTACACTTAGAAGGATGCATTGCTGTGGACTGTAGGCCAGTGAAAGTGTTATATTCATTGATAAGAAAATAAATGATACTTTGACTTCTAAAGCCACTTTCTATAATGTCTATTTGGTGATTTATTTGGAGGTTTTTCTTAGCAAATATTGATATATGTGATTAATTGCGGTTTAACTTGATTAAATGTATGTAATTAATCAGACAAATATATTTTTTTTTTATTGACAGCCCTAATTTATATTAATAGTATTTGGTTAATTCTATGTAACTGCTTGAATTCCATTTTTTTTATCTATGTTCAAGTGAAAATATGTGTTAGCTTATAAAAAGTTATGTTTAAGTACTATTTAACATTTTGGGGAGATTTTATTAAATTTTTTAAAGAAATGAACACTTTTATTGAGCAAGGACACATTAAAGGTATAGCAGAGGATTTTCCCGAATTTTAGAAAAGAACTGCCCTCTCCACTTTTTGAAAAAATGCACATGCGCAACTCTCTACCTGCTCCCGAGAGGGAATGCCTATTAAACGTGTGCACGAGAGAGCATGCATGAGCCTAGTTCTCCTCGTGCACGCTCTGTTTACAAGTTGCTGTTGGCATGGCTCATACAAGCCTACTTTCCTTTACCTGTTGAGTAGAAACTTCGCGATTGAGGCATCAGTGGGAAGCCCAACCTGTGCTTTTAGCGCACGCCAGCGTGTGAAATATTCTCCCCAAAACACTCTGGTCTTGTTTCTTTCTTCAGAGGCCTTTCTCTTCTTGTCATACAATTCATAGACACTTTTTCTCTTGCGACCCTCAGACATTTTGAAAAAACCCGGTGAGAACGGGCGAGCTTCAATGAATGGCTGAAACCGTAGCTCACCACACACATACACCCGAAAGTGCGCATGCGCAGAAAGCGAAAACTACCTAGGGACGAGCACGTACGACGGCCTTACGTAAACATATCACCAGAATGATTGACAACTGGGAGGACCAATAGTCTTGATGATCCACCCGGAAAAAGAAAATCCTCCGCAATACCTTTAAATTGATCAAAAGTAAAAAAAAATGTAAAAAAAAAAAGCTTACCAATTCTCTAAACTTTTGAATGCTAGTGTAAAAGTTACGTTTAGAATTATAGAAGGAGCATCCGAGCATGATGTGACACTGTTTTAATGATTGTTTGATGTTTTATAGGAAATGTGGTGACTGCTACTAACTCACAGTCTTTTTCCCGTGCATTATGTGTTTGATGTACAGTAAGGTTTTACTGCCGTCCTCTGCACAGAGGAAAATAGAAATGGACGGATCAAATGCCAACTGTACTGTTGTTTGTGCATACTTATTTCAAACTTGAATCCAGACCTCAGGGATGACCATGAACCGTTGTGCACTGACATGTTTTAAAAAGAGGCAGATTATTTCATTCATGAATTTTTTTTCCCCCACAGCCATTAAGAAATGATGTAGAATATTACGGGCGATCTTCAAGAAGTCCTGTCATGCTGTTTGACATCCAAGACAACAACATGAATGCCAATTCATTTACGGTAAAATAATTTTCGTGACATTATAATTACCCTTAGATGCACATACTGCTCCATACTTTTTTTTTAAATGTCATTTGTATTTATTTTGAATGGTGAATATGAGCAGTTTCATATTCTGTACTGATTATCAGACCCTTATGAGACGCATCAGTCAATCATTAGGCTCACCTCAATGTTTTATTTTATGTAATATCTAATCCTGAAACTCACCCACATAATGCATGACACCTCTGTACCCTGCAAGTGAACCTGTCCTATATGATTGTGGCGTATGTTTCACTCCTTCCACATGCACTCACTCTGTTGTCTCACTCTTCCATGCTTATCCTCTGGACACTACCATCCCTTCCGGCTTTCCTGGTATTAATGGACATTCCCTCCTTTCTGTCCTGTTACTATCTTCTCTAACCACACTGCCCCTTCCTCAAACTCAATTTCCATCTGAATGACTGACCCTACTTCCTGGTTTGTGGCTACATCTTGTGCCGACCCACTTCCACCAATAGGAGGCAGTGTGTAATGAGATCATGAATATTGCAGAGACCTCAGTGAGGTACTGCAGCACTTTGTCACGCCCTATAGACTCCGCCCACCGACTCCTGCCTCCTCCCAGTAAACACTCTCTCATCATTTCCCAGCAACCCCTGTCCCAGAGCAGCAGTCCTGAGCCTGGACGCATGAGCTGTGGGATGTAAGTATGATCTACAGTACCTCTGTGTATTTCTGTGTGGATGCACCTGTGCTTTTCACTGACATGCACCTAAAAAATAGGCAGGACATCCCTTACATGACTGCACTATGAAACCATATTTACAGATGCATAACACTGAGTTTTGAATGATGCTAAATGTTAAGCATTATAGTCTGGACACCCCTATGTTAAATTCCCATAGAGGCAGGCAGATTTTTATTTTTAAAGGCCAGTTACTTCATGGATCCAGGATACTATGCATCCTGCTAAAGTTCCCTTGGCCTTTGGAATTAAAATAGCCCCACATCATCACATAGCCTTCACCATACCTAGAGATTGGCATGGAGCACTTTCCATAAGATCATCTCTCAATGCAAATCAAACCAGCTATTAGGCTAACTGAAATAAAACCATGCCAATCTCTAGGTATGGTGAAGGCTATGTGATGATGTGGGGCTATTTTAATTCCAAAGGCCAAGGGAACTTTAGCAGGATGCATAGCTGGATCCATGAAGTAACTGGTCTTTAAAAATAAAAATCTGCCTGCCTCTATGGGAATTTAACATAGGGGTGTCCAGACTTATGCACCCTGTATTTTAAGGAAGAACATTTATTTATTTACGATACATTATTCATTCACAAAGAAAATTGGTGTCCTTAAAGGTTGGATTTTTCCAAAAAATTTTAATTAAGGCATTAAGTTCAATTTCCAAAAGGATGATTTTTTATTCCTCTTTTTAGTCAACTTTAGCATGGGTGTCTAAACTTATGCATAGCACTGTATAGTACCGTTCAAAGTTTTGGATCGATACGATTTTTTAAAGTTTTTAAAAGAAGTCTCTTCTGCTCACCAAGGCTGCATTTCTTTGATGTAAAATATGGCAAAAACAATAATATTGCGAAATATTTTTACAATTTAAAATAACTGTTTTCTGTTTGAATCTTTTTAAAAATGTAATTTATTCCTGTGATGGCAAAGCTGAATTTTCAGCATCATTACTTCATAGTCTTCAGTGTCACATGATCCTTCTGGAATCATTCTAATATGCTGATTTGCTGCTCAAGAAATATTTATTATTATTAATGTTGAAAACAGTTTTTTTTTTTTCAGGATTCTTTGAGGAATAAAAAGCTTGAAAATTGTACACAACTATATATACAGTGTGTGTATGTGTGTATATATATATCAGTAAGAATTTTGTATTTTTTTGGAAAGAAGTTAAAGAAATTAATACTTTTATTCATCAAGGACACATTCAATTGATCAAAAGTGTCAGTAAAGACATTTATAATGTTACAAAAGATTCTATTTCAAATAAATGTTGTTCTTTTGAACTTTCTATTCATCAAAGAATCCTGAGAAATAAAATGTATGACGGTTTCCACAGAAATCTGAACTGTTTTCAACACTGATAATAATCATAAATGTTTCTTGATCATCAAATCATCATATTAGAATGATTTCTGAAGGATCATGTGACACTGAAGACTGGAGTAATGATGCTGAAAATTCAGCTTTGATCACAGGAATAAATTACACTTTACTATATATTCACATAGAAAACAGCTGATTTACACTGGAAAAATATTTATAAATTTTTACTGTATTTTGAATCAAATAAACAGCTTTGGTGAGCAGAAGAGACTCTTTTAAAAACATTAAAAATCTTAGCAACTCCAAACTTGTGAACGGCAGTATATATATATATATAGATATGTATACACACACATACACACACACACACACACACACACACACACACACTTATTCTTATATCTTATATCTATCACACACTTATATCTATGAAGCTTTCATACAGCACACACGATAACTGTATTTCATGTTACTGTGGAGGGTGTCTGACTGCAGGCACACTGAACCCTAACTATGGTGCTCTGCAGATGTGCAGTGTGACATATATAATTGTGTCAGACAGACAAAATTGTGTGTAGTGCTTTTAAGTTAAGGCCATTAACTTTATTTCCATTTAAACTGAACTGAAATACGTTTTTACATTTAGTCGATACAATGTGATTTGTGCTGTCGCTTCCTCTTCCATGGGTAATGATGTTTTGTGTTCTTGTGTAGATTTCAGGCTCTGTACAATTACATGCCTCAGAATGAAGATGAGCTGGAGCTACACGAAGGAGACCTGGTCAATGTCATGGAGAAATGCGATGATGGCTGGTTTGTGGGTATGTGTTATTGATCAATGTGTTGATTCTCCATAAAGTCATCTCTCATACTAAATCCATATATACAAAACTACAGCGCTTCTAAATCAGCTCTGTTGTTCTGGAGTTTTCCTTTTATTTGTATCCAGACTCTTATGCATGTATTGGTTTCTCTGTGCAGGTACATCTAAGAGGACGAAACAGTTCGGCACGTTCCCAGGAAATTATGTGAAAGCTGTCAATTTGTGACATGATACAGTTAAAGAAATGATGGTTTATATGAAGAGATTCTAGCACTACGCTTAAGCGGCCTGATCAGCCTGACTTTTCCTCCCCTCCAAAATGTGGTCTTTCCCAGATGAATGTCCAGGTATGTGATCAGTAAGGTGTGAGGCATGTCAGTGAAGCTGTACTACAGTGGCAGCATTTGTTGAATCACTGAAGGATTTAAAGGAAGAATTAAGGTCTTTACCATTTATTATTTCACATTGTTTTTGAAAATGCTAAAAGCCATTAATATATATTATCAGACTGGGAAAAGGTGTTTAAGTTTACAGCTGCGAATTGTACTGAAGTACAGCGCAAAATACTTTGACTTCATCACATACCTGACATTACTGAAAAAACATGAGATTCTACAATTTATTTTTGCTATAAATGTTTGATGGACTTTTTGATGGACGACAGTTTATCGAAAGCACCCGAAGGTGTCTCTGTGTTAAGGGTTACAGGTCAGAGAAACTGTGAAAGGATCCTTTTAGCCATTTTAAAAAGTGTTTATATTACCATTTACACTCCCGTTTCGTTTAAAAAGAAATGCTGATTTATGGAGCACTCTTATGAAGAGTACGCTTTCAGTTTCTATCCAATGAGGGCTTAAACGACGAGACGGCAACATTAGTATTTGCAAAGCCATTCGTAGACATCAAAATGATGTAAACGTTAAGGTTAGTGTTAGTCGTGTTCGGGAGGATATCTTCACAGCACTTACTGTACTCTCAGATTTTTTACATTTTACAATAAGCTCTAATTTGTTAACATTAGTTAATGCATTAGTTAACATGAACTAACTGAGCAATATATTTTTTCAGTATTTATTAACGTTCTTTGTTTGTTCGTGTTAATTCACATTGCATTAACTAATGTTAACAGATACAACTTTTGCATTAGTAAATGTAGAAGTGAACATTAACTAAGGTTAATCAATTCCGCTGAAGTATTGTTTATCATATCATTTGTTAACAAATGATACCTTATTGTAAAGTGTTACCAAAATTTCTGGTAATTGAATTACGATTGAGTGACCAACTCAAGAAACTCCAGATCTAACAAGCTTTTTAATTGGTAGTAGCGAACAGAAACGAGCTTTGTTTGAAGGGCTACAGCTAAACCCCACTAAACGGATCAGAACTTATTTTGATGCTTTGACTCAAAATGTACTATTTATTTGCTTGAGTGATGCATATTTTTCTCTTTCAGTCATCCATTTTTGAATTGGTTGTTCTGAAGAGTGTATTATTAGTCTGAGGCGCAGTATTTACCTCCTTTAACGTGAGCCTCGATAACATCTTAACCCAGGTACCGTTTGACAGTGACATTTATGACAGGTAAAATGGTTGCGTGTTGGGAATGGATGATCCATATATAAGATTGCCGTACCTCATTTTCAAAGTGCCATTCACAGTAGAGGATGCTACGTTACACGTGGACCGTTGTGTTCATTTCATTAGCTTGTGGTCTTCCTTAACTGAATGTAGTTCACATCTACTCCAGGTTGCAGACTAGCTTTTGCTTCCGTTTGTGAAGTAGAACGGCAAATTTGAAGATATATGTTTGAATTTCTTCTGATGAAAATTGTGTCTTTTTGAATCCCCCCTTTAGTTTTATACGGTCCATTCCATGTAATGCCAGAGAACGTGCTGCTAGAGAGCATGAGGGTCGCCTCGTCTGCGACTCGCTTTACCAGCCTTCCCTCAAAACAAGAATTAGGAAAAGATCATTTGGACAGAAATGAGTAATTAAAAGTATCTAGATGACATATTTTTCATTTTTTCAACCAGTGGCTGTTGCTAAAACTTTTGTCAAGAAGTAATCACATAGAGGATCGATGAGGAATTGAAATAGATGCGATCTCTATATGGAATATGAACTTGAAGATATATGTTTTGGCCTTTTGAACCATTATATAATAAATAGCGTAGCATATCTGAATGTAGTGCTCTGAGAAACTTTTAACTTGGATGTGAACAGAGTCGAAATTCACAGACAGTTTTCCTATTCTAAGTTGTAAATATGTAAAGTATAAATGAATGAAAGTGATTGAAGTTACAGCAACCTCTATAAATATTACAGTTTATATTAAATGAAGAATATTAGGAAAGCACAGAGACTTGCGTAGCACAGGCCGTCTCATATGAATGAACGAGTGATTCTGACACTGTGTTGGGATTGAAATGCCTTTCTGTCTCATGGCTTCATTGAACTGTGCCTCATTTTATTATTATTATTATTAATATTATTTTGCCTTGAGGTAAACATGTTACTTTTTAAGGACGTTTAAAGAGTACCATTTTTGGCCCAAGTGTCACACAAGACAATTACTGAGTTCTTTACCGCAATCACATGATTGATTGAAGAGTGTGAGATGACACCTGAGATGTGTAATGTTTAATTATTACTTTGTGGTCTGTATGCAGAGGCGAATTTTGCATTTTTTTGGTTTGTTTTTGTTTATTTGCAGTGCTGTTACAATTACAATAAATTTAAAACACTATTTACTGCTGTGATTGCCTCATTATGCAATATTTAATAAACAATATTACAGCTTTTGCCTGACCCTGTTTGTTTATTGTCATGATGTGCTGCCTGTGCAAATGCCAGCCGTGACCATTTCATGCGGACACTGTTATTTATTAATGAAATAATAGTCTAATATTTCCATTATAGGCCTACCTAACCCTCTGTCTTCTCATCAGTTCACAACAAAGCACTTTACAAAACGATAAAATACATTTGTTACAGTACTTATTCATCTTTATTAATGTTAGTTAATAAAAGTACAACTGTTCATTGTTAGTTCAATGTTAGCTCAAGTCCACTAAATAATATTAAATGATACAACTTTTTTAATTTTAATAATGTACTAGTAAAAGTTGAAATTAACAATAAAAAAAAATACTTTTAAATGTTAGTTTATGTTAACAAATGGAATCTTATTGTAAAGTGTTGCCACAATATCCGGGTCAATGTCACAAAGTTTCTTAGAATGTATGTGAACGTTTGTCCAAAATAATAATGATAAATATAAAACTTAAATTAATCCCAGACTTTCAATCAATATATTTCTAAAACTGAATAAATATGCAAAGCCCACAGACTAACTTGCTCCACTCGCCAAATATTTGTATACATTTATTGCAATACCACGTAGTACCACTAAGTGGCAGCACAGGTAAGGGAAAATCTTTTGTCCTTCGTTAAAATGCACAGCAGTGCAAAAACAAGCTCATCTGACTGCCTGTAATATAGGCCAGCGAAAACATTCTAATGAAAATCACACAAATTACAATCTAATAGAAACACAACAACACCATCAAAAAAACAATAATGCATTAGGCTACCAATAACACAATAAGTCGATCCAAACCATAAACACGAGTGAAGTGCTATAGCCTACTGTAAAGGCACCTGCGCTCTAACATGTTTGCAATAATAGATCTACTTGAAAAAGAAAATTGAGATGAGGGAAAAAACACTCAGTAGGACGTTGATTATGTGACACAGAAACACTAGCAACTAATTTTACCAAACCACAGAAGGTAAATTCTGTTTGTTTAATTTAGCCATTTAACTCCAGTTGTGTTTCTATTGTTTGTTAACGAATGATTCTGTCGAAACAGTCGGAGGCAACCTGTATAAACCTGTATGTTGGTTATAAACTAATGACCTGTTAGCTACTGAACTAACAGTCATATTAGGCGACCTTTCTCTTCTTCTTTTTTGTAGCCTAATTCTACATTTAACACACTTGTTGAAAAGACAAGATTATTTGAGTGGTGTTTTATTCCCTATGCATATTCGGGCATTTTATATATATAAAAAAAGTAAATGAGTGATAAAGTAAATAAATCGATCAATAAAAAAAGACCAAATCTATTTTTACCTAAAGCTTAATAAAGTCTGGAGTATAGTGACCTGTTATCCCATTTTCACACGATGTAATATAAATCTCTGGTGGCCCCAGAATGTGTCTGTGAAGTTTCAGCTCAAAATACCACCCAGATTTTTTATTATAGTTTGTCAAAGTTGCCCCTTTTTGAGTGTGAGGGAAAACACTCTTTTTTGTGTGTGTCCCTTTAAATGCAAATGAGCTGCTGCTCCCCTCCCTGTTCACAAGATGGTCGATCCTTTACACGTGCTTCGGATACAGCAACAACTTAACAGCCGAATTTCTCTCAGACAAAATGTCAATAATACCCAGTAGGCTACCATAGTTTTTTTTTGTTTTTTTTTAATGAATTTTCAAAATTACAGAATTCAATATCAAGTTCTTGACACATTTCTTTTAAACATTTTCACAACTTGAAACACAACAATAAAAAAAGGGCATCACAAGCATATGTTAAATTCTTTTAGCAGAGATACAGATCTTTGGGCTTTTCGATTTTCTTAAAAACGTACCCAGTAGCTAGTGCGGCCTTACATGTTTGAACCAGATTCAGACACAGATGGAGAGACTCAGGAAGAAGCTGCAACTGTTAGACTGTTACATGGACGTTTCTGAATGGTTAGTGGATACATTTATGTAACTTAGTTGTTGTGGAGTTACGTTTATTCATCTCATCGACTAGCCTGTAGCGTCATGTTAATCTATAAACTGTTGTAGGTGCTTGTGTGTGAACTGTATTAGGATGCCCACAGAGCCAGAAAATATATGCTGCATGCATATGCATGCTTCTCATTTCTTATTTGTGCATCCTCGTTACCTTTCCTCGCTTCCTTTCCTCCCGTCTCAGCTCCACCCCCTTCAGGATGCGAGGGAAGGCTGCAAGGAAAGAAAAGGAGGACGGAGGAATCGAATGAAAGCTTTTTTATACATTGGAATACTTGATCACTCGAGCGTCACTTCACAGCGTCATCAGCAGCGCTCAAAAGATCTGCCCTTATGTTGTTGAAGTTTGGTTATTCAAGAAATTCATAATGAATAATAATAAAGCAAGATACCCTGTTAAAATATGTGTGATGTGTGGTTTATATAAACTGCAAAGGTAAAGTATAAATTAAAATTATTGTGGTGTCTGTTCCGGAAAAGTT
This sequence comes from Rutilus rutilus, assembly GCF_951802725.1. Taxonomy (NCBI): domain Eukaryota; kingdom Metazoa; phylum Chordata; class Actinopteri; order Cypriniformes; family Leuciscidae; genus Rutilus; species Rutilus rutilus. Next base: position 12,834,849 of record NC_140225.1, read on the forward strand.
GGTGTCCGTGCCGGTGTCCGTGCCGGAGACGGTGGTGTCCTTTCCGGAGACGTTGGTGTCTGTTCCGGGTGTCCGTGTTCCGGAGATGGTGGTGTCCGTGCCGGAGATGTTGGTGTCCGTTCCGGAGACGTTGGTGTCCGTGCTGGGCCGGAGACGGTGGTGTCTGTTCCGGAGACGTTTGTGTCCGTGCCGTGCCATGCATTTCTAGATATCTGTAATACTATTTCCTCTAGTTAAAATGCTAATTCTTGATATCAACAATTGACCAGCAAAAACTATAGGCTAATTCTTGATATCTGTAATTGTATTTTCACTATATATATGTTGGTGTCAGTCTAAAGTTGGGTTCTGAGGTCAACCCAACTCTCATTTTCAACCAAAATCCAACGTCTGTCCGACGTCGGATGTTGATGTCAATCTGATGTTGACTGAATCTGACGTTGGGTTCTGACGTAAACCCAAAAACTGAACTAAATCTAGACAATTGAAAAATTAAATGCAAACATGCCAAGGTTTTAGACTGGTCTTGCAATAACATCTCTATAGCTACATGGTTTTGTGAGGTTTTGAACTGAAAATAAAATGTAAAAACTCACTCGTTTACACTCAGTAAAGGATGCAAAACTGCACAGCACACTCCTAGAATCTGTATGGTGGGTTTCCACTAGCCTAGTGTGGAGCAGAGTGAGCGTTTTCAGTTCAGAAGTTTAGCTTCACGCTCATGTGCGAGCTTAAATCTCAACTTCCATTGGAATTAATTGAAAACACTCGCTCTGCTCCGTGCCAGTGGACACGCTAGTGTAATATGGCCGTTGAAATGAAACGCACGTGCTCAGGCAGTAGTGTGAATCTGGCGGTAGATCGCGCATCCACAAAAAAACTAAAAATAAAATAAAATAAACTTTCAACAAAATATTAAAGGAATTTAGAACGTTCTGGTGAAAGGGTATATATAGGCCTAGACTAGAAATACGTTTGAGAATGAATCGCTTGTTTTAAAAGAGAAATAAATATTTGCATGGTGCCCCCCCTGGACGTGGTGCCCCTGGACACTTGCCCAATTTGCCCAAATGGTTAATCCGCCTATGGGCTAGCCTAGGCTACGTCTCGGCATCTTGGAAAAATGTTCACTTGTCAAGTTTTAACAAGGAATCCCAAATACTGACCTACTTCAGCTCTGCTGGAGTCAGAAATGTTCATTTAAACCTCAGAGGGGATGCTCTCTGCATAATGTTTATCTTTTTCAGTTGAGGAAGCACACTTTTGTGTTATGGTGCTATCTCTCCACACTTTGTGCGATGCTTTGATCTAACAGCACTGTGCTGATCAAATACAGAGAATGCATCCAGGCTAATAATCTTAACTTAATTATTTATTTTCTTCTTTTGTAGTCTGAATGATTGATCAAACATGTCAAAATGTTAATTGCTGTAGAGGTGCTGCACTCAGCGGGGGTTCGGGAATCACCATGAAATAATCAGCTCCCTCCACGATAAAAAGAGGAGAGAAACTTTTGAGAGGCAGAAAACTCTGTCCCTGAGATTCCTCCATACCTTTGCTTTGTTACAATGGGTTTTTATTGTTTTATAATGCAGAACTACAGTAGGCTAATTTATTATATTTGAGGATACATCAATCTTGGAAGCTTTTGATGATGTTTAAAATTAATGGTGTTTAAAATAAAATTGTTAAAAGTGTGCAAATTTCTACTCATTCAGCTTATTTTTCAGATAAGAGCGGGCGCGACCATTTCATTTTAATGTCTGGCTTCCGGTTTCATTCGCTTTTTTTTAGCTGTACAAAACAGCTATTTATGCTGCTTGATACTGCGAACTGGTATTCCTTACCATATTATTTGAATGTAGCAGCTTATTGCCTTATTAACAAACACGCTGGTTTGTAGGGCAAACAGTTTTACAGTATAGCCTACTGCACTATTCTTCTCGTTCCCATAGCGGCTAATAATAGTCTCTCACATTCACAGTAAACACTTCCGTGTTGAAAAATAAGGTGGATAGCATCTGTATAGTTCTTTATACTGTAGGCCTAGACAGCCAGACCTTAATTTGAAACAAAATGTAAAAAATAAATAAATATATAAAGGAGAGGAGGACAACTAAGGAGACACTAACTAGGAGCAGTTGCAAAAACATTTCTAATTTTATTACTCATGCATCAATTCCCATGGCTGGGGTAATTTAACAGCTTCCGCCTCATTTCCATTTCATAATATCGCCGCTATACTTTGTTCACAAACAAAAGAGAAGCAAACAAAAATTCAAACATATTATTCACAAATCAGTGGGAGTATTTTTAAAAGTGGGAACTTTTTAAAACATACATAAATAGGTCTATAATTTTTTTTTTATCTTCAAGATCCACCAATTACCCTTCACATAAAAATCTGAAATGAAGCGACTGAAGACATGAAGGGGTAGCTGATATCCATCTTTAATAAAGTAAAAACAGCACAATCAACATTATATTAACCAAATACAGTGGGTACGGAAAGTATTCAGACCCCCTTACATTTTTCACTCTTTGTTATATTGCAGCCATTTGCTAAAATCATTTAAGTTCTTTTTTTTTTCTCATTATTGTACACACAGCACCCCATATTGACAGAAAAACACAGAATTGTTGACATTTTTGCACATTTATTAAAAAAGAAAAACTGAAATATCACATGGTCCTAAGTATTCAGACCCTTTGCTGTGACACTCATATTTAACTCAGGTGCTGTCCCTTTCTTCTGATCATCCTTGAGATGGTTCTACACCTTCATTTGAGTCCAGCTGTGTTTGATTATACTGATTGGACTTGATTAGGAAAGCCACACACCTGTCTATATAAGACCTTACAGCTCACAGTGCATGTCAGAGCAAATGAGAATCATGAGGTCAAAGGAACTGCCTGAAGAGCTCAGAGACAGAATTGTGGCAAGGCACAGATCTGGCCAAGGTTACAAAAAAAAATTCTGCTGCACTTAAGGTTCCTAAGAGCACAGTGGCCTCCATAATCCTTAAATGGAAGACGTTTGGGACGACCAGAACCCTTCCTAGAGCTGGCCTTCCGGCCAAACTGAGCTATCGGGGGAGAAGAGTCTCGGTGAGAGAGGTAAAGAAGAACCCAAAGATCACTGTGGCTGAGCTCCAGAGATGCAGTCGGGAGATGGGAGAAAGTTGTAGTAAGTCAACCATCACTGCAGCCATCCACCAGTCGGGGCTTTATGGCAGAGTGGCCCGACGGAAGCCTCTCCTCAGTGCAAGACACATGAAAGCACACCTGAAGGACTCCAAGATGGTGATAAATAAGATTCTCTGGTCTGATGAGACCAAGATAGAACTTTTTGGCCTTAATTCTAAGCGGTATGTGTGGAGAAAACCAGGCACTGCTCATCACCTGTCCAATACAGTCTCAACAGTGAAGCATGGTGGTGGCAGCATCATGCTGTGGGGGTGTTTTTCAGCTGCAGGGACAGGACGACTGGTTGCAATCGAGGGAAAGATGAATGCGGCCAAGTACAGGGATATCCTGGACGAAAACCTTCTCCAGAGTGCTCTGGACCTCAGACTGGGCCGAAGGTTCACCTTCCAACAAGACAATGACCCTAAGCACACAGCTAAAATAACAAAGGAGTGGCTTCACAACAACTTGACTGTTCTTGAATGGCCCAGCCAGAGCCCTGACTTAAACCCAATTGAGCATCTCTGGAGAGACCTGAAAATGGCTGTCCACCAACGTTTACCATCCAACCTGACAGAACTGGAGAGGATCTACAAGGAGGAATGGCAGAGGATACCCAAATCCAGGTGTGAAAAACTTGTTGCATCTTTCCCAAAAAGACTCATGGCTGTATTAGATCAAAAGGGTGCTTCTACTAAATACTGAGCAAAGGGTCTGAATACTTAGGACCATGTGATATTTCAGTTTTTCTTTTTTAATAAATGTGCAAAAATGTCAACAATTCTGTGTTTTTCTGTGAATATGGGGTGCTGTGTGTACAATAATGAGGACACAAAATGAACTTAAATGATTTTAGCAAATGTCTGCAATATAACAAAGAGTGAAAAATTTAAGGGGGTCTGAATACTTTCCGTACCCACTGTACATCCATGTTGGGGGTATGCATTACAAGTAACGTGAGTTCTGTACTTGTGTGCGCTATGTAAACATGGTGCTTATTGTAGACTACAATAATGTGAGCATGCATTCACTCATCTCACTTGCACAAAAACAGATTCAGTATTCCTTAAAATAACTCAGAATATTAAGAAAACCTGCTATAATTAATTATGTAAAATAATACAAATAGCCTACATGTATTTATTCTTACTTTATTAACCGATGTCTTCGCTGCTGGCATTTGATGATTCAATTCAATCATACCAATAAGAAAAATGACTTTCACTCAAACACATTGTTTTATTTCATTTTTTTCATTGCTGAAATAACCATAGAAATAACAGTGTTGAACTTTCTTCTCCTGTTGAGATCCAGAATGGGAGCACAGCTGAAAGGTTTGTTTGAGCTGCGCCCTCTACTGTTCAGGCGTGCGTTTCCTTCAGCATCAGGCTTATTCATTTCACTTTTGGAGGGAAATGGCCTTTACATTTGCCCAAAGTAAATGCATTACTTTCCATAAAATGTAACTAAGTAATGCAATTAGTAACTTTCCCCAACACTGGCTGTTATACATTTGTCTGTTATATTTTTCACGATATATCTGATGTCCATGCACTAATTTGTGGAAACATACATACATATTAGATAACTCTTATCATTATTCATTAATTGTGGGTTAAAGGTGCATTGCGCAACTTTTCATGTTAAAAATACCCGTTTTCTAACCCATACATGCTTAAACAATTGCCTGATGGGCTGACTGAGCCCTTCTCTGATCACTGCGATTGCCTCTATAATCCTGTACAGTAAAATAAATAAGAGGGATTCGGGTCGGAATCTGAGACTGGGCGTGACGTCATGCGCGTTCACGGCACGCTCATATGTCTGGCAGGTTTGTGTATGCGCCGACGCCGCCATTCTCCGTAGAAAATGGATTCTAAGAGACCGGCTTGTAGTTCATTTCAAACACCAACGCAAACTCCACGTAAGATAAAAAAAAGAGAACTTTTGTCTAGTGCAACCAAAAGGTCCAAATTGGAGTCAGACAGGCGTCGGGGTAAGACGAGAGTAAACATAGGGAAGGCTTTCAACAAATGGAGAGATCTCCGGTCTGCTCTAGGGCTCAAACGGGATCCTCAGGTGGCTTTTTTCTTGATAAAAAGGTAAGATATATCCCATTCTCTTATGTCTGATACGGCCAATAATGACAATAAATGACGATCCATAAAATGTGTAATGCTTTAGCGTAAGCTAGATAAATGTACAATCGGAATAGGTTTTACTAACTTACCATTGTCAGTGATCAGGTTCAGAATGATTGTGATATAAAATGCTGATATATAAGTTAGATACTTAGACACAAATTTTGAGCAAATTACTGCTTAATTACGATGTATTGCTATTGGAATATGCTACTTAGCTGATCAATAAAACAGGCTAAACCCCCGCAAATCTTCGGCGGATTAACGTTAGCCTGTTTGGCTTTTATGGTAACGTCATAGTGCCACTTGATTGTTTATTACCTTGAGACATTTGGGTGTACTTTGTTGACCGACTGTGTGGTATGGTATCATGATTACAATTTTGAGCTTTTACAAAGTTATAACTTATATTGTTCATGAACGTGTTTCCATAATAATAGTCATAAGTGGATACAGTAAACACATAACACAGTTCAACATGGAGATAGATGGGAATAAAAAACGAAGTTTTCTACTACCCCCATTTTTTCCCTCACACATAAGTGTGTTATTTACTCAATTGCCTTTCCTTTCACATATTTTAAATTACTTGCAGATTTAAAACTTTATTACCTCTGAAGACATTATGATTGTAAACAAAAGATTTGTGCGGCTGATGCTCCTTGGGTTATGACCAGCTCGAGCTCGTGCAAGCGTGCGTGTGCGTGTGGTCCGTGAGCGTGCACACCTCTGGTTGCAGTTTCGCTTGCCGCCAGAGGGGGCGTAGTTCTGCGAAAACTCAGACTCTCGCGCAATGCACCTTTAAGCTTATCAAAACACTAGATCATTTCTACATGTAGTCACTTACACTATACATGTTTCATGTTTCAACACTATATTTTATTTCTACTGTTTGTTATACAGATACTGTTATAACAGTAGGTGACAACTTGTATAAAAGTTATTAAAGGGATAGTTCACCCAAAAATGAAAATTCTGTCATCCTTTACTCCCCCTCAAGTTCCAAACCTGTATAAATATCTTTTGATATTTAGATAAATATAAAGATATTTTGAAGAATGTTGGTAACCAAACAGATCTCGGGCCCCACTGACTTCCATATTAGGAAAAAAAAATACTATGGTAGTCAATGGGGCCCGAAATCTGCTTGGTTACAAACATTCTCCCAAATATCTTCTTTTTTGTTCAGCAGAACAAAGACATTTATACAGGCTTGGAACTTGAGGGAGGAGTAAAGGATGACAGAATTTAAATTTGTGGGTGAACTAACCCTGAGTAAGAGCTAAATGGTACTAAAATGTTTTCATACGTCAATAGTGAAAGATAACTTTTTTTAAATCAATGAATCGAGGAGTATGTTTCCTTGATGTGAAAAAGAGCTCATTACTACCGAGGTAAAATAACTTTTAGGTTTATATAAAGGATAAATGATATTAAACTGGACTAACTGATCAAAGCAAACAAGACAAACTAATGAACTAATGAGATTAAAAATCGAATTAAAATACAAGAAAAAGAAAACGGCATTATTTCAGCATCTCTGTAAACTCTTCTTTCGGATTCAACCCATAGCGCAGGACGTCCTCTTTAATGGAGGCCCAAGCCATGCGTGGTGTGGTGAAGCTGGCGGCCCAGTCCCCGGTGGAGGACAGAACAATGGCACCTCCACATCCCTTCACTCTCTCACACATGTACTGGAGTGAGGCGGCGGTGGCGGCGGTGGAGGATTTCCCTGCATCACACAGAGACAACACTCAAGTATGAGGCAGTGTCAGCAAAGTAAGCAGCACAAGTTTATCTAGCTGGGATCAGCTGAACATTTATTTTTGCTGTACTTCATCAAAAGCTAATTCTGTCAATGCTGTTGTACAATGTGAATCGCATTAATAGGATGAACTGTAAAATCTTCAAGTCTGTGAACATCTATTAATCTAACACCTGCTATTATCATACACAATGTATTATTTTCCATCCTTCTAATGTTTGACTATATTCTCTGACACTTACACTACCGTTCTAAAGTTTGAGGTAAGTAAAATATGTTTTGGGAAAAAAAGGATCAATACTTATATTCAGCTAGAACGCATTAAATTGCTCAAAAAAGACAATAAAGACTTTCACATGGTTGCAAAAAAATATACTTCAAATAAATGCTGTTCATTTGAACTTTCTATTCATCAAAGAATCCTAAAATAAAATATATTGTGATTTCCACAAAAATATTAAGAATATTGATTTTTCAATATTGATAATAAAAAATAATGTTTCTGAGCATCAAATCAGTACATTTGAATGATTTTTGAGTATTGGCTGCTGGAAATTCAGCTTTGCCATAACTGTAAAAAAAAAAAAAATCATGATTTATCACAACTTATTTTCTTTTGTCAAATCAACTTAGATAATTAATGTGGTTCAGATATCATAATATTTTGAGTTTCTGTTTACTTCAGTGTATTACCTCAAGTTTTAACTAAATTTACTTACTTTTTTAAGTTAAACCAACTATCATTTTGAACAGGAATAAATTATATATTTTAAAATATATTAAAACAGAATAATGTTGTCTTAAATTGTAATTGTATTTCATAATACTGCAAAAAAGAAAATCAAATAAATGTAGCAATGGTGAGCAAAAAAGACTTTTTCCATACAACATTTTCCATTGTGCTCTTATTTTCCTGGTATTTTCCAACAGAACAAGAAAAAAACTAAATCAAGAGCATTTGATCTGTGTGCCGTATAATGAAACACTGCACCCACAGTGTATGTGTCCTTGGTGACGCTGTCCAGGTCACACAGTGAACAATATATGTTTCTCTCATCATGGTTTGCTCATTCCATCAGTCTTAGTGTTGCAACTATGCGGTAAAAAAAAGTCTAACATAGAAAACATCAGTCTAGCAACAACACTGCAACAGTATTAACATATATCATTTTATGTAGCACATTACTTTTACTATATGGTCTAGAAATAACTGTTAGCTACAATGTAATATCTATTTTTAGTTCAATATTTCATTCACCTCACTCCTTGTTCTTCAGAGCAGTGAATTCATTTCTTGCTTTAACTGGGGACTCATGGGCTTCTAGCAACCTATCAAAGCTTTTATACTCACTATATTTATTAATAATGAAGTAATGGTAATGAGTGCCAAATGTACCAATTATTATTAAAAAATATATTTTTTATATGAAAAAAAAATCTAAATAAATTTGTCAACCTCAGTAAACAACTACAGAAATGTTGGACAAGAAGTCAAGACCCTAATGGCAAGCCTAATAATTAATAAAATAATGAATATAATATAAACAGAGTGGCTGTACTTGCAGTATCATTACCGCAGAATGCCGAAGCGAACAATAGCCTTCTGACCCCTTCACACTCTTTCCACAGACAAACACACACCTCATTATCATCTGCCTACTGTGGCAGCGCATTCGATCCTTCCTGTCTCACTCGCACGCACGCACACACACACACACACACACACACACACACACACAAACCAATTAAAATGACTGGCAACAGCAGCATCCAGTTTTTGTGTGTTTGGACATTCTTTCTGCTTGGTTATACACAATCTGATAATAATAGCAACATGTGGGTGAGGGTAAAGGAGTAGAGATGATCGAGACCTTGCAAGACAAAACAATATGAACAAATTCCATTATAGAAAAAAACTAAAAAGGGAATGACATATAGCTGGGGTAAAACAAGATTTTTCATTCAAAATATACAAGTAAAAAATATTGAAAATGAATACTTATTTAGCCATCGTTGTATAATGACTTTTTATGTCATTTTATGTAATAATAAAAGTTATATTGATTAACCTGGCATCTGACTGGAGTATTCAAATATTATAATTGACACCAGTGTGACAATACAAACTCCATCTACACCTATAATTATTTTACAATTGTTTTGCACACAGCCTCTGTGACTTCTGTCTCGATAAGGTGTATGATTATACTGTAAATAGGATTAATTAAAGTATAAAGAGTGAAGACAAAAATTGAAGATTAAAAATGCTGACACTTGCTGATTAGTTACAAGACCTAAAATATACACAATCCCTTATACATTCATATCAAATATTAACCTAAAATTGGTAGAAAAAGACATGTTAGCACCCATATAAAAAAACAATTATTTACTGTTCAAAAGTTTGAGGCCTGTCAGATTTCTTATGCACACCAAGACTTCCTTTATTTGACCAAAATTACAGTAAACCAGTAATATTACAATTTCAAATAACTGTTGTCTACAAATGTAATTTATTCCTGTGATGGCAAAGCTACATTTTCAGCATTACTCCAGTCTTCAGTGTCACATGATTCTTCAGAAATGATCCTAATACGCTGATTAAGTGCTCAAAAATGTATCTTACTAATGTTGAGAAATTTCTTTTCGTATTTTTGGAAACCGTGATACATTTTTTCAGGATTCTTTAACTGGAAATTATATTTTTTTTCGCATCATTATACATATCCTTATTGTCACTTTTCATTATACGTAATTCATCCTTACTGAATAAAAGTTATACTTTTTTTTTAAATCACACTGACCTCAAGCTTCTGCAAGGTAGTGCATATTGAATTTTCTCTTTTGCAAAATGGATTAGGCACAAAATTAATTAAGCAAATATGGACACTTTTGTAGCCCTTAAAGGTAAACGAGCACGCATGCACACCCACGCACTCATCAGGATTAGTGTAAAAGTCTCATACCTTGCTCCATATGAAAGAGGATTAATCTGGCTAAGGTGACTTTGAGAATAGACTCTCCATGACCAGTACAGGAGACCGCGCCACTTCTGTTGTCTGCATATCCACCAGATCCTTATCGCACAGGAAAAGACAGCAGCGCAGAGAGAGTCGGACGTTAATGTGTGTTACCTCAGGAGAAAACACTCTGACAATTGAGTATTGATCAGACCTGACACCTTCAAACCGAAATGGCTCATTCAATCGAGGCACTGCTTCAAAATGAATGTTGGTGTGACACTGAGATTATCTCTGTCCTCTATCTCTGATCGGACTCACCTATAATAGGAGAATCTCCAACTCTTCCCACCATTTTGTTTCTGATTCCTCCAGTGGATGTAGCGCACGCCACATTACCGAAAGAATCCAGAGCCACCGCTCCAACAGTATCATGGCCCCTACAATTATACAAAAAAAAAAAAGTTCTATAACCTTAAATAATAAAGATTAGCTCTGATATTTTCTTTTCTCAGATCTTTCATTTTATGGTTTCAGACATGGTATTTTAAAAAGGTGCTTTGAAGAGAGAGCATTACTATTCATCACACTCAGAGATGTGCCTCTATTAGCTCCTCTTCATCAAACAGACTTTTGTCCCGGAATTCAACTTAATACGCTACATTCATAAGCCTCCCTCCCTTTTAAATTTAGCCTCTGTGCAATTACTATTGTCGTGAACTTCAGTCCCGAAACAAATTCATGTAGTTCTGTTCTGGTGATGTGAGAGATGTCTGAAAGGGAGCGTGCTAATGACAATCTCTCACATCCTTTTAAGAGTGCCAGCACACCTGAAAATGACTCATCATCATCTGCCTGTCAACAAAGGAAGAGAGTGAGAATAAGTGCCCTTCGCCACTCTGAATCACAGCCGCTAGTCTAGCAAAGTACACTCAGAGAGATTGCTGGGAAAGTGTTATATCAGTGTTGATATTTCTGTAGACACGCGAGAAAGTATGCATTCTTCTTCAAAAAACAAACAAAACACAATTCTTATGATGTGCACATCAGTCTTCGCTGCTAGATCACTTTAAAAGAAATAGAATAGAGAGCATGCAGAAAGTGGGATGAACAGAGACCCTTGTATTTCACAGGATTCATATCCCATGAAACTCTGATTAAGGCAGCAGGGCTGTGGAAAACAAGCGTGTGTTATGAGTTTGAAGTCACATGGAGGACAATGCTTCAAGGTTAAATGAAAGAAAACAGCCTCCATGTCTTTCTCCCCCGAAATGGGAGAGCAAACATGGTCCTCGTGGAGAATATTTGTCTGAAGCAGCTGGCGAAGAATCACTTGCAGGCTCCAGATTCGAGGCATCAATCATTTTTGGCAGGCGCTTGATTGCTCTTTTAAATCACCGGCGATGGCTGGATCTTGCTCATCGGTTCAGGTGAAAATGGCTTTTAAAAGCAGCTTGACGGAGGACTGTATTTCACACTTCAAAGTGATCACAGAGTTTTGCAGTAAATCTTCACACATCCATAAACAGCCTAATGAAGTGTGCAGATATTGGAACAAAAGTTCCAATAGAGTTCTCATTATGAAGAACAAGTGGTTGTCTTAACTTTTTGTTGCAAATGTATTTTCCACATACTAATCACTAAAACTAAATGACAGAATACATTTGTATATTGAAGCTAGTTTCTGTCTGAGTGTAAAAAATGAAGGTAATTGTTAGAAGTTTCAAATAAGAAAGTCACATCGTGAGACATAGTCACGCTGTTGAAAAATATTCACAATGTGATATAAAAAAAAAAATCACAATTTCAAGATTTGAGAAGTCATATTGCAAAACACAATCACATTGGGAAATATAAACATAAAATTGTGAGAAACAAATTCGCAAGTTGAAATTAGGGATACAACAGGGCTTCCATAAATTTGTCCGTTTTTCAATATTAAAATTCTCTCTCCTATCTAGCCCATGTTAATATTCAGAGATATCAGTAAGCCATATTATGTTGATTATGACACACACACACACACACACACACACACACACACACACACACACACAAAAAAAAACACTGTGGCATACAGTGGTGCAGGTATGACATCACTTTGTAGGCCAAACCACGGAAGCGAGTTAGCATTTTAGCACTTCCAGTTGCATCGTCCCGAAGTCAAAGGGTTTTGGTTAAATGGCTGAAATAAGATCTGTGGTGAACACAAGCTCAAGAAAATGTCTTGAAAAAGGTGGTTGCTAAAAAGTGGCTAAATGGGACTACAGAGGAGATTAAATGTCATCACGCCGAAAAGGTAAGCTCAGTCCGCTTTAACAGCATCGTTATGCTTATAATTGTGCTAGTTCTGGGAAAATGTTTTTAGATAAAAACTGAAAGAGTTATTAGAAGCTTAGTGATGGTGACGTTGAAGTTGTGGGACCGTGGTGTAGTTCGTTTATAGCCTACCTTTAGCTTTTTACTTCTGGCGACTGCACATAGGCTTCAAAATTCATAAAAGTTGTGCTCATCTGTGATAATTATCTTGATGGACAAAACGTGCAAGTATCATAAACTTTTGTTGATCACAAAGCTTGTTTTTAACGATAATCCAAAGCCTATGGGAAAATCCTATTGCCGATTGGCCTACAAAGTGACTTCATACCTGCATTACTCTATTATGATCTGCTGTTTGTATGAGAATACGAACCACCCCAGCACAGCATAGCAACACTGGCTCAGCCAATAGCGTGAGTTCGGGGCGGGGCCAAGTTAACAAACCAAAACAATGAGCTTATGCTGTTCATGCCATGTCATAACCATAATTACAAGATGGCAACCCATCATGACGTTCTACTCGGAGCTGTTCATGTCCTAAGACTCAGATTTTGCGTTTCTATGCCATCACATCAACGCCGAATGAATCTGAAGCAGTCAGGTAAAGCTCTGTAAGTTGTTTACATTCATTATTATTGTAATGTTATGTGCTTTGAGACATGAGGTAATTTAACGCCGTCTCTCATGACACTTAATGTTAATGTTTTTTGAAGGAGGTGTTGCTTTGGAGAACACTTTGAAGGGAGGGCGGGATCTTATGTTTTCAAAGCTAGCTTGCTATTACTAGCCTCTCCAAAAGTGACCTTTAATAAAAATGAAATTTAAATGTATTAATTAAATTTGCAATTTTTTTTTACATTTGTAACCACCATGTGATCACCATGGTGTGAATAATAAGTATTGGCACATCTGTGGTTTTATAAAAGCCTGGTAAAACCAGCAGGGCAGAGGTGTGCCATGTAATCCTAAATAAAGGTGGAGGGTAATTGAATTCTAGGGCCTGTATGTTAAAAAGCCCAGTGATGGTGGTACAGGGCGAGCAGAGGGAGGCTATCAATAATGAAGCCACAGCGGGGTGGGATGAAAGGCAGTAGCTCAGCCAACTGTCACTTAGCACCTCCACAGCACTATTTTTACAGACTCCCTCGGGGGCTGAGGTTACACCCCGCCATGGCCCTGACTCCACTACTTCTCAACACTCAGCCTGGGGAAGTGGAGGTGGCAGGTAAGTCTGCTTTGCTGGAGCCCACACAGCTCTATCTGCACTGCCTGAAGGCCTCAGTGAATGACCTGAGCTCTGTGCTGGCCAGCATGAGAATATGCTGCCATTATCAACTCATGGCCTCAATGCCAAGGAGAACCACTGTCCCTTTAAAACTAAACGATTAAGAACGTTATAGACATCATTAGAATCAGTATAATCAAATAAAGGTAAAAGAATAAAGAGGGTCAATAATGATTTATCACAGTATACATTCCACAATATATTCATGCAAAATGGTCACAAAATTTGGTAAATTGGACAGCAAGTCAAGTTCGTTTACCATTAACTATTAAGACTGGATGGGCAGGCGAACTCGTGAATCATCATTCAAAATCTACTATTCTTATTTTTTTCATGGAATATTCCAGGATTTATTATACATTATGTATCCATGCATATCCTTATTTTTTTAATTCATATGCCCTTGTGATCCTAAAAACTTCCCCTCCTTCCTGCAACAACATCTCATCTCTTCTGTGATGATGTGTTTACTGGCGCGAGGGCGGGACAACCTGTCACTCAACGATCCAATCGACTCCTGTTAGACAAAATCAAGTCCCAAGCTACACGTTTTCTTGTTTGAGAAGCAGTTTCAAAATAGGAAAGAAAAGACTATCGCAACTTTCGTTTCATGCCAACTTAAGTGTTTTCAAGAGAGGAATCATTCAAGAGAAACAGTCATTTTATCTTTCTCTCCAAGCACACAAAACACTTCTTTCCAAAGATGCTGTTGTCAATAGACCATTTGGGTGTTTGCAAACAGTGATGAAGTGTTATGTGGTGGCAGCAAATTCTGCAATTCTGACTATTTTTCATATTTGTGATATAAACTCTCAATTGTGAGTTTTAAATTCTGAATTGGGAGATATAAACTTGCAATTGTGCGGGAAAAAAAAAGTCAGAATTGTGAGATAAAAATGTTATATGTTGAAATGTTATTATGTAGAATGTTATAGATTTAAATATTATTACCAGCAGAAAGCTGCTTTGGTTTAAAAGCGACTGCTCTGTGAGCAGAGCTTCATTCATTGATACATTACTGACCATGGAAAACAGACCTTTTATGTGACCACTCTGTAACATGGACATCAAAATCTCTGAAATCAAGTATGCCAAGAAATAAAAAAATGTTTGGCACATTAAGAGGGGGAAAAACGACTAAATTTGGCAACAAACATGAAATTACCCACCACTGTGTGTTGAAGAGCATTTTGACTCCGGCGTTATAGCTTCTGCCGTGTTCCCACTCTTTACGTTCTGGCTCAGTCACCAAATCATGAGCTACTGGAGTACCAATGCGCTCTGCAAACATGTTCGCGCCTCTGTCTGTCAACATGACATGATCTGTCTGAATAAAAAGCACAAAAAAGGTTTCAAAAAGATAATTAGTAGTCTAAATGTTTACTTTAACCAATCCAGTTAAGTCTGACATCACATGTCACCATTTCCAGGTCCAAACACTGCATCAGATCCCAAAAGCATACAACAAATGGGGATAATATGCACTCATAGTGTGCTGTATTACTGAAGAATCATGATCCTAACCTTTATCTCCTTACTTAAATCTCAGTTGGATAGAGAATGATTCATTTTTTATGAATAGATTAAACCTTGGTGTCGGGGAAGCCATGAGTTTTTAAAAGCTTCTGCTCAAAAAAAGCTGCTGGGTTATTATTCTCAGTTGAAACAGTAGAACAGGGGTTCTTGAGATATACTTTCCTGCAGAGTTTAGATCAAACCTCGACTGAACTTATCAGCCTGTAGCTATCTAGTAATCCTGAAGACCTTGATTAGCTTGTTCATGTTTGTTTGATTAGGGTTAGAGATAAACTCTGCAGGAAAGTGGACTTCGAGGGCCAGAGTTGAGAACCACTGGAATAGAGACTTGGACCTCGAAAGAGTATTCAATAAGTCATGACTTAGAAAGCAGCTTACATACTAGCTTTTTCAATTTATGGGTTCTCTATAAAAAATTCATGTTTGAGGTATGACTTATGTTGTAGAACAGGGCTTCTTGTCATAAGAAGTAACATTGTCATATAATGTAACTTTCATGTCGAAGTCTTGTCATCATATAATGTAACCCAACCTTATTTGACTCATAAATCATGTTTCGAAGGCATAATTGAGTCTAAAAATCCATTCAGTATTCCAGAGGAAACCCAAGGAAAATTACCCTTAGGGTTGACCTACAAAACATCTTTATAGCAAGTGTCCAGTAGTGCCTTAATGCACATGATAAAAATGGAGTTTAGCCTTGTTTGACATGGTGTGACATGTTTTGACATGGTTAGTTCTTTGTGCTGACTAGATCAGTACTAGTCTTTCTGTTGTATTCTGATTTCCTTGGATGTGCCATCATGTGTAATGGCACATTATCACAACATAAACACCACAACAAAAATGATTTATCATGATGATATGATTACAGCATAAAATGCACTACAACCTGTACACTTTTGCATTATTTCCATATTTACTGTGCACATCTCCATGTGGAACTGCTATAATATATTGAGACAATACCCTGCTGTCTCAATAATAATGCAATTTTATTTCTCTGTGTAACTTTCTGTACAACATCACAATGGATTAAACCATAACTCTGACTTAGGAAACTTTTAAATATTAAGACGTTATTAATGTCATTTTTCTTTGTCAAATACTAGATTGCAAAGCAAGAGCATGAGGTCAGTGAAGCTTGATCGCAGCATTGATCAAGACCTGATGAATTTTTAATACTGGCTATTAAGGAGATCTGCCAATCCACTGTAAGGCCAAGGTCTTTTGGGGCAGTTAAGACAGGTGCTGCAGCTAATCGATTATCATGTATTCTTCTTTGGGTTTTGTTTCCTCCATGTCCAATGCCTTGCAAGGTGAACTCAGTGAAAGGGAAAATCTCTTGGACATAATAATTATTTGATATAGCATATCTCCTACCATATATCATTTGTATATCAGCAGCTGTCTACAATCTAAAAGATTATGACCGAAGCTATGTGTTTATTAATATTTTTTTCTTTGTGTGGATCATTCTTTAAAGGTGCATTGCGCGAGAGTCTGAGTTTTCGCAGAACTACGCCCCCTCTGGCAGCAAGCGAAACTGCAACCAGAGGTGTGCACGCTCACGGACCACACGCACACGCACACGCACGCTTGCACGAGCACGAGCTGGTCATAACCCAAGGAGCATCAGCCGCACAAATCTTTTGTTTACAATCATAATGTCTTCAGAGGTAATAAAGTTTTAAATCTGCAAGTAATTTAAAATATGTGAAAGGAAAGGCAATTGAGTAAATAACACACTTATGTGTGAGGGAAAAATGGGGGTAGTAGAAAACTTCGTTTTTTATTCCCATCTATCTCCATGTTGAACTGTGTTATGTGTTTACTGTATCCACTTATGACTATTGTTATGGAAACACGTTCATGAACAATATAAGTTATTACTTTGTAAAAGCTCAAAATAGTAATCATGATACCATACCATACACAGTCGGTCAACAAAGTACCAAATGTCTCAAGGTAATAAACAATCAAGTGGCACTATGACGTTATCATAAAAGCCAAACAGGCTAATCCGCCGAAGATTTGCGGGGGTTTAGCCTGTTTTATTGATCAGCTAAGTAGCATATTCCAATAGCAATACATCGTAATTAAGCAGTAATTTGCTCAAAATTTGTGTCTAAGTATCTAACTTATATATCAGCATTTTATATCACAATCATTCTGAACCTGATCACTGACAATGGTAAGTTAGTAAAACCTATTCCGATTGTACATTTATCTAGCTTACGCTAAAGCATTACACATTTTATGGATCGTCATTTATTGTCATTATTGGCCGTATCAGACATTAGAGAATGGGATATATCTTACCTTTTTATCAAGAAAAAAGCCAACTGAGGATCCCGTTTGAGCCCTAGAGCAGACCGGAGATCTCTCCATTTGTTGAAAGCCTTCCCTATGTTTACTCTCGTCTTACCCCGACGCCTGTCTGACTCCAATTTGGACCTTTTGGTTGCACTAGACAAAAGTTCTCTTTTTTATCTTACGTGGAGTTTGCGTTGGTGTTTGAAATGAACTACAAGCCGGTCTCTTAGAATCCATTTTCTACGGAGAATGGCGGCGTCGGCGCATACACAAACCTGCCAGACATATGAGCGTGCCGTGAACGCGCATGACGTCACGCCCAGTCTCAGATTCCGACCCGAATCCCTCTTATTTATTTTACTGTACAGGATTATAGAGGCAATCGCAGTGATCAGAGAAGGGCTCATTCAGCCCATCAGGCAATTGTTTAAGCATGTATGGGTTAGAAAACGGGTATTTTTAACATGAAAAGTTGCGCAATGCACCTTTAAATCTAATGCTGTTAGTTAAATGTGCTGTAAGAGATTTCTTTATGAAATGGTATGCAGAAAACAATCCTACCTCCTCGACATCTCTGAAATAACTGACCTAAGATATCAGGCCGATCTCAGTGACAGCCTCATTCTCTGTTAAGTTAAATAAAGATTTTTTGTTGTTATTGTTTGGCCAATCAGAGGCCTTTTGGGGCGATTTTTGCTAAACATTTTGCGTTCAAAACTGCAGCTTTTGCTCCACTTGGTGTCTGAATGCCTGTTTAAGTCACCATGAAATCAAAAAGGACATAATTTTAAAAAGAAAATTAATATTGCAGTATTTAGCCTACTATAAATGATTTATCTGATTTATATTATTATTTTTTTAATTCATGGGCCCTCGTAGTCTTAATCAAAATAAGTTCCCTGCTCTTGCAAAGTCATCTTTTTTCTGATGATGTGTTTACTGGCGTGAGGGCGGGACAACCTGTCACTCATATGATATCATAGCAATAGCAAACCACAACCATCCAATGATCAAAGCAATTCCCGATGGACAAAATCAAGTCCGCCCTACATTTTTTCATTTAATGCCTACTTTAACACCAAGAATGATAACTAACAATATTTTTTTACTATAAAGTTTTAAGAAATGTTCTAATTGTATGCGAATAAAGAAGTCCACAGCTATAGCAATTTCCACACAGTGGAACGATATCGTTGGAATCACTTTTACAATTCTCTTCTTTTTTTCTAGTTGATGAAGGATAAAAATATTGACAGCCAATCAGAATCCAATCAGTGTGCACTTATAATAAACTGAACATTATCATCTGTTGGTGTGCATGCTAATATAGTTATTATATACCATTATCTTTATAGTTATCAATGTGAACAGTCCTTAATTCAGCTAAATCTGGTGGAAGTCTAAAATGGCTAACGTTGCTGATCGCCATTTATGTTTTACTGCAGTTTGCTTTCTCTCTTAAGCTGATCTTAAAACAGAGTGAATAAAGGTATCTTGCTCATATCTGTATTAAGGTTGTAGTCGACTTTTGGCCAGTAAAGTTTGCCTATTGATGTGGCCAGGATTAAATTCAGCATGGGCGGAAGTTGTGATCGTCTATTTCGATACATGTAAAACAGCTTCTCGAACAAGAAAAAATGCAGACAAGACCTGATTTTGTCCATCAGAAATTGATTGGATTGTTGGATCATTGTCGATTTCAATGTGATAACTTGCCCCATATAATAGGTTAATGTTCAATAACCTATAGCTGTTCAATGTTTAACATAGGATATATATGTTTGTAGCTAAGATTTTAAGGTCTGTGCCTACATTTATTTTAAAACATAAACCTATAAGAAATAAGTAGAAAATACTGGCTAGGCTTTTGTCTTTTAGACATGTGGAGATAAATCATTGTATAAGACTGCTATGTCATTACAAAGAGCACTGATTGAAATCAATCAGAAAATCATCTAGCATTTATTTTCCTTTGAGCCTGCCTGTCATTACAAAGCTGCTGATGAAATGACCAATGAAAGCTTTGCCGTCATTGGAAAATCCTGAATTTATGGTGTCATATAATTGCACCTTTGAAGTCAACACTATGGCTAATTTTCCTAATATCCTTTTACAAGAATATAAAAAATTGGGTCCAATTCAAATCGCCCAATTCTGAGTTTTACAATAATCTTCAAAGTGATCCACATATAGACCTCCTTGATAAGGGCAGGCATTAAGAACTAGCACTCAGATCATTTCCTTAACCTTAATAATTTTGAATACCAATTTCAGATGTATACCGGACATATTTTATAGCAACTATGTGATATTCTTATACACTGGAGAATTAGTGAGTTGGACAAGTCTTTATGACAGAAAAAATGAGAAATAACCCTAACACTAACCCTAAATGAAACAAGCCTTTATGATTGAGAAATGGTTGTTGAATTTGAAATTATGTATTGCAGTGCCGTATATAGAAATGTATTGAATGTATGTCAATTGTGTGTGAAATTCAGTTTTTGTATCACATCCCCTACACTTTTTAGTGCACATAAATACTTTAGTAAAATATTCACTTTTGTATCCAGAAAAATGGCTTGAATTAAATGGGTTGGAGGAGAGATATTCACCGGAGAGAACACTGTACTCAAATTAAGTGATATTTGAATTTGAGATTTGCTGTAATAGTTAATGACAATTTGTGAAGCGAAGCATTTTGAGAAGAAAACATACCTTTTCCATCACAGCACGAGCAAGACTAACAGGATTAGCAATGTTTCTAACACAGGCCACAGATCCAGCGGCAAGGGTTTCCCCATCCATGATGATACTGTCCAGCTCCACCTCTCCATCAGAATTCAGCACTGCACCATGACCTGCACATGAACCATTTTACAGTCCCATCATGAAGTCCACATGTCTGAAAAGACCACATTTCCCGTAAAGAGTGATAGAAAGGCCTACAGTAGATCAGAAAATATGATGCATTTTTTAAAAGACATCACAATAAACATTAACGGTGACATATTATGCCCCTTTTCACAAGATGTTTCAGCTCAAATTTCAGCACAAAATACCCCCCAGATCATTTATTATAGCTTGTCAAAGTTGCCCCTTTTTGGGTGTGAGCAAAAACGCTTTTTTTGTGTGTCCCTTTAAATGCAAATGAGCTGCAGAACAGTTTGCATGCTTTGCTCGAATTTTTGCCATTGCTTTAGAACTGGTTAACACTGTTGTCGCATGCAAAAACCAAATGACGGCGCCGTGGTTGGAAACGTAGATTAAGGGGCGATAATATTATAATAAGATCCCATTCCTACGTCAGAATGGGAGGAAAATCTGATCTGCTTAAGTTTTGACATGCTTGCAGAGAAAGGCTTACCAAAACAAAGTTACTGGGTTCAGTGGGTTGTCACTTTTCACGTTTTCTGGGTCGGTAGATGCACAGGGGACCCAATTATAGCACTTAAACACGGAAAAAGTCAGATTTTCATGATATGTCACCTTTAAGGTGATTTAGCATTTGTTTATGGTGAAAATATATTTTTTAAAGCCAAGGAAAATATTGTATTGACCTACATTAAATAACATTTTGGTCTAAAAAATGGATATGTGTCTAAAGAAAATATTGATTAAGTATGATCTTTGTAAAAAATAACCTTTTGACTTTGTGTGAATGTTTTTTTCCACTGTCCTGCAGAGTTTAGCTCCAACTTGCCTCAACACAACTTCCTAGAAGTTTCTAGAGTATGCCCAGGAAGAGCTTGATTACCTGTTTTATGTGTGTTTCATTGGGGTTGGAGCTGAACTCTGCAGGACAGTCCAAGAGCAAGATTGGATACCCCTGTTTAATACAACATGATCTCATTCTCACACACATATCTCATTCCTATCTCTGTCATGGCACCCTGACATACTCCAGACTGTTATCCACTCTTATGTCTAGCTCTCAGTTCTCTAAAGAGGATTGCATTAGTCATCTATTGATCAGACTGTGCCTCTGGCTACCCCAGTGTATAAAATGATCCTGATGAGCCGCTGAATGTGCTGCTCTGATATGAGGAGGATTAGCCATTTCACTCATGGTGGCAGTTAGCCATCACAAATGAGATTGGCACCGACAGGCCGGGTGTGTTAATGAAGTGTCTTGTTTTACCCCGCTTTCCTCCTTGTAATCTGATAATTATTGGAGAACCTCTCACCTTACTCTCGAGGTGATCATTAACAAAGTGTCAAGGGTATGTGCTGAAATACTGTCCCATTCAGAGCCTAGATGAAGTCTCTCAAGAACTACTGAATCTGTACTTCCTCTGCTTGAAGTCTTGAATAGAAAAAGTCAGTCAAGGTAAAAAATAAAACAAAAACACTACCAGTCAAAAGTTTGGAATAATGTTTTTGAAAGAAGTCTCTTATGTTCACAAATACTGCATTTATTTGAATACAAATACAGTAAATAATATTGTGAAATATTGTGTTCTCTGTAATTTACTCCTGTGGTATCAAAAGCCGCGTTTCCACCGCAGGAACTTTCCCCAGGAACTAGGAACTTTGGGCTGGTACTCGATGTGTTTACACCGCAGGAACCAGGGTCTAAATGAAGTTCCGGGTAAATATTTCCCCCTCCGATAGTCCCTGCCAGAGATCCCTGCTCACGAGGTAGTACTTTTTCAAAGTTCAGGAACTTTCAGGGGTGGGACTTGTGCGCTGCACAAGCTGATTGGTTGTGTTCACGCCGCATTTTGGTTGGATGACTCCACGCAGCATTTTCTTTATTTTTAACCTCCCTTTTAAAAAGTGGCTTCATGCAGTAAAGTTGTCTGTCTGCAAATATGGAATTTAATAAAAAAAACTGGGGGACTGGCGACGAGTTTCAGGCTTTATTATTTGGGTATTTGTGGAAGAGGAAACTTTCTGCGCGTTCGTCACAGCCATCTCACGGCCAATGTCCGCAATAGCTGATAACATACAATTATATATCTAACGTTAGCATTACGAGCTCTGAACACGCTTTATCAGTGCTCGTCTCTTTTCTGCCACAGCTTTTAATATTAAGTCATTATGTTTACACATTGTCATCTATTGCAAGGCAAACCATGTTACAAATTTACTATAACAGGATTGAAATAGCGCTTTGAGGTTGGTAACAAAACTATTTACAAGACTGTCACTATTTATGATTGATAGACGGGGTTCAGGCTTTTTTTAAGCGTATTTGCGCAAAAGGAAATTTTTGCGCGTTCGTCCCAGTCATCTCACAACATACCTTGTCTAATTTTATACGCATACGAGCTTTCTGAACACGCTTTAGTATCAGTGCTCGTCTATTTTGTTATGTTAATTACCTCGTTAGTAAACCAATAACTGCAGCACAGTTTGAATCTCCTCCATACTTATAAATGTGGCGCTCAAAACTGATTACTGTCCGTCGCAGACTGGGAGGAGCAGTTGCGCGCAGTTTACCTTCCCGGTACTTTAGACCGCGGTGTAAACGCAGAAAGCAACCGGTCTGGGGCAAAAAAGGTTCCTGGGAAAAAAGTTCCTGGGACAAATTGTTCCGGGTAATTTCGGTGGAAAAGCGGCAGCTGAATTGTCAGCATCATTCCTCCAGTCTTCAGTCTCACATGATCCTTAAGAAATCATTCTAATATACTGATTTGATGCTCAAGAAACATTTCTTATTATTATCAATGCTGAAAACAGTTGTGCTACTTAATATTTTTAAATTTAAATGTATTAAGATACATTTTTCAGGATTTTTTTGATGAATTGAAAATGAAAAAGAACAGCTTTTATATGAAATATAAATCTTTTGTAACATTACAAATGTCTTTAATGTCACTTTTGATCAATTTAATGCATCCTTGCTGAATAAAAGTATGAATTTCTTATCTATTTATTTTGAATATCTTTTTTAAATCTTACTTATCCCACACCAAATCAGCATATAGAATGATTTCTGAAGGATCATGTGACACTGAGACTTGAGTAATGATGCTGAAAATTCAGCTTTGCCATCACATGAATATTTACATTTGAATAAAAATAGAAAACACATTTTAAATTGTAATAATATTTCACAATATTACTGTTTTACTGTATTTTTTTATCCAATAAATGCAGCCTTGGTGGTGAGCGGAAGAGACTTCTTTTAACGACATAAAAAGGGAAGAATAAACATATGTTTTATGTGCAACATAAAAAAAATCATAGTATTACAATGTTTGTATGTGTGACCAAAAATTCTTGATGGAAATGAAAGAAGTGCATCAATTTTTGGTCAGCAATTTGTATTGACAATGCAAGAGTCAAGCACTCTGTAAAGTCTACTCTAGCACATCCCAAATACTTTCAATGAATTTAAGGTCTGGACCCAGAGGTGCCAATTCACGTGTGAAAATTATTCTGTCATGCTCCCTTCCAACCATTCTTTCACAATTTGAGCCTGAGGAATCTTGATATTGTCATCTTGGAATATGGCCATGATGTGTCTTCCTACATGGTTGTTTAAGAAATGAAAAGCTACACTCTCCATCAGTTAGGGTCAGAAGGACTGTTGCCAAACATATAACATGCTAGAAACATAATAATCACTGCAATAATGATCCCGTCATACACTTTAAATCAAAACAGTGACTTTTTTTGGGGGGCCAGGCAGTGTGTGTATATGTATACCTGCATCAAACGTTGGGTCATCTTCCAAAGACCTCACAGCTTTTTCTACAGCATCAAGTGCACTCCCCCCATTCTTCAGAACAGTATCCCCTACCCGCACAGCATTCTTGACTCCAGCCACGGATGCTTCGGCTAACTCATCCGGGATGGCCCACGCGCCACCATGCACCACAATCACAGTCTTCATCCTCGGTCTTCCTCTAGCCCAAAGGAAACAAACTTGTGTGGTGACAGGAGAGAGGATATTACTGAGAGCTAACATTTTAATATATTGCCCTTGAACTTTACTGAGCTGTTTAATTTATTCAGATGAACACTGACAGAGTGGGTAAATGCAACTTTCACAGCTCATCTCCATGAGAAGGGTGTCTGGGGTTGTTTACAGGAACCAGGTTCTCAGGCTCCTGTCATGTTTACTCAAGCTCTATTAAAGTGAGGGCTCTGTGAGATGAGAGGAGCAATTCCATTTGGTTTACCTGAAACAACTTTCATATGTTCTACTAACCAAAACCACGCCATGACTAAAATGAACACCACTACAAAAATGTACCATGATAACCAGGGTCTTTGCCAAAATCATCATGACTGTCATCAAAAAAGAATGGAAAAATGCATAAGATTCTGAATGCTTAGTATATATATATATATTTTTTTATAAAATTTAATTTTCACCTATTTTAATAGAAACAGTCGCAGCACACTGTAAAAAAAGTTAACCCATTAAAAAAAATTTTTTTAGTGCTGTTTGCCATTTTGGCGGTAAATACTGGTAAAATAACGAAAATAAAATAACTTGCAAGATATAATATTCAAGTGTGGTTTTTGTTATGCGTGTTATTTGTTGTGCTTGCCTAGCCCAGAGCCGTTGAAAAACAGTTACAACACTCTTATAGACTTAATTGAGGACCGTGGAAGAAAATATTAATTCTTCTAATATTGTTTTTTATTATTATCACAAAATCACAACTGGCTCTGGTCTGGTCAGCAAATTTAGTGCATAATTAAAGGGTAACTCTCTCCAAAATGCAACCTAGGGTCTTTTTGTTAATCTACTCGAGGCAAACTTTCGTTTAAAGCATAATTTGAATGGAAACGCCACTTTTAAGTTTGACCGTATTTTCGTTTTAGGTTAAATGCCTTGTGAATGGGGCACTTTTATGATAGCATCAAAAATCGCTATTTTTAAAACACTAAGAAGGTTCGACACAACATGAAACTTTGCTCGAAGTATCACAAGGGGCTCTACACATGAACTCGAGCATTGAGAACATTGTTTGTGTACAAAGAGTTTACTAAAAAGAAAGATTTTGAACAACTCACTGTGTTTCCGTCCGCCGGCATTTTGTCAGTCAAAAATAGTCGATCTCCGTAACAGGGAGGAGAGTAAAGATGGAAATCTCCTAAAGCTTAGTTCAATATAAATTCACGGATAATTTGTTGTTTTCTCGTTATATTAGTGAAATCAACATTGACCTTGTATTTGAAAAAGGATCCTCATATAAGAAACAATACTAAAATTCACAGTCAGTTCATTCGCATTCGGAAATCGATTATTTTTGACTGTCAAAATGCCAGCGGACACAGCTACAGTGAGTTGTTCAAAATCTTTCTTTTTAGTAAACTCTTTGTACAATAACAATGTTATCAATGTTCACGTGTAGAGCCCCTGGTGATACTTTGAGCAAAGTTTCATGTTGTATCGAGCCTCCTTAGTGTTTTAAAAAATAGTGATTTTTTGATGCTATCATTAAAGTGCCCTATATTCACTCCCATTCACAAGGCATTTTAAAGGGATAGTTCACCCAAAAATGAAAATTCTGTCATCATTTACTCACCCTCAAATTGTTCCAAACCTGTATGAGTTTCTTTGTTCTGCTGAACACAAAGGAAGATATTTGGAAGAATGTTTTAATCAAACAGATCTCGGTCCCCATTGACTTCCATAGTAGGAAAAAATATATACTATTGTAGTCAATGGGGACCGAGATCTGTTTGGTTACAAACATTCTTCCAAATATCTTCCTTTGTGTTCAGCAGAACAAAGAAACTCATACAGGTTTGGAACAACTTGAGGGTGAGTAAATGATGACAGAATTTTCATTTTTGGGTGAACTATCCCTTTAACCTAAAACGAAAATACGGTCAAACTTAAAAGTGGCGTTTCCATTCAAATTATGCTTTTAAACGAAAGTTTGCCTCGGTAGATTAACAAAAAGAGCCTAGGTTGCATTTTGGCGAGAGTTACCCTTTAATAACTGAATGTGAAGAGAGAATATTACATATTTAAATATAAGACATACGAATAAATGTATTCATATTTTAAAATAAAATATTATTTGTAAATAGTTTAAATTGATTACTTAATAACTACTTTCTCATTTATTTTTCTTTATTTCCCTTAAATCCATTTTAAAGGGGTGGTTGATTATGATTTCACTTTTTTAACTTTAGTTAGTGTGTAATGTTGCTGTTTGAGCATAAACAACATCTGCAAAGTTAGGACGCTCAAAGTTCAAAGCAAAGGGAGATATTTTATTTTTATAAATTTATAAACTAATTTGCATTTAAAGGGACAGACACAAAAACCGTGCATTTTTGCTCACCCTCAAAAAGTGACAACTTTAAAATGCTAAATAAAAATATCTGTGGGGTATTTTGAGCTAAAACTTCCCATACACACTCTGTGGACATCAGAGATTTATCTTGTGAAAAACGGGTTATACCACCCCTTTAACCCTTTAATTAGGCCTATAATAAAAAGACTAATAACAAATTAACATTTATTAACATAAAATAAAATAAATAATAATAAAATAAAGAAACTTTTTTTTACAGTCTATGTATAGTATTTATTTTACAGTCGAATGGTCACAACTCTGTTTTTCAATGGCTCTGTCCTAGCACTGCGGTGACGGTGAGCAACTGACCGGTGTTTTACTTTTTGAAGGCCTAGCCTACTTAAAGGAGTAGCCTACTTCACCGCTGGCAAAATGGGTGGCTGTCAAAAATTTAATTTGGTGCTACAGAGAAAAAAAGGCTGTTGAAAACTTCAACACTATGGCAAGCCGTTTTAACATTTAATCCTTAAAACCTACTAGTATCTATTTTCATGCTACTAGTACTAGTTTTTCCATTAAGTACTAGTACTTATTCATTAGCTACTAGTGCTTATTCTTTAGGTACTAGTGCCTATTTGTTAGATACTAGTGCTTATTCTTTAGGTAGGCTACTAGTACCTCTTTAAAGATACTAGTACTTGAAGTCTTTACACTGGTTACCGGTTAAGTTCCGCGTTGACTTTAAGGTCATGATGTTAACATATAAGGCTTTACATGGCTTAGCACCGCAATACTTGTCTGGTTTACTAAACAGTTACACTCCAACACGTAGACTACGCTCTTCACAGTGTCACTTATTAACTGTTCCACAAACGCACCTAAAGTCTATGGGTGACAGGGCCTTTTCTGTTTATGCTCCAAACCTTTGGAACTCTTTACCGTGTGAACTCAGGGAAGCACAGACTTTGGGTATTTTTAAAGTTCTTCTCAAAACTTATTTTTTTAAGCATGCATTTGATTACTGATGCCTTTGCGGTTGGTGTATTGTAGTTTTTATTATTATTATTTTTTTATTATTAATTTTTGCTGTTTATGTTATTATTAATTTCCGCTTTTTGGTGGATTGTGACTTTATGTTCAGCGCTTTGAGAAGCCACTTTTAAAGGCGCTTTATAAAATAAAGCTTATTATTATTATTATTATTAATCATTGATAATAGTTACCTATTAATTAATTAGATACTAGTACTTATTAATTAGCTACTAATACTTATTCAATAGACACTAGTATCTTTTGTAATTGTTACTAGTAACTATTCTTATTTTACTAGTCACAACTGCTTTTTTACTCGTCTTATGTTATGACTAGTCAGAACGGTCACTGTAGAGTTCAATTAAAAATCTTACTTGTAACATTTGGAAAAAATACTAGTATCTAATAAATAGGTACTAGTATCTATTGAATAAGTACTAGTAGCTAATTAATAAGTACTAGTAGTCTATCTAATTAATAGGTACAGCAAGCCGTTTTAGCTTAAATTGTACTAGTATACATTTAATAGGTACTAGTATCTAATGACTTAGTACTAGTATTTATTGAATAAATAATAGTATCTAGTAATAGGTACTATATCTAAAAAATAAGTACTAGTACCTAATGAATAACTACTAGTATCTAATATGTACTAGTCACAATTGGAATACACACTAGTCAGAACTGAATAGTTGATATCTGAATGACAGATCCCCAGAAGTCAATGGCAATTTATTTTTATTTGTTACTAGTACCAAAAGAATAGTTACTAGTATCTAATGAATAAGTAATATTATCTGTTTAATAGGTACTAGTATCTAATGAATAAGTACTAGTATATATTTAATAGGTGCTAGTATCTAATGAATAAGTACTAGTATCCAATGAATAAGTACTAGTAACTAATGAATAAGCACTAGTATCTAATAAATAAGTACTAGTACCAATTTAATAGGCACTATATCTAATGAATAACTAGTATCTTTTAAAAAGGTACTAGTAGGCTATCTAAAGAATAGGCACTAGTATCTAAAGAATAAGCACTAGCTAATGAATAAGCACTAGTAATTAATGGAATAGATACTACTGTCTAAAAAATTAGTACTAGTAGCATGAAAATAGAGACTAGTAGGTTTTAAAGATTAAATGTTAAATCGGCTTGCCATATTAACACCCATAATGCACTGGGAATGTTGCCGCCCAAAGCCCCTTCCACCTGTCTGCTATGTACACTTAATGTTAGCAGTCAGCCTTGCTTTAGTAGGAAATGCTTTTTAGCAAACTTTTAGTCATAATGGTGTCGATTTGTATTGTTCCAGGTTGCAAGAATTGAAAAAGTAAACGGGTTTCCAGGATCCAGCGTGTTGTAGGCAGAGGCTGTCGCGAAGGCCGTGTTTAGTCAACATTTCAAACTGGATTACCATGAGCACAGTGTTTTAGGCCAAAATGGTAAAAAAAAAAAAAAAAGCCAGTTTTTCCCCAAAATGGAAGGGAAAAACTGCCGTTCTTTCAGTTCGTCTGAAGCAAAAGGCCGTCGCGGACAGGTAAGCACTAATACGTAGCATGTTTTATCAGGGGGGTGCTGGGGGCGGGGCTTGATATTGTGGTAGAGTATTTTAAACAAAATCCTAATATTAAACAGCTCAAACAACGAATGAGAACAGTTATAAAAAAATAATCTTATAAGTGTATTGTGATTGTCAAAACATTTTAGTAACTAAACTGAATTTTATTAGGTTTAGTGACAACATGTTACAATTTCTGGTAAGCTATGTTTTTTATTATTGCTTGACACAAATTTCACGATTTCAATTCAATTCTTGTGATTTGATTTAATATTGACTCATTTGAATAAATATTAGGTAGGCTACACAAGATAGGCGTAAGAAAAAACTCACCTAATGCTGTAAACATACAGAGAGCCCTATCAGCTGGTAGTATTATTTAAGGTTAAAAATAGTTCAAATTAACTATAATGCGTTTTTTATTATAATAACAACAACTTTATTTAATGATATAATTAAAAATATAATAAATATGTATATATAATATAGTAAACATAGGCTATTTAGCAAAATACTCTCTATAGCTCTTTTTTTCTAGCCAACTAACATGCTATAGCCTATATTATGGTCATTTAAAGGCTTTCCTGACTCCTGAGGTAAATGTTATGTGACATAATTTTTCTCCAGCTGTTTTATTGACCCTTTCCGCGGTTGAAAAACACTGATTGATCGATATTATGTATGAGGAATATACATTTCGGTAAGTTTTAGGCTACTGTTTCTTTCAACATTGTTCATTTGTGTTTATTTTCTATTAGCTAGAGATGATCGGTTCACGTGCAGCTGGGGATCTGTCACGTCACATTTTCAAGCGCCAAAACGGTAGGCTATTTATTGTTTGAATTTCGTAATAAAATTGACAGAATCTGAGAGCTGAGATTTTTTTTATATCATAAGTAGCCTAACCTGCTCTGTCTAGTCTGTCGGTCTCCGTGTCCTCTTTGCTTCGCGATTTTTCTGTGCGTGAGAAAATTAGGCTAATGTGTGGCGTGAGAGCGTGTGAAAAGTGTCAATCGCGTGAGTCTCACGGTGAATGCGTGAGAGTTGGCAGCTTATGTGCACTTTCATGCAAGGTAAAGCACAATAGGTTAAAATGAGTTATGACCAAAGGTTTCTCTCACATGTTCTGTGACAACTGGTATGTGAAAAATGTATCAAAATAATTAAAAGTGTCACTTTTTCCCCGCAATTATTTTCTTCACTTTTTTTATTTTAACCTACACTGTGTTTTGCCTTCGTAGGGCAGGATAAATGTAGGCTACTTATATCTTTGTACTATACTGTATTTTCATAAAAGCTTTTACTCACACAAAAGATCCATTCTGTAAATCAGTCAAATAGCTCTTTCAACTAGACCAAACAAACTAAAACAAAACTTAATTACTCTCGTTTATTATTGCCAGTAGGCTACTTTAAAGTTAAGCAATCGCTGTTTTCAAAACATAGACGAAATAAATGCAGACTACCGCTTAATCGTTATATAACAATAGACCGGTTCTGGGCAGTTTCCTTTCAAATAGGCTAATCTGAATTAATTGTGTGGCGCTGTCAAATATTTTTTACCGACTACGAACATTTAAACATTAAATTAAATGTATAGCCTACTCACTGGTCGGGTCTTCGTTGGCTGCAAGTCTTTTGTATTATCTGTTCTTAGGATGTCCAAACAGATTGAACGTTATCTGCTTGTCTTTTATTGTGCTGTTGTGTTATATAATATTGTGGACAAAGGCCAAGTCTGAGACATTCATTAAAGGGCTGGTGTAAATGATTTATCTATTTAATACTGTTCATTCATGAGTTTCTGTTTGGCACAGGCACACCATAATTGTTGTAGACAAGTAGCCTACATAAGTTTGAAAAGTTGGAAAGGACATTTTTTTTTTAACATAATGCAAGGAGGCTGGAAATAACCCAGAGATCAGGCATTTTAAAAATATCCAGTGAATAAAACAATGTTAACTGTTTGTGTTAAGAACAGTGGGAATAAGTCTGGTAAGGAAAATAACTATTCCCTCATATCAGATGTCTTTTCTGTTAAATCTAGTCCAGCAGGAAATATTATGTTTTCATCTGATATTTAAATCAGATATTTAAATATTATAGCATCTCCTGATTTACCCTTGCAGCATTATTTGGATTTGATAAAATGTCTACACTATAGGTTAATCCTGTCATTTTATTGTAAAGAGTGAACTATTTTAGTATTTTACTAAATAGAACTCAATAAAATGTTTTAATCTCTCAACCAATACAATATGCACCATAACTCCTTTCTTAACTGACTGAAATATTCTTCAAGAATCCAAGATTATGATAACAAATGGAGACTGAGTTGAACAGATGTGTTCATTACAAGCGGTGGCATGAGGAAAACGAAAACATTATTGTGATCTATTTTTCATGTCTAGAAGTGAATCATCAGGCAATTCACGTCTTTCAGATTGAGCTTGACGCATTTCTCTAGTGAAGAAAAAAAAATGAAAGAAAATGCATTTTAGAGCCAAAGGGCAGGTATTAACCCAGTCTCATTGGGTTAATGATGAATTAACGTATCATATTTCTCCTAGTGGGCCTTGCATATTGATCTGAGCATTGCTAATGCATTTAAGAAGACAACTGGGAGATCAAACACTTAAGCTATGGATTCTTTATTTAGATGTGGTTTGCGACTAATGAGTAGCGAAATACTAGCTGTTGTTTGTCCCTGAGAAAGCTCATTTCCTTTCCTGCCACACTGCAAAACTAATGCCAGACACTCCCAATGACTTGCTCTATGATGTATGTGGAGGGATATACTATGTGATGCATTGCTCTCCTCCATTTGCACTTTCATTTGTACATTAGAACCATTTGTTTCTTAAAATCAATGCCACATATTTCTACAAACATGTTGTGCATTTGTGGCAATTAAATGTATTAGATCCCCCCACCACAAGCGAATGAGAAAAATGCCTGACCGTGCCACTTCTTGACTCCATTGGTTTAAGCTGCTGTGATTTGTAATGTCGTTGCATTGATTATGTCCATTCATCATTTTTTCGACCTCTTCGTGCAGTAAATTTCACTGTTATTTTACAGTATAGTCCATTCGTCATTTTCCCTGGGCATTATTCCATGTGTAGCACCCAATATGTCACAAACTGTACTTATGACTAGTGTGATGATGAAGCCTGAAGCCTCAGCTGAAGGGTCTGATGGAGTTCATCTACGTTTTATAATCACTTTTATCATTAATTCTAGCATTCATCTTAACAGGTGTCCACACTAAACAGATGTGCTTATCACCATTTGTACATTTTCTACAACTATTACAGCCTCAATTCTAACATCTAATATTATTAGGAAATGCTTTTCTATATAATTTTGTAAATATACTCATAAAGCTATAGATCAGTCCTTTTATGTTTTAATATTTTTATATTGTACATTTAAATTTTGAAACTGTATGCTACAGTTAAAAAGTTTGGGGTCAGTACGTTTTTATTAAATTTTTTATATTAAATTGATCAAGAGTGACAGTAAAGGCATCTTCTATTTAAAAATTAAAAAATTATACCAGCACTAAATATTTGAATGGTAGTGTATATCTTTTTTCCATGACAGATGATTAGGTCTCTTTGAAAACACAAATTGTTTCATAGACAGCAAACTTTCAGCTATTGGGGTACTGTTTTTCTTTTTCTAGTGGTCCTCAAAAGACAAGACACGTCCAGCACTGTTTACAAGTAGCCTGAGGAGCAATAAAATGAATTAATCTTAATTGATCATGGAGAGCGCCCTCGGTAGAATAGGCAAACTGTAATAACTGCTCATATTAGGATGTCCTTTGGGTCAAAAAAGCTATTTCAATTAGTAATGTAAGGTCTTTTACATCCACTTTTTTTTTTTGCCCAGAGGCTGTTATTAAACTTTCCTTTATAAGGGAAATTATTGTGGATGACAAAGGGTTTGGGCTTGTCAGGATACTGCAGACTCACTTTTTAACCCTGCTGGCTGCGTGGACTCTTATGGCCCGGGGCAGTGCCAGCCATTATCTGCTCTGGCCTTCACTATCACAAGCCTGTGTGCGCTGTCCTAACATTTCCTTAACACGTTTTGCCTGAACGCTGGACTTCATGAATCATAATCTTTAAATGAACACTACCGAACAACTGTGCCGACCACTCACACATGTTCTACTGCTCGATTTAGGCCTGACATATTGTGCTGTAAATGAATGAAAAACCAGTATGACCAGTGCCTTTAGGCCCCTGACTGCCACAGGCTTTGACCTGGGAAAACAAGGTTTAGTAAAATTGATAGATAAAACAGTGCTTGAATGTGTTCAGTTAACAATGCAGCCCTGCATCAATTTGAGTTTTATCAGCCACTTGACTAAAGATGCGATCACAAAAATAAGGTCCATTGTCCAAACAATTGCATAGAGATGTATGAAGCAACTCTCACACAGAAGTCACGTTTAAACCAAGCAGGGTTTTTTTTTTGTTGGTCAGTGCAGTGAATTTGCATGACTAACTTGAACATGAGTCTCATGTTGAAACTCACAGTTGTGCAGATTCGTATGGGAATGGTAAATGTGGCCGCACATTAACATTTGCAAAATATACGTTTGGAATTGTGGTAATATCAGGCATACAGTTAATT
This sequence comes from Rutilus rutilus, assembly GCF_951802725.1. Classification (NCBI taxonomy): domain Eukaryota; kingdom Metazoa; phylum Chordata; class Actinopteri; order Cypriniformes; family Leuciscidae; genus Rutilus; species Rutilus rutilus. The sequence continues at coordinate 12,868,816 of NC_140225.1, forward strand.
CTGATATAATTCTTGCTTGCTTAAGGTCATAACCTTTATTATGTTAAAAAAATTTTTTTTACTCACTTGCGAAAACCTCCAAAGGGTTCACAGGGCCATATGCAGCTTTGAAGTAAACCAGAATGAATCAAACTCTACAAATAATATATATTTAACTTGACTTATTGGTCTTTTGTCTTTAGATTGTCATGAGATCTTTTCTTACCAAAATGTATTTTATTTTAATTTTAGAATTTTATGAATGTTTGATTGCATTGGCTCCTTTTAAGATTGTCACCTGACCTCTATCAATTTTAGTGGCAACAAAGTTTTATTCTACAAACAGAATGTCCTTTACCAGCATATGCTGTTTATAGCATTGTCTCTAGCTCTCTCCATGGGTCTGGGTAGAATGGATTGCTTTGTGTGAAGCAGAGAGCTTGTAAAAATAAATAAATGCATAAATCTCAAGCGAAGAGGCAGGAGGTTGATGTGACACAAGGACCTGAGATGTCATGTGAACCCTTAATCCTCAAATTGAGCAAAACTTAATATCCCATTACCCCGTTTCCTCCCCTCTCCCAATAGTGCTGCTTAATAATTCACACTGTGGGCTATTGCATTTCCACAATCTGAGACTGCTAAAATACCAAAGCTGGGTACATTCACTCACAAAAGTGCTTCATGAAAGTGCAGCTCACTACTAAATGTGATTTGTTTTTACTAGTTGTTAGGGAGCTTGCTCTGAGGTGTAAAGGCAATGTACCATAGCTCTACCTATTTTGACTATATAATAAAGATTGATTATTCCTAACACATGGTGCTGTCACAGCCTCGCAATTCATCATGTATTTTTCCCTGCATTTTTAAAGTCTAATTATCCTTCAGTGCTTAATGTGTCATCAATCCATAATGAATGACTGGATCGTTTAAATGTTTGTTTTTTTTTCTGAAAAAAGTGCCAGAAAAACAACACAGGAGACATATTTGATGGTTGACAGTCATATTTTGAATATTAAAGGCTTTCTCTAAAGTTTTAATGACAGATGTTTTTATTTTGTTTTTGAAAGATTATTTATGAAAGCAAATATTTGTTAAATGCATCACTTTGCCAATTAAAAACTAAATCTAAATTGCCAAATCTAGTGTTGATGATACACAAGGCAAAGTCACAGAAGGGAACAAAATTGCAAACAACAAATTGTGTGCTGGCCAGAGTTTGTTTTGCGCTGTAGATTATTGTCCGCCAACAGGATGAAACCTCTGAATTTCAAGTGATAATTAGAATCCAAAATGATCAGGTTCCTGTTCAGCTTATGCCATGTTTAATAAATCTGCATAATGTTTGGCCTTATAATATTACGTTTTTTTTTTTTATTTTTTTTTTACTTTTATACGATTAACACTTTTGGTGATGTGTTGAGTCACTGCTCATCCAATGTAAAATCTGGGTCTTGAAGCAAAACCAGTTTAGAAGCAGTATTATCTCCTGTTGTGTTATTTTTGGCCACTAGAGTGCTGCAGAAAGCCATTCTTATTAGTTGAATACATGATGCAAAAGAGTAAATTATGCCAAAGTGTAACTACAGAGGTTGCTCTAATTGTATTTTATTTATTTATTTATTAGTTTATTTAACAGGGACAATACAGAAACATTGCTATAATTTCAAGCAGGCGATGCTCCACACACAGGCTTCTATCCAAAGGCTAATTTGCAGCCCCAGATAGGCTTTTTTTTAACAACAATAAAACAATAATCACACACAAAACTAAGCAAAAAGTAAAAAAAATCGAACAATTAAAGAAAGATAATTTTCTTGACCAGTTGTCTCAGAAGTTCAATATTAGCAGCATTCATTTATTTATTTATTTATTTCTACAGTGTCTGGTGTGAACATAAAAGTGATAGGAAATGATTGATGGTGTGGTGCTGTATAATAAATACTACAATATCATCATAAATTGACATCCACTCTGTTCTCTCCAACCTATATCAAAATAAGGACTCTCATTTTGCAAAAACGAGGACACACAATCAACAAATTAGCCTAAGTGAGAGACGTGATGTATCACGATCTTTTGATGACACAATAAACTTTTTCATCTTGTAGAAATGCGACAAAAGAAGCGTATGTCATAGCAACTGATAGCTTTTGCCCTTCAGAAGGGTTTCATTACGTTGAGTGGTGAGTGATGTATAGAAGGTGTTGATCCTCCACAAACCCTTATTTCTTTTTCCTTAATCCCTTCCCATTCACTACCTTCAGAATCAATATATAAAACCCCCAAATCCATTTGATTATCCTATTGCCAAACTGATTCCGTCCGGAGTGTTAAATCGTAAAGTACAACATGGACCTGTCAGCTATACATGAATTGGAAGTCACTTGAGGAAACTAAGATGTGAGAATCCAAAAACGTCTGCAGGCATTTTTGTCATTTAAAATGTTTTATAAATGTACCTGATAGTAGTATAACTAATCAGAAAGTGTCTCTTTGGTGTTAGAAATAGCCCCTATATAGGCAAATTTTTACTTTAATTTATATATATATTTTGTTTATTTTTGTGACCATGTATTTTTCAGCTTGCATGGCTTGTTTTGTGTGACATATTACACTATTATTAGTGCATACATAAAATATTTTATATATGCATGAGCATGCTTTATTTAAACCCATTTTATATTATGAATTATTTTTGGATAAATCAGTATTCACATGAGACATTTTGATGTTTTACTTTTTGATTACTTATTCCAAATGTTTTTTTTATTTTATTTGTAGCACTACCGCTCAACACTCTCTCTGTGTGGACCGGGATTCTGTAATTATGTTCACAGTTCACAGGCAGACAGTAAATATGACACTTGGGGTGCAGATGTTTGCCAACAGCACTGTAATCCATTCAGTTATTAATTAGGCAAGCTGGTCCTGTCCCTCTTCCTCCTTTCACTGCCTCTCTCTCTCTCTCTCTCTCTCTCTGCATCTTCTCTCCCCTTCTCCTCTGTGGCTATCTCTCCTTCTCCCTCATACGTGCTTAGCTGCTTGGCTAAGTGTTAGTGTGTGTGTTTGCACTATCTGTGACTGTCTGTCACAACAGCTTAATCCATGTTGGCAAACTGAGGCAAATGGGAAATCCACTGATTAGTATTCATGGCTGTTACCAAATTTCCCTTCCAACTCTGCTGTATGAAAACTTATGTTTGTCATGGATATTTATTATTTAGCATTTCCAATTAACAAACATTTTTACCACTTTTTTTTTTTTTTTTACTATGAACCGCATGAAGAATGATCTCCATCATTTCATGTTGATTTCAGTAGCCAAATCATATCAATACTTGCATATCCTTTTCACATACATTTGTTGTCTGATGTCTTTCCAAAGCAAATATGCAAAGGATATCCAATGTAACTACTGGCGGAGAGTAAAAAAAAACAAAACAGATTTGCACAGAAGATTAGGTGTTCAGAACCATGGACAGGGGTTGACAGATCAGCGGTTAGTTTACGGAATGTCCCCAAATTCAATCCTATACACAATATCTGACATTTGCATGCAGTTTGCTCTCTGCCATGACCAATCCAGATGTAGATGGGCGGAGTGAGAGTACAGATTCGGAGTCTGAGGTGGGAGGTTTTACATGAGAGACTCGAGGAGAGATGGGTACACTGCATTGATATCTTCCACGCTGTGCGCGAAAACCACACGATCCCTCCCAGATATTACGCAGTCTATTTAAACTCAACAACCACACACCCAGTCCATCACTCACCTCTGTGGTCGTCTCACCTGCACTCGCGGTGTTCAGGAGAGGAATCCAGTGATGGATCAAGACAAGTACCTGCCAGAGCTCATTGCCGAGAAGGAGAGCTTGGACACGTCGTTCGTGCACGCGATGCGCCTTCTCGCAGAAGGTAAACTAATGCCTTCTTCTGCCATCATTTTTAGGCTCGTATCTGTTTGCTGTGGTGTCGCTGCTGTACATTGTTTGTGTCGCTATCGCGTATACAATATTCATTAATCATATGGACGCCCGTTGTTGAACCATGTAAGAATGAATCAGGCGTGTCAGGTGTTTCATTTATGTTTTCAGGTGATCATTTAGTTAGTAAAATAAGGGAATTGTCCACAGACAGGCTTGGTCTTTATAAATATTTTGTGTGTGTGTAGGGTTAGTGTTTTCCAGTTATTGGTAGGCTATGCTCAACTTCGTCCGATCAGAAATTAGAAGCAACACCTTTTCAAGCACCATAAACCACATATATTAGGCGGTTGTTCTTCAGTTCATGCCGTTCAAAAAGTTAATGTGCTTCAACGATGTGTTGCTTCTTAATTTATCACAGAAATTAAACCCTGATTTCAAGCAAAGGCAAACGTGTAAAATATAACTTTTTGAACGGCATGAACTGAAGAACAACAGCCTCATATTTTTTGTGGTTTATGGTGCACGAATAGTGTTAATGTAGCCTAATACTAATTCTTTTTACAATTAACCTGATGTTATCTCTCATTTTCATTTAATAGCCTAATCAATATGCTAATTACATGACTTTCGGGGAAGTCTGATATTTTAAAGCAATTTAGTTAGTTTTTTTTTTTTTTTTTTTTTTTTTAAGAAATGAAACGTGCTAAATTATCAAATGTAAGAGTATAATTTGGATGTTCGTCTCGACCAAAATCGTCAGATCTTAAATACAATTTGATCAAAACATTAAATACAAAACATAATCACAAAGTTATCGATTTGTAATGCTTTGCACGCGTACCGCCCAAACCAGCGTTTTTTTTTTATTTTTTTTATGATGACCTCCTCTGCCTAACGAGCTTTTGTTGTTGTTAACGTTGTAGGCTATTTGGCTATGCCTAATTTTATTCAAACTCTCATCATTAGCTACTGATACGTTTGAAAACCAATTTTCCTCTTATGAAAAAAACTATGAACTTGTTTGAAAAAAGAATAAGTTTTACTCCCCTTGGGGTAGTTCTGGCTTTAATTCACTTCTAAGGTTATAAATATGCTGCTCTGTTGATCAAATGTCAGGTTAGCCTATCTCTATTGATTTAATGTCCAGCACAGGGAAGTTGCTTAAATATTGCATTGCCAACCCCATTTTTCATGAGTGTAAGGTTATGACGACAACCAAACATGGTAGCATTGCTATGATCTGAAAATATTATAGTTGGGTAAGATAAAAGCAGTCCTTGACAGCTCATCAGATAGTAAGCAGAGTAATTAAGAGGCAATTACGGCTATTACAAAGTACTCACACTGGCTCAGATTATCTCAAGTGCAGGGGAGCACAGTGGGGTGCGTGCGGTTGAATAAGCATGCATATAATTAAACGACAACCGTTTTAACTGGTCCAGGTTATCAGGAAATTGTAAACATTTTCAAACTGTAAACTTCAGTTTGTTTCGTGGCACATGCATCTGTTGTGTTGTATTAGTTCATGAAGGTTAGATTCATCTTCTTTCAGAAACAAAAACCATTATTCAAGCTCATGATATGGCATTGTCTAAAGGATTATTCATATCATTCAGATGAATTTGATCAGGCTAGTAATCTATTCCATCTGAGAGTTAGAAAAAGAGTGAGCTGATAATCCTGGTTCTGAAGAATTGGAAACTAATCTGACTGTGCATTCTCAAGAAGGGGGAATGCTACCAGGGGTTTCTGTAACAAATGTGTCCAGTAACAACCTTAAAATGGTGCAAAATAATTAGCCGTAATCTTAAAAACAAATCAAGATGTCTCTTCACAAAAGGGATAAGTCATTTGTATGCTATCTTTCAAATGAACTAAATTAGCCATGGTTGTGAAAGCCTGCATATAGCTCATGTCACCATTATTCAATCTGAATATTTTGCCTCTGCACAAAAAGGCTTATTGAACTGGAATTAATGGTAATTAGTGGCAGTCTAGTTAGTAAAGATACATAGACTTCTGTGGGTCATATTTAATCGAAGTAGACACTGTCTTAAAAGACTTAATTTGTAGTGCTTTGCCCCAAGACATGCAGAAAAAGAGTTAGTGTATTTATTTTAATCTGATTATCTTTGTTATATTTAGCTATTGTCATGTTCAGAGTTATATAATTACGTCATAATATAAAGTATGCTATTTACTCCAAAATAATTACTGTATTATCTCTCACCTTGGTAGCACATTAGTAAGACTGTTTCAATAGTGGCAAGGATTAAAAAGGCAAACCTTGTGGTTCGTTAAATTTCATGCTGAGCCACTGGTAGCCTGCCAGTGTTTATTTACCCAAGCACATATTTTATTTATTTCAGAATGTCGAATGATAGTCAAGCCTCTTGGCACTGCATGTACCTTTAGGGCCAGAGAACAGTACAGCCGACCAGAACATGGGTAGGAAATGATTCTGGCCCATGCTCAGGGAACATTTTAACTTGTGTTCCTTGTTAAAGATTTAAAACTCTACACTGTTTTTGTTTGCTGTACATTTTGGGATATTGAAGAAATTTAATATCAAATACTTTCACTCTCGAAGTTTCTGGGTTTAAGAAGAGTTCAGACAAGGAGTCTCTCACAGCTTAGTTATTTTGGTACAAAATTTGTCACACCCTTTAAGAGGGAAGTGATTAATATTACAACGGCGATCAATACAAGCGTAACTTATCCTAAACACCAGGCGGCCTGGAAACAACTGACGACTAAGCACTTTAGCTAATGGCCCGTGCCTGCTGTGTAACTCTAATGTCTAGACCTCTCTGAAAAGACACAATTCCAGTGCAGTATATTCACTGTGAAAGAACTTGTACAAATGATTAGAATAGCTAATTTTAGATTTTTTGTATAATGTGAAAAAAGAACTGATACTTATCAACATATATTTTAGTGCAATAAAGCTAATAAATAAGTAATTTTTAGAGCTAAAAAAAAAAAAAAAAAAAAATTGAGATGATAAAGGGAAGCTTTTGATAATCTGCTCGACTTTTGGCTGTTATCCAGGAGATCATTTGTGACCCTGGACCACAAAACCAGTCATAAGTAGCACAGGTATATTTGTGGCAATAGCCAACAAAACATTGTATGGGGCAAATTTATAGATTTTTCTTTTATGCCAAAAATCATTATTATTAAGTAAATCATTTGTATATTAAGAAAAGATCATGATCCATGAAGATGTTTTGTAAATTTCCTACCTTAAACATATCAAAAATGTATTTTTGTGAGTGGATGCAGCAAAATCACCAACAGAAATGGACAACTTTAAAAGCCATTTTCTCAATATTTAGATTTTTTTGCACCCTCAGATTCCAGCCAAATATTGTCCTATCCCAACAAACCATACATCAATGGAAAGCTTATTTATTCAGCTTTCAGATGATGTATACATCTCAATTAAAACAAATTTAAGACATATATAACTGTGGATCACACAATAGGGGATGACATTTTTCAGTTAATCTGTATATTGCATCTAATACAGTAGTTAAAATTAAAATGTCCTACTCATTATAAAAAAATGCATTTATGTAATCAAGCTCCAAAAATGGCTCATTTTAATACTGTGGGGTCTGTGACGTGGGCAAATAAAGGGCAAGTCATTGACAAATAGTTTAACATCATCGCACCATAGGCCACGTCCACTGGCATTCAGTCAATGTGCAACTGACACCTGGCACGAGCATCGCGCCAATAGCAAATAGAACCCATTATAATCAACACTAGATTCAGTATACAGGTGCCCGTTCAATTTCTGACGTACTCCACGTGTGCCTGCTGACAACAGGAAAAAGGGAAGAGTAAAAAAACATTCACTTCAACGCGTCCTGTTTAAATGGCTCGTTTGCCTCTCTGAATAGACTTCAGAAGGGACACCTGAGGAACAAGTGGATGGTTTAGTTTTAATTGTGTCCTGGATTGAGTCGGAGGATTATATGTTGGTTCGTAGCATTTGACTGCAGATTGTTTTCTAAACGAGGCACAGTATAATGGAAAGTTGGCAATTGTATTGGATCTGACTGTAGCTACATCACAAACTGTAAGTAAACAATGAGATAATGCTTTGTCTGTAAATGACAGTTATATATGAATAATGTTTTTAAAGCATTCATACTTTGCAATGACGTTAGCCAATCTTAACAGTGGGTGTTTTTTGAGTCGCCCATTAACAACAGATCATTTCAGACTGAGGGTTAGAATGAAGGTTGAAAATAATATTTTCTTCCCTGCATATGTCCATTTGCTTTTCTTTGTGCAAAAAAAACGTTATTAACATTATAAATGGACCTCAAGGAACATTTTATAATAATAAAAATATGTGTCATAACCCCCTTTAAGTTCATAATATATCATGACTTATAAGTGGCCAGCAGCCATATCACCCTGTAGCCCAAGACTGGTTGCCCACTGAAGCTAAGCAGGGCTGAGCCTGGTTAGTACCTGGATGGGAGACCTCCTGAGAAAAACCAGGTTGCTGCTGGAAGAGGTGCTAGTGAGGCCAGCAGGGGGTGCTCACCCTGTGGTCTGTGTGGGTCCTAATGCCCCAGTATAGTGACGGGGACACTATACTGCCAAAAAGAGCACCGTCCTTCGGATGAGACGTTAAACCGAGGTCCTGACTCTCTGTGGTCATTAAAAATCCCAGGATGTCCTTCGAAAAAGAGTAGGGGTGTAACCCCGGCATCCTGGCCAAATTTGCCCCTTGGCCTCTGTCCATCATGGCCTCCTAATCATCCCCATATACTGATTGGCTTCATCCCTGTCTCCTCTCCACCAGTAAGCTGGTGTGTGGTAGGCGTTCTGGCGCAATATGGCTGCCGTCGCATCATCCAAGTGGATGCTGCACATTGGTGGTGGTCGAGGAGATTCCCCATCTATGTAAAGCGCTTTGAGGTCTCAGAAAAAGCGCTATATAAATGTAACAAATTATTATTATTATTATTATAAGTGATATAAGTTGACAGGTTTGTCTCAGAAACTGCAGAGAGATAGGGGAAGTGTGACTGAAGGAGACTGTTTAAAGTTTATGCATCGTCTCCGTCCAGATGCTTTGATTTCCAGGTTAGACAGTCCTCTTCAGAAAACCACCAACCTGGAATAAGCTGTTCCTCTTGGGGGAACAAAGAGAATGCTTCAAATTCCAGTCTGTCATTTTGATCTTGTAAAGCACATTGCTGAATTGCTTTTATAGAGGTGACTTGATGCAAACTACTTACTTTAGAAAAGGACAGACTGCTACTGCATCCACTTCAGAGTCCGTTTTTCTAAAATAGAGCCTTTTGCCTCATAGGGACAAAAAGTGAGGCACAAATAAAATCTGCTTAGCAACTCATTTTAGGAATGGATATTACAAGGTGGTTTTAAAGATGAGGCAGGATTTCGCGGAAATGTTTCCTCCCTTAAGAACTTTTCAATACGGAGATGAAAATAAAATATTTTAATCAAAGTGCTTTCCACTACATCTTATCTAGAACAGCATGAGTGTCATATTGCAGTAATCAATCATACTCTATCATAACCAAGGACATAATATCTACAGAAAGCTATCTGTTAGTATTTCTATTCATCTCAATGGCAGTTGCTCGGCTAGTGCATCACTAAGTGGTAGTACGAGATTTGGAATCCGTTTTTTGCTCAAACAAGAATACAAACAGTCCCAAAGACCTTCACTAGAAAGTATCTTAAGGTGTGATGTCAAAGAATGCTTTCGAGAGGCCTCAAAAAGTACACCATGTACTAAAGCGATTTGGGGTTTATATGTGTTTGCATTTTTTTGGTGCTTTTTAATGCCAGATGGTGTAGTTACAACATCTACCAGAAGAGGCTAATGGGACTATGGGAACCAACAATTTATAAACCATTTTTGCTTCTGTCTAACAGAGATTCATAACCCCATTGCTTTGAGTTTAGTGGTTGCAGAGTAACTGCACATTTTTGCAGTCCGAATTAACCAGGATATTCAAGTGAATCTATTTCTGTTTGAGGTTTAATGCACACATCTATCGTAGGTCAAACGCTTCCAGATGTCTTAAATTACTGATAATGAATGCAGTTGATCAAATGTGTGATCTAGCAGTAACCTTGTACTGACAAAATGAAATCATTAGGCCAGAGAACGTGTCTAAAGATAAAATGAATGTTTAATGATATGTTTCTACTTTCATAAGCAGCCTTTTAACTTGATTTAGTCCTCCTGCAGAATAAATATGACCTGCGGATTGCACAGTCACAGACATTGATAGACTAACTATCGCAATCTTCCGGACATTAGTATGTAGAGTGCGAGCTATTTAAAATGGGTATGTTGATAGGATCAGCTGTTCCTAACAGCTTCCCATTTGAAACCTTATCAGGCCACAGCTCTCTATCACAGAGTAATCATGTGCAGGCTAATAGGTTAATGCCAGCTACCTTAATATTTTGATAAATATGTTGATGTTGTTCCACAGCTGAAATTGATAGATGGCTTGATTCCCTGTTCTAAATAATAAGGGACGTGCCAGGTCTCTTATGGTTTGTAGGCCACAGGAAAGACCTAGTGTAGCTGTGAGCTACTAGAATTGTGACTCTACTAGAAGTTTTTATTTTTATTTTTGATACCTTCTCTCAGGCTTATTGATGGAACAAACGATTGCCAGCCACCTCACTGTATATTTGTGCCTCAGCATCATGATTCTTTAGCATGTTGGCTGTGAAAACTGAATAATGATGCCTTCGGAGGCAGTATTTGGAGGTAAGAAGGCATCAAGGAACAATGAGTAACAGTGCCTTTATCCAAGTTGGTTTTTGAAGCCAGTGTCGATTTAGATCCTTTGCAGTCTAAAATATCCCCCAGTCTTGTGCGGTTCACGGTTGGTGGAAAGAATAATGGAGTGGCTGAAAATAGTTCCGAATTTTTCATCTTACAATTTCTTTTCAATGTTTGAATACATTTCTTCAGAGAAGAAGGAACCAAGCTCAATTTTTAAGTATTACTTATGAAAGTAATACCAGGATATTTTTACCACGATTTTTATTTTTCCTTGGATTTCTCTGTAGCATAACTGGCACAGGCAACTTGTGTTTGCTGTGAGATATACGTACAGTGAAGTGCACTGTATAGATTGTGCCTGAAACTCCAGCTGGAACAAAGGGTTCCCAAGTGCCTTTGTTTCTCTGGCTGGATGGCAGGTTTCTTTTTCTTCTTGCTGTTGCAGCAACACATTCTAAAAATGGGATGCCTTTACACTTGCTCTGAGTAGCAGTCTCATGCGAGCGTGTTCGGGGACTTGATGAAATACTATTCTTTGGGGAGAATGGGAGAAGGCTGACAGCAGATTCGAATGGACTTGTCCTTGTGCTCCTGGAATAATTTGCATGTGTTTGCTCAATTTTAAACATATGGCAGATGTTAATGTGCACTTGAAAATGAATTAAGTGTGTGGTTTCATTTTTAAATATATTGGGGGCTTTACACAGGTGAAGCAAATGTGTGGGATCTAAAAGCTTGCAGTCTCTGTCCCTGTGCTCTTCTCAATGCTCATCTGTAGTGCTGTGTGAAAGGAGACTGAGCAAAGCTGGAGCAGACATCATTTTGTCCTTTTAGTGCATGACAACCACACACTCATTTTCTTATTCATGCATAATATGAGCCCCCCGGCAAAAGTTCAATTAAGGAATCTTCTTATGATTGGGGAGCCATTTAAATTGTAATGGAGAAAAGAGATTTGCTAAAAAGCATGTCAGAATGATTTTAGGCATGTTTGTGGTTTTGAATCTGCATGAATACAGTCCAACTGTCTGCAGTCTGTAATGTGCGCACACATGTATGTTTAATGAACAAAGTCTTTTCTCAAATTAATGTATGAACATGAGAACATGTTGGTTCCGTGTGTGTGTGTGTGTGTGTGTGCAATATATCATTCAAAAGTCTGGGGTCAGTAAGATTTTTGTTTTTGGAAGAAATTAATGGTCGTATTCAGCAAGGAAGTATAAAATTGATCAAAAGTGACAGTAAGACATTTATAATGTTACAAAATATTTCAAATAAATGCTGTATTTTTAAACTTGGGGAAACGCATTTGTACAGCATCAGTATTGGTTCTATGCATTGTCTTAAATTGACAGATGCAAAAAACAGTCGGGCCAGTGGAAAAGAATCCTTAGCGTTGAGTCCTGAAGAATCATGTGACACTGAACACTGGAGTATATAAAATACATTCTATCTGCTGAGTGAAATTTGACATTCTGGTGTAAACAGGTCTGTTTATTATAGATGATATTTTTAAAACATGATTAGATGATAATTACATTTAAAAAACCCTTTGTAATACATTAACTCTCCTGATTCGTTTAGCGGCACTCTAACTTTGTTATGGCCCCCCGAAATGTGCAGAAACCAACTGTGCTGGCATCTGTCAACCAGCTATCCTTTAGACCTGACAGTTTATTTTCCTACTTATTAGAAGTTCAGAGAGCAGGGGAGAGGAGTGATGCAGCACACGTCAGGCTCACTTTTATTCTAATTATGAAGCAAGACAGGATGTTCTTTACTGTGGAGGTTAAACATTACTGTTTGGTGTCTTTTCCTGCCCCCTAAGAAACATCCTGGAAAAAACATTATCATTCACCCTGAACTGTTGTTCAACCATTACAACAAATTTGTTTCGAGACATGAATGCTTAATGCCAGCATTAATATTTTACTGAGAAACATCTAATTGTGTAGAAGTTTTTGTTTAAAAGATTAATGGTTCAGTGTGTTGAGCTGTACGACATGTAAATATTACCCTATAAAGAAATATCTACATTCCCGCTAGGCAAGTAAGGTTAATTAAGTAATGTAAATTAGGGTGATGGATGATGTAAGGTGATGTATGATGGGGAAAGAAATAAAAAGAGAAGAGGTTTCTAGTAGGGCTGAACGATTAATTGCATTTGCGATAATATCGCGATATGATGAAATGCGTTTTTTTTTTTTTACCGCAAAGGTGCGATTACAGTCTGGTCACGTGACACGCGAGAGTAAACCAGTCTGTAGGCTATTGCAGATGAAGCATCAACTTGGCACGCTACGCATATATAGCATGGTAATACCAAACTCTACGCTTTGTCATTAAGTTTAAAATCATTGTTTCCCGTAAGCCAATCACATAACGTTTGGTTATGGCGTGTGTTATGCTCAGCCACATCTAACTTCCACTGTAAACACATGTAGTATGATGCGAAAACAAAACCATCGAGCGAAATACCGGAGTGAACATGGCTGTGAACGACTTTTGCAGATTATGTGAAGTAAATCTACGCATCCACGGTACAATCAGTGTCTACGTCACGGCTCTCAGCCCGCCCTCTGTTCGTTGATTGGCCGGCTGTTTTCAGGCCGGAGGAAAACGGAAAGCTATCACGCTGTCTCAGACTGAGTACAGAAGCGAAATGAAATTGAGCGGAAGTAAGAAGTCTGACGGAGTCAGGCTAACGCATATAGGCCTGGCTACAGGAAATAACAGTTTGTTTAATTTGTTTGATATTGTGTTATAGATTCTCTCCAACGATTCTGTATCGATAAAGATAATTTCAGATTTATGTCTGAGCTTAGTTTTAAACACAGATATGTGATGACGCGTGCTTTATAAACAACCGTATTCTGCTTGCTTCTAATTCCTGTCTCGCACACACACACACGACACCACTCGAACCTTACGAGAAATAATCTTTAATAAAGTTCGGAAAAGTTGAAGCGAATTACAAGGACATTCACGGGCTTCATCATTGCACAAGATATGATAGCCTACGTGCGGTCTGCGTGTACTTTTGTAGTGCGCGGTCTCGCCCGCCGGTATTTTACTTACAAATGTTCTACGAAGGCATCATGTCTTGGAATGCAGTTGGCTTATATATTAAAAATATGAAAATCACCGACAGAAGCTGCTTTCAATTTCAAATAGCCTACTCACGCGCGCTTTGCGAAGTTAATATTATTAACATGTAATTGTATTATTAATTTAGTTTTTTAATGTGTAATTATTATAAGTAGGCCTACTTATAATTATGTAATTAAATATTTTAAGTTGTATTAATAAGATCAATTAAAGGAAAAAATGGGATCGGCAAATGAGGTGCCTAAAGATTCCCTTCCCTAATTTACAATGATTTATTGCTTGTTTTTGTTGAATAATAGAAAAGATAAAGAGCTTAAAAAATGATCGCATATTACATCGCAATCGCAATATTGGTAAAACTAAATCGCAATTAGATTATTTTCCAAAATCGTTCAGCCCTAGTTTCTAGTAATGTCTTGGGTTTGAGATCGGCAGAAGATGGAACCATCATAATATTCAGAAACTGAAATGAGTTTCCTAAACTCATCTGAAACAAATATTATGAAGCCTATTGTAAAATACCTAGTGCTGGGAAGTGACATGTTCAAACATGTCAAATGATAAAGTTTTAAATGGCAAAATATTACATGAAGATCTCACTCTTTGAATATGCCGTGTTTGGTGCAGTTTTGTGTCTGTGTTTTGATCTCTGTTAATCGTTGACTGCATTTACTGAATGCATGAATGCAAGCTCCATGACTGAAAGTGTCCAAATTGGGGTTTTATTACAGATCAAGCATATCCTTCAATGTGGGGTTTTCGTTATAAACTTATGTTGTCTTTTCTGAATGGGATTGATACTGTGATTATTTTCCATGGTACATTCTTAAGAAATATTAAACACAAGGCTGGTTTGAGTAACATATAATTAGCCTAAACTAGTTTACACAATTTTCACTTTTGTCAGTTGCCTCCTCCATATCCTGTCAGTCATCACTTTTAGCTAGATTTAATCATTCTTAAAATACAACTTTGAAGCTTTGTAAGAGTGTGTCAGGAGAGCGCAAAGCAATGGTGCACTGATTCTGTTACAGATTACAGAGGAAAAAGTGAACACAAAGGAATTGTAACGAATAACCTTGAAATGATTTTAGGTTGAAAAATGCATTTTACTAGAACAAAAGGGAGATTTTCCTCCCTTTTTCATGGCAGTATTATCCTAATATGGGTGATTTTGAATTTCCATGTTCCACAGGGTCCTGATCAAGAGGTCAGATGATGTATTTTACCATGTGAAAGTCATTTTCAGTTAAAAGTTCCATTTTCCAGCCAGCAGGATGTTATCTTCAGATTTTCAAAGTTCACTATGGTTGTCTTTTTTATGGACTGTAAGAAAAAGGTGAATCAAGGGGTGCAAAATGTATTATATAGGGAACAATACTGTGGGCTGTGGCACTAATACCGGTAAAATTCGGAAAACCATAGCAGCCTGTTTTTTTGGTAAATTTATGGTAATGGATCGACCTCAGATTGTGTAGGTCCAAAGGTCTTTTCACATTTTCATTTGTCTTTGAAAACATTATTATTTGGATGGATCCAGCATTCAAAAATAGTTTCAAGCTGAACAAGGATCATGTAATTCAGTTTTCTTGTGAACTACAACCATAGAGAAACTTCACAGAGCCCTTAGATGAGTGAATACATTTCACAAGTTTCATTCTGTGATGTTTCATTTCATTTTTCCTGCTTATTGAAATGTCAAGAGGATGGAATTTACAAATAAACAAATTGTGCCGTGAATAGATTTTGCTGGCTTTTAATATATTTTTTTATTTGTTTTGGATTTGAATGCTTGAAGTTTTTCTTTTATTTTTAATCTTTGTTCATGCGTCGGTGACCGTATAGGGCACTCCTTAAGATGGGCTGAAGTGTTTTTGGAAGTGTGTAACAACAAATGCCAGAGAAAGATGCCAGACCAGAATTTAAGCCTGAATCTTCCCTATTATGCTGTGATACTCATTCCACAGGGCCACTCACCCTTGAAATTGTTATATGTATCAACTAAAAGCCCATTTGTGGACTTTTTGGTCTTTTACTCACTCAATAAGATCAGATGACCATCTCCTAAATAGCACCCAGAGACTTTTGTTAGTTAGGGTTGTCATGCATGCTTGCATGGCATTCTCAAGAGATGTCTTTTTATAGTTTTTAAGGCCATCCAAAATCAATGAAATCCAAAATCACATGAGGTCTTACAGCACTGTTGTTAGTTTCATGTTGAATTTGTTTGTTTTTCAGCTCACTGGCAGTTCTTATGATGCAGAAAGTCAAAGGAATACAGCAGCTTTGTATTTTGAGTGATCAGATCTTTTCTGTGCAAATAAAAAAGCATTCCCTGTGCATTACAATGAGATACATTTGCAGTTACTAAGTCTGCGCTGAAGTGCTTTTCATGTTTCAAATGCATATATATTCATCAGCAAGAGGACAAAGAGCTTATACTTTCCTCACATTCCTATGCTACAATTTATGTCTATTTTTGCAGAAACAATTATTTCAGGAAGGTGTCAATATGCACTTTCCCTAACATAATTTCTCAGCATTTCATATTATTAGGTCTCCCTTTTAAGCTTGTTTCCGCCACAGAATAAAACATTTAAACAGATAATTGCCATCTCACAATTTTGACTTTTTATCTCAGAATTGCTTGATATAAAGTCGCAATTGCGTGTTATAAAGTAAGAATTGCGACATATAAACGTACAATTTTGCGTTATAAAGTCAGAATTGCGAGATTTTTTTCTCGTTTATATCTCATTTATAGGTTTATATATCTGACTTTTTTCCTCTCAATTCAGCTCACAATTCTGACTTTACAACACGCAATTGCGACTTTATATCATGTAATTCTGACTTTAAATCTCACAATTGCAATTGTGAGTTTATATTTCACAATTCTGACTTTAACAAGCAATTGCGACTTTATATCATGCAATTCTGACTTTATAACACACAATTGCGAATTAATATCATGCAATTCTGAGATAAAAAGTCCGAAATGTGAGATAAAAAGTCGCAATTACCTTTTTAATTTTTAGTTTTGTGGCGGAAATATGCCTCATTTTCAGCCTGGTTTGATTTCTTTCATGCCTCCCAGCTGGAGAAAAGAGTTAGACAACAGGAAGATTGGCATCCTGAGGACAAAAAAAAAAAAAAACCTTCATAAATCAATCATCAGAATCAGGTGACTTTTACTTTAATTGTTTTCTTTTGTGATAAAAATGTCACCCTTTCTTGCTGTTGTCCTTTTGCAGATTCTTTGCTATTAGTCACTTACAGCCGCCTGAGAGTAAGTGTAAGGGTACGACCTCTTGTTAGTGCTAGAGAGTTAGAAAGAAGATCTTCAAGAGAAAATAGGTTAGGTTTAAAGCAGTGGTTCTTAACCAGGGGCTGACTGAAACCAGGAGACCGGGTTCCACTAGGGGGCCTCAGCAAAATTCCAAGTGGGCCCCGCAGATATTTAAATTGATAAATGATTTTTAATATGTTAAAAAAATTAAAATGCTAATAAAAATAAATACATAAAATCAAGATAAACTGAAATCAAATTTCTTTTTATTTTCTCTTTATTGAAAACAGTTCTGCTATACAGAACATATCTTCTGGAACCACAAAATGAATCTTGGTTAATTAATTTTAATATATCAATAAAACGTTTGAAAACAAGCAACTTTGTCTTAATATTGGAAATATCTTTCAAAACTATAAGCAGCTGAGAGCCTCACCAGAGGGGAGGTGAAAAATAATGGTCTCCCTTCACCTGCTGACTTCCCTTCCCTTTCTTGCTCCATGTTTTACACGACTTGTACAGGTTCATAATTCTCAATTCTGCTGAGCATTAATTTAGCAGCGACAGAAGGGGTTCCCTGGAGGAAGCCAGGTGACAGCTTCATTTCAAGCCTCTTTAATGTTGTGTGGCTGCTAAGTCTCCGGCTCAATTCTCAAAAGCACCATAAAATTCCTCAAGCACAAAATATTACAGTTTTGCGCAGCAGCTTTTCAATTTGTGTTTGTCATGCGAATGAGGGCTTAGTAGGCTTACGCCGTCAAGTTACGTTGATGCGTTCTACGCTGAGTGTTTATTTAATTGTTGTTACTGAATGTTCCACTGGAAGATGAGAAGATCTGAAAGCCTTTTTTTTCTTTTCTTTTTTTTCTGATTTTCTGAGTCGATCAAGGAAAATCTTGACATTATTTGACCGCAACACTTTGTTTTTCTTTCATTTAGAGATTGAAAAGTTTGAAGGAGACGAGTTGAGGAAAGATGGTGAGGTGAAGAAATACTTGGATATCATCAGCAACAAAAACATCAAGCTATCAGAGCGCGTGCTGATCCCGGTGCAGCAGTATCCCAAGGTAAGACCTCGGTGTTCCATGCAACGTACAAAAGAGTGATGACGTGAGTGCCAAATCAATGTTATAGTCATATGGAGATCAGAGAGGATCGAAAGCAATTCATTAGCTTTATGGGATCGCTGTGCTCTTGGTAATGACTTAATGCGTTCTGTATCTGGCAGGAGCAAACTAGATGGTGTCAGAATCTGATTTGTGCTGCACTGCAGATCTGCTGTTATTTACACCTTATATTTCTGTCCTGCTTCCTGGCTTTCTCAGAGTAACAGGCACGCCACAACTGGTTCTAGCTGTTCAAACATTATTCTGCCTCATCTTGTAATCAGGAAATGAATCTAGGTTTTTTTTTAATACTTATTACCAGCTGGCATCTCATGCATCTGTTAGGAAATGTCAGCTTCTCAGTGCCAATAGAGTTGCATTTTATTTAGCAACATGGTCAGTTTTGGACCAAGTCTGTTGATTTATTGAACATCTTGTGGGGCTTTGACATTGTAGCAATTGTATTTATGTTGATCAGTTTTATTCACATTTAACAGCTGAGGTATATAAATGTGTCATAAAATAAGACATGTAGTGTATTTGGTGGTTAAGTTCGATTTCCACTGATAGTTTGATTACAGTGATTCAGTCATTGAAGTTCCAGAACTGCCTGGTTTGATTCATCTGGAAACAACATTAATAGTAAAGTCAGTGCTATATTTTAAATGGAAATGGTTTGTATTTTAGGTAACTGGTTATTTACTTAAGACTACTCTATCGTTATCACGTTCGGTGCACACGGCACTCTTTTATTCAGCATTGTGCTGCTTTAAAATGATGCTTTGAAAATGAGTGGAAAAAGCCCATGAGCATCACACAGACGGATCCATAAAGCTTCTGAGCTTCTCATATGCTCTCTCGTTTCTTACTGTTTCTGCTTTAGGAAATGAATCCCTGGAGCACTAAAATGCGCAGACTGTTTGATGGGTTTAGTAGATTTGTGCTGTCGAAAAAGAGTACAAAGAACACGCCTTAGGTTTAGATTTTACATGTCTTGTTCGAGTTGTAACAGTGGCTTTTTGTTTTCCCAAATCCCTCTTTCCTGAGGATCTTGGCTGCTTTGTAGTTATGGTAATTTTATGGGAAAGTTCTCTTGTGATATTCCTGGAATGTGAGAAATATCTGTAAAATGTCATCGCATTGATTAATATTAAGTGTAGTTTATGTAATTTTTTAGGATTTTACTTTACATGTTGTTTTTGTTACAAGATAAGAGGGTGTATTTTTCTCGCAGATAAAAGATGTGCGAAGAGTTAGAATTTTCAGATGCTAGTTTTGTTGCGAAGCGTGACTGCACAAAATAGAGTCAATGCATGCAAGATATTTTTATTTTGGAATCTAATCTTAGCAGCTTAGGTTATTATTGATCTGAGACATGACAAAATATCGGTATCATATCGTTTATCGGCCACTATATGTTTTATATTTATCTGCATGTAAATTTTCTGAAAAATTCTCCTAATTTTATATTTAGATGACCTTTGCATTATAACTGACTTAATTATTAAAAACACTAATAATTTAATAACACTTTTTTATTTTATTTTGAGCAAATCTCAGATTAAATTTTTTTTCTTACTTTGTTATAATGATGTGATGCTAAATTCACTTGCAGTTAACCCCTAATACAATACAAATTTACAATACAAACTTAATATCAGTTAATATCAGCTTAATATCAGTCTGCTATCAGTTTCTGATGCAGAAAAGTTAGTTCATGCATTCATGACCTCGAGACTAGATTACTGTAATGCTTTATTAGCCGGTTGTCCTGCATCCTCAATAAACAAGCTACAGTTAGTCCAAAATGCCGCCGCTAGAGTTCTTACTAGATCAAGAAAATATGATCATATAACACCGATTTTATCATCACTGCATTGGTTACCTATAAAGTTCCATATTAATTACAAGGTATTGCTACTGACTTATAAAGCCCTAAACGGCTTAGCTCCAGTCTATTTAACGGATCTTCTATCGCCCTATAATCCATCGCGCTCTTTAAGATCACTAAATTCAAGGCTTTTGGTCATACCTAGGATATCCAGATCCACCAAAGGAGGGAGAGCATTTTCACATTTAGCTCCAAAACTCTGGAATAGTCTTCCTGATAGTGTTCGTTGCTCAGACTCGCTCTCCCAGTTTAAAATTAGATTAAGTCGCATCTCTTCAGCCAGGCATTCATATAATATTTTTAATCTTACAGTTCAAACTACAATCCGGCCTCTAGTTCATAAATGCCAGAGGAGAACTGGCCCCCGACTGAGCCTGGGTTCTCCCAAGGTTTTTTTTTTCTCCATTAGGTCACCTGATGGAGTTTTAGGACACCATTAGGTCACTTGATGGAGTTTTTCGGTTCTTTGCCACTGTTGCCTTTGGCTTGCTCAGTTGGTGATATTTTGGGGATATTTAATTTGATTTTATCAATCAATAAATTCCATTAGAAACAAACCTTGTTGTATTATTTTAATTTAATACTGTGAAGCTGCTTTGATACAATCTGTATTGTGAAAAGCGCTATACAAATATACTTGACTTGACTTAATACAAATTTACAAAAATGTGTAGAATTGTAAAAAATATAGAATTTTAATATCAGCCATATATCGGTTATCTGCCATAACATTTAGCGACTAACAAAATATAATACACAACAAAATAATTATCAGCTTATTGTGTAAGCACATTTAATATCGGCTCATCCCTTAAAATAAGTCCTGTTAAGGATTTTATTTTATTTTATTTTTTTACTTGTCATTGCACTTGATACAGAGCTTGCATATACAAGCCATTTCTCTGGTGTAGACACGGCCAAAAAAAAGGTTAGCTTAACACTCAGAAGCCACCTCACCTCAAAATCAGTTGATCAATGAACTTGTGGACCATAACAGATAATAGCTTATAGAGTCTAGACTTTATGTTATGCTCTCTGTTACAAATCCCCCGGATTTATCTACGTGCAGTTAATTAATCCGTGTGTGACGACAGCGCTGTCTCCGAGTTTTGTTTAATCATGCTTGATGAGACCGTCTCCAAGGAAGAGCATCTCTGCTGCAGCTCAGAATAAGTGCATGAGCTGGAGTCGATATTGGGTTTCTTTGATCCTCAAATGAAATCAGGCTAACTTTAGTTTATATATTTGCATAATGAAGAATTGGCCTTGTGGACCTTGAATGGCCGTTTGTTTTGTGCTCTTTTTTCCTTTTTGTTCTTATGTTTATATTGACCTTGACATAAATTTCTTTTTCTGAGTAATTACTCCTCTGCATCGTTTCAGATTGAGACTTTTTATGCGTTGCTCCATTGCTTTGAAGACCTTTGTTGTACATGACAAAATATTAATTGCACATCACTGTTGTGCTATAATGCAATGACGTGTTCAATATATATTCATGGCACGTTCTTTTTTCCCCCAAATGATCACATATCACTTTATTTAGCTATTGAGAAATATGAAAGAACAATTCACGCATTTACAGAAGCACTGACAGCAGGCTCTGTTTAAATGATTTTATTCAGTGGATATTAAATTCACAGGCTTCTCTGTGCTGAGAGAGTTTGACAAGGTTAGAGAAGACAGGAGAACTAAAACTTAATTGTAATTAAAGAATGCTGTTTGTTTTCTATGATTTGCAGCCATATTGTCCACAATGCCCTTTATGAATTACACAATTCAGAGGCATCATGATCCTGAAAGGAGAGGACAACTTGGCTCAGTCTTATTGATTGATTGATAGATAGATAGATAGATAGATAGATAGATAGATAGATAGATAGATAGATAGATAGATAGATAGATAGATAGATAGATAGATAGATTGATTGATTGATTGATTGATTGATTGATTGATTGATTGATTGATTGATTGATTGATTGATTGATTGGTTGGTTAAAACACCACATTATGTATGGGAATTGGGAAACATTGGGAATTGGGGAATTGTAACATTTTTAACATTTTCTTTCATAATTTTTCAGATCACTACTAATGTCTGTTTTGGTGTACTAAACATTTACATATTAAAAAAAAAAAAAACTGTACTATTAATAAACTTATAATTTGAAAAACTATCACTATACCTTTGCATGTACACAGTTAAAGGGATAGTTCACCCAAAAATGAACATTCTATAATTTAGTCACCCTCAAGTTGTTCTAAAACTGTATGAATTTCTTTCTTCTGCTGTTTAATGTTTGATAATCACGATATTTGATAATACTTCTATCGCATGTTTCTGCTTTTCCTTCGCCTGTGTTTTGATCGGGAGATTCTGTACTCTTTCAGAAGATGCGCAATAGCGCCCCCTTCTCTATAACAATGAAAACATGGATTGGCGGAAAATCCAGTCAATGGCGGGAAAACAGTTAAATACAATTAACTTTCAGTAATATTTGAGTGAAATGAACTTATGAACTTATTTTCGTTTTACAGTGATATGGAAAATTCACAACACGAGCACTCCTTTTTTCTCAGTTAGAGAGAGACAAGTCTCATCCCGTGATAGAGAACTTTTAGTGCGTCACATTACCCCCAGTCTCCTCTACGTCTAGTTTGGAGTACAGTTTCTGTTACTGTATTGAAAAAATCAGCAAATATGCTTAGTTGATGTGGATGTCCACCAGATGTTGAATCACTGGATATTTTTATCCTGGCTACTATTACTCATACAACTCTTCTTCCTTATATCTCTTTGCACAGACCTGTATATATTTCATTGTGACATCACAAAACTACACTGTTTTCCTTTTTCATCAGTTCTCTGAATGCAAAAGTGTTTGATTTACCATACTTTGCACAAAAGCACAGTCAGTGGTTTGCAATGAAATATAGTCCCTGCTGACATAGACCTCTGATACCTGTGAGCACTGATAGAAATCAAGAGAGTGTCACACACACACACACACAGAGAGAGAGAGAGAGAGACCAAAAGGGAGGCCCAAGAGATGAATGGGGTACCTGCATCACCATCTATTAAAGTCAAAGACACGGTCGCCATGGAAACCACTGTATTTAGATTTAAGAGATGGATTTGGGCAATCTATCAAAGGGCATATATCTGCACATCTGAACATCGCTGCAAATTTGTTTTATGAGTGTCCATGGATTTTTTTCCCCATAGGTAATAGTGTTTTTTGATCAACAATATTCAGAAGGTATAACTGGGACATGTGCATAAACATTTGGGACATCTTGCTTTACATTGTAGTCTACTTAGTCTTGTGTTTGCAAGGGTTTATAAGGTAGCCAGACTGCCTTGGCGTCTGATTTGTCAGAGGATTGTAATTAAGACTTAGCAAATGTCCTTTGGGCACATCTGTTTGTGCAGAGACTCATTAGAGGCACAGTTAATGCTATGCTTATTTGGTGCAGTGCACACTGATGAATCAAAATGGTACGGAGTGTGTGTTGTGTAGTTATGCTATGCTATGCTATCATTCACCTGATTCCATTGGGCTGAACGTTAAATTGACAAACACATGTCCAGGTAGCAGCAAATGCTAGTGGTGCAAAAAAAATGGGGAAAAAAAACTAGGCGGTTGCTGCATTGCCCATATTTTCAGCTGTTTTCTGATTTTTATGCTGCATTATTTCAAACCCATGTATAATCGTAAGCTGGAAATATTGTTGATCATAGTTGAATGGAGTAACATGACAAATATCGAAATAAATATTATAGGTAATAGATAGAAGGATATAATAATGTTTACATATACATAATTACACGTGTGTGTGTGTGTATCATGGGCGTGCGGGCCATATGCTGCGGATGCTCTTCATACCCAAGCCATTAATATTTACAGTGCTATGCATAAGTTTAGACACCCATACTAAAGTTGACTAAAAAGAGGAATAAAAAATCATCTTTTGGAAACTGAACTTAATGCCTTAATTAAAAAAATTTGGAAAAATCCAACCTTTAAGGACACCAATTTTCTTTGTGAATGAATAATGTATCGTAAATAAATAAATGTTCTTCCTTAAAATACAGGGTGCATAAGTTTGGACACCCCTATGTTAAATTCCCATAGAGGCAGGCAGATTTTTATTTTTAAAGGCCAGTTACTTCATGGATCCAGGATACTATGCATCCTGATAAAGTTCCCTTGGCCTTTGGAATTAAAATAGCCCCACATCATCACATAGCCTTCACCATACCTAGAGATTGGCATGGTTTTATTTCAGTTAGCCTAATAGCTAGTTTGATTTGCATTGAGAGATGATCTTATGGAAAGTACCCCATGCCAATCTCTAGGTATGGTGAAGGCTATGTGATGATGTGGGGCTATTTTAATTCCAGAGGCCAAGGGAACTTTATCAGGATGCATAGTATCCTAAACAAAAAATAAAAAAAATACTTAAAAATAAAAATCTGCCTGCCTCTATGGGAATTTAACATAGGGGTGTCCAAACTTATGCACCCTGTATTTTAAGGAAGAACATTTATTTATTTACGATACATTATTCATTCACAAAGAAAATTGGTGTCCTTAAAGGTTGGATTTTTCCTAATTTTTTAAATTAAGGCATTAAGTTCAGTTTCCAAAAGATGATTTTTTATTCCTCTTTTTAGTCAACTTTAGCATGGGTGTCTAAACTTATGCATAGCACTGTATATGCTAATTAATATGAAAAATTACTATAAAATCCATTGTTTGAGGTGTACCATAAAGCTTAAATTTTTAAATGTTGGTAATACGTATGTAAATGTATGTCATTTATTTATTCGCCAAATTTTTTTCATATCTGCCAGTTACGGAGGGTTTTAGGTAAGCGGATCCACGGCAGCTTTGGCGCCTAATATATGCTCTGTTGTTATGCATCGTCATCATTGTCCTGCGTTCTCATTGGTTTGCTGGAAAATGGGGGATTTCATGCGCAGGGAAAGCTGTCCGTGTGAATCGCTCACCCAAGAGGTCAAATGTGCTGTTGCTGCTAGATCCTGATCAACAAAAATCACATTGTATATGATACATAACTAACTAGACTATAAATCAAAAATGAAAAAAAAAAAAGTGTCTAGTAGCTAACACACTGTCTAGAGCGAGCGGGAGCGTCTCTCTTTTAAACCTCTTTCAAAGGATCTGCACCGGGGACATTTTTTGACATGACGCGCCACCCAGCATCCTCGGTTAAAAAAAGTGTATGTGTGTGTGTATGTATGTTTATATGTATATGGGTATATTTATCACATATCTTTTAACACTGATTATTGGATATATTATATCTAATTTAGCATAATAATAATAATAATACTATAGGCTATGTTAAATTATATGTTGTTATTATATCTATTAATCAATGTTAAAAATTTCAGAGGTTTCAGGGCTTTGTTTCTATTTTACATTAATTCTACAGTGTGTTGCTTATCATTTACAGTGTTGTAAAGAAAGTGAACACATGAGAACATGATTTTAAGCATTAAACAGCAAGAATTGTAGCGTGTTTCTGCTTTATTGCATTGAAATCTTGCATTCCAAATTCACAATGCTGTTTTATTGTTGTGGTAAATTTCCAGCTATACCTAAACCTTTCGTCAAAACCAATCAGCAACAAGAAAAGACGCTTACAAATCTACCACTAAGGTTTGCCTTTATAGTTCTGAAACGCAACTAATCCGTTGAGTAGTAACGGCGGTGGTTGTTGTCCCTATAGATTGTGGCTTATCTGTCTCCAGTTTTATGACCTTTACATGGAGGTGTAGGCAAGCTCTGCACACAAAGATAATCGAATTGTTGTCTTGTTAAAGAATTCCCTAGTCCCAAAGGCCGACCAACCTTGTCAAAGGTGTTTAACATAGATAAGCTGCTGAACAGATTCAAAATCAAATCAAATACAGAGGGGAAACATAAAAACCAACAATAGTGAGGAAGTTGTATCTTCTTAATAAATTAAAAGCCTGCTCAGGCACGTTTATTTGTTTTCAGGAAGGTTATTTATATAATTGTAAACATGAGGTCAGATAAAATGGTTTTCTTGCTGTGCACAGTTGTTGGTTCAAGATTTGGAGAGACAGGAAGTTATGGAAAGAAACACTGAGCCTATGGGAATATGGCTTCTTTCCTAATCGGTTTATAAGGCTTATCCCAGTATGTTTCAAATGACCAACACCCCATGGGATAACACACTCACTAAGCAGCCAGCGGAATGATGTTGGTGCCATAATCTTTAGCAAACAAATATTTTTGCACTTGGAAAATTGTAAATGTGTGACTTTCCAATTTTTTGACTTTTCCAGGGCATATGCTTGTTTTAAGAGCTAACGCCAAAGGAACATGGGAAATGTAGTCTGGGGAAGAGAGTGGATGCTTCTCATCTGTATGGGTTGCAGTCTTTTAACCTGTCAGCCTCCTGACTCTGAGATGGTCTTAATTCGTCTGCATCTGTGCTGTCAATATGGGTTCTTTAATGCAGGGGATCCATCATCAACTTTACCTCAGGCTGTTACCTTTTCTCGAGCTGCACTGAACACAATGTTCAGTACGTTGGAACATGCATTTTTAGTTTGATATCATACATATTTGTTATGCATTCTGTTTATGTGCATCTAATTTTCCGCATAAATATGCTTAAATATAATAACGTTTTAAAGTAAGTCAGATATAGTTTTCTGCCTTCAGGCGAATATTTATAGTTTTTTTTAAGCAAGAGCACATTAAATTAATCAAAAGAGACAGTAAAGACTTTAAAAAAGGTCTATAAACTAATGCTATTGTTTTCAACTTTTGAATTATAAAGCATATATAAGCAGCAGAACTGTTTCCAACATTGATAATAATAAGAAATGTTTCTTTAGCATCAAATCAGCATATTAGAATGATTTCTTAAGGATCATGTGACACTGATGAGTGGAGGAATGATGCTGAAAATTCAGCTTTGCCATCACAGGAGTAAATTACATTTCTCAAAATTCATATTTCAGTTGTAATAATAATTCACAACATTAACGTTTTTATTGTATTTTTGGTCATTTGAACAGTAGTGTAAAAATATTCAAATACTCTATATTAGTCATTATTGCAAAGCCCTTTGGCTTATTATGTTGTTAGAAGTGAATATTGATGAATATTGCCCAGTATTAAAGCTCTCCCTCTTTCTGCTAGCTCATTAGCCTCATCTAACAGCCAACACTGGCTCTATGACTCTCATCTCTATTTAACACCATAGCACTCTGCCACTGTTTAAACCATTCTCTGCTAATACCCATGTCCATTGACTGTGGCCAAGCCATCTCTCCTGGCCATTATTACATCTCTCCCAGTCCTAGTCCCCAATAATAATCCTGCTATCAGCCAGTGCTAGACCTCGCTAGCAGCACAGCTGGCTTACACTGGCAGTAGTCATCTAACTCCATCTGCGGATCTTATCTGGTTTCACAGCTTATGGAAAGGGTGCTGTGTTTCAGCCTCCAACTCAAACTGCACTAATGGTTATGTTAAGTGGTCACTTCGCCAGCTTTGGCTGGCAGCACATTTTGTTGTGAAGCCTGAGCAGTTTTGTGCCCTTTTTTTTGCTGAAACAGCCTTGAGGATATTTAGAAGTTTATTGGCTCTAGACATCATAGTCATTTATAGTGGATACGATGCAGACTGTGGCTGTTTCTGCAGTCTATAATTGCAAGTTTAATTGCCACAGTCTGAAACCCAAATCCGTAAATAACACGAGATGGCATGTGTCTTGTGCTTAAAGGGGTCCTATTATGCCTTTTCCCTCATTTAAATAATTCCCACCCAAGGCATATGCAAAAAAACAACAAAAAAAACTAAAGGGTAAAGTCTGGTTAAGTTGCATTAGTACTGTGTTGTCAATTTTTTGGATTTGAACTGATATGGCAAAACTGATACCATAATTAGCGTAGTTACAGTAGTGTTAACAGCACCTCAGGAAGCCTCCGCAGCTGAAACTTGCCGATTATAAGGGCCGTTACATTTCTGTAACACACACTGTAAGTGGTAGTAGACCAATCACAACAGACTGGGGCCGGTCTACCAGTCAATACAGACTGTGCTTTTTGGAAGGCGGGTTTTAAAGAAACCAAAACATTAAATGACACAAACATATTCTAGTAGACTGCATAAACCAAAATGTATGAACCTGTAAATGAGCAAAATTAGACCCCTTTAATCTCTCTTTAGCTCAGTTGATCATATTCAGTCATTGTAAATTTGCAGATTGAAACTTTACCTGTGTCCCTCAAGATCTCCTGTTCCAATGTTTTGGATGTGATGTTCATCAAAAATAGATTAGTATACTATTGTTTTTTTCATGACAGATAAGAATATGTACTTTTGCTGAATGAAAGTGCAGATTAAAATAGGACTTCGATAACTATAGAGGAACAATTTGCATCAATTTGCATCTGTTGAGATTGGGACGGCAGAAGAGAAATGTTCTAGAACAGCACTCTTAGTGCACCACAAAATGAAATTCAGCATTAAGTTCACAATGCATTAGAGGGTAGGAAACAGATTTTAAACTCTTAAGACTCTTTCTGAGGAAGTTTGAATTAACAAGCAAAGCTGGTCTTAGTGCAGGGATTCTCAACCTTATTTGGTCTGTGACCCATTTTTAAGTTCCAAAATTCTTTAAAAAACCCACATCAGAAAACTTGACGATCTCACAGGCTTAACTCCTGGCAAAAAAAAAGAGGGTCGATACCTGGAGAGAGCCATCCACTGGCATTTCCATTCATGTCTATGGCAACTTCTATTCTATTCTATTCTATTCTATTCTATTCTATTCTATTCTATTCTATTCTATTCTATTCTATTCTATTCTATTCTATTCTATTCTATTCTAGTTCAACCAAAATAACATACCAAATGTCATCTATGCTTTTGCAGGGTAATTAAATATTAGTGATTTATTATATTTGTTCCTTGAAAGAAAGAAAAAAGAAAGAAAGGAAATTTCATGTGCATGGTTACGTTAATCCTCAATGGCAAAATATGCTTTTTGCCTGCAATATTGTGTAGTTACAGCATACATGACGAGTCAACAGAAATGTCTCAGATGGGATGTCTGTCAGTATGTGATGATGGTAAAATGTGTCTGGCGGCGATCATGCCAATATGAAGCTGATCAAGAGCTCAGTGGTCTTGAATGGCTTCTGAAAAGATTTTGACAGAGAAATCAATGTAATGCACATCAGCGAGCGCTGAGCGCAGGTGAAGGTCCCTGTCAAAGGGACTCAAGTGTGAAAAGTCATTTGTTCAGCCAGCCACACACACACACACACTCTAAACTCACTGCGGGCTCCAAAAATAAGTGATTCTGCATGACAGCACAGTGAATAGCCATCCGGGCTTCTTAAGTTATCAATGAACACCGCAATGCATGCTTTCCCAGGATTTTTGCAGTGATTTCAGACGTACACACTGATCCAGGCTCTAGAAGTGTGGGTTATGATCTATTCGCCATCACAACAGCACACCATGTGTACTTTCTTAGAAGTCCCATTTGCTCATAATAAGCCAATGCGGTTTGACACTTACGCCTCCGGTTGTCAGGTTTATCATCCTCAGCCTGTCAGTGCTGCATAATGCCCATCATTCTGTGGCCTGCCTCTGCCGGGGACTGCGAGGGACAGCTTGCATCGCTTCAAACCTCATCCAGCACTGAACTGTGCCCCCTAATAAAGCCTAAATTGCCCACCATGGAGCAGGAGAGTGACTCCGGACATTCATTAGCTTAATGAAAACAGGCCACTCCACTGCAGCCGCCCAGTGAGCATCTTCACACTGTAGCTGAGGCAACCATCTGCTCCGAGGCACCCAGCCAGCTGCAGAGTATTCCTGTCATACACACCCCACTGGAGGGGATGCAAACAGCACACCTCCACTCTGAGAGAGTCGGTCAGCACGCTTTGGCGCAGTGCTGCGGTGTTGCTAAATATACTGCCCTACCCACACCTCACCCTTTCACCTGAAACTGTTTGCATTTGCTTTGTGGCTCCAGCCAAATTCAGTGACAGTTCTTCTGCGTTCCACCAGCTAGAGTTCCCTACAGCTGCTTCTACAGCCTGGCTGGGAAGAGCATGTGTTGAGTTTCCAGCAATGTGCTAGGCAGGGTATGTCAACATGTGTTATACCCAACTGTTTCATTCTGGCCGCCACAAATCAGCTAACCTTTGCAAATATTTGAAGGGCAAATTCACTTCCCTTAGTAATGTCTGACTTACTGGTCTGGAAACTAACAGCAACTAGTAAGCAGCCATTTCTCCAAAATGATGCAACTGTACATGTGTTCCACACAGAATGCTTCATGTATGTTATAGTTATGGATTGTCACAATTGTTGACTAGTCATACACAACCTATATTTATTTATTTACACATTGTGCACTATTAAACTCTTGCAGAGAAGCCCATTTTGGTCATTTCTGGAAATTTTTATCCTGTTTCTTAATGTCTTTTCCCATTTAGTGTGTGTTGTGTAAAATGGTGTGTCAAGTTAAAATATAGTGAAAAAGAGTAAGAGTGTATATTCTCTCTCTCTCTCTCTCTCTCTAATATATATTTAAATCATGACAACAATAGTCTTGTCAATAGTCTATGAATATGACAGTGTTAATGTATTTGCTCTGATGTCATCATGCTGCTGCAGAGCAATGGGCTTGCTACTGCCCAAAGATACACTGAAACACTGCTGTGAGTATGTAAGTAATGCTGTTGCTGCATGAATATGCATACATAAATCCCACAGCAGATCTAGACAGGTGGACCTGGGGGTGGTGGAGGGTTTCAGGGGAACTCTGATAGCTCGCTGCAGGGCTACCCTACAGCAACCTGAACCAGACTATTTAAATGTTGAGCAAACAATCTCATTGGCTGCAGGATCAGCAGAGGCCAATCAGTTTGTGCCACGTGGTAATAATGTGATTGCTTGCAGTACCTATCAACCATCTAGAATTTTAGGACTGAACTAGATAAATGTGTATAATATATAACTGATATAGTGATCAGAATCTGATGACCAGAAACAACAATCTGTTTAGATGCACTTTCAACATCCAAAAGATCACTATCTTATTCTGTTTTATTGTCCTTAGTAAAGACAGTGATAAATGCCTTTTTAAAAGGTTTCTCAAAAACATATTAAATCTAAAGTGAATTTAGAGGGGCTGCTGGCTAAGGGGATTGTGGCAATACATCAGAAAAAGTGATGAACACTGAACATGAGCAGACAGTGATGAAGTGACACTGTTATAAAGGGAATTTGATGCACCATTTTATACAAGGGCACTTTTTCTTTCAATGGCAGCATTTATTGACTACTTAAGATTTGTTGTTATCATGGGCATTAGACAATCCTCAGCAGCCCGAATCTGATTGTAATGTGTAAGACTCTGAAGATACAGTTGATGCACAGATGTGAGTAAAATAACAGAGAGAGGGTGAAAAAAGAAATGGTGATGACCAAGTGTTCTCAATGACCGCTGATCTGCTGTGCAACCAAAATGTTAGTTGCTGCCTCAAGGCAGTTGCTGGATAGCTCATCATCTGGGTAGTATTACTTGAATCCCCATTGGAAATGAACTCATTACGTTATGCCTCATTCAAGCATGGACTCCTGGATCGTTTTGAAGATCCCTTTTGGCATTTGGTACATGTTATAATATCTCTGAAAGCAGTGGAGCCCAACCACTGACCCCAAACATCGATTAGACACATGAGTGGCTACAGTGCCCTACAGAAACAGGTGTAGACTCTCACATCTTTTTTAATCGTTTCTGACAAACTTAAAAAAAAAAAAAAGTGAAAACGGCGGAAAAATACGTTTGATCGACGACTGCCACAGATTTAATTTTAAACCAAAAAAGATTTTTTCATTCTCTCACTGTAACTGGTTTTGTGCATGATGAGAAAAACCAAATGTTTTTTTTTTTATTATTGACTGTGAGGTAACTGAGGCAACCGTCTAAGAAGCAGGCAGTGTGAGAGACCAACCTATTGCCTTTTCTCTCCTTATTACAGTTTAATTTTGTTGGGAAACTGCTGGGGCCCAGGGGCAATTCCATGAAAAGATTACAAGAGGAAACGGGAGCAAAGATGTCCATCCTCGGCAAGGGTTCAATGAGGGATAAAGGCAAGGTAAGATGACTGGCAACAACTCTCTTTTTTCGCCATGTGTACTGTATAAATGTAATGTTTCATTAATGGTTTGGGAATGGTTATTAATGACATTGATATGTTTGTAAACATAAATCCCATAACTAAATCAGCATATTTTCAGATATTAATAAGGGCCAGATTTACTAACAGCTTGCACCAGCGCAAACCTTCTTTTGGCTTTAAAAAATAGTGTCAAGATTTACTAAAGCCACGCAGTGAAATATTAGCGCTGAAAAGGCGTGGACAGTTGTTTTTGCGGCTGACCTTATTGCATATGCATTTCCATTTAGACGCAAAATTTATGGGAGGAGCGTATTTAAAAGGTGATTTCCTATGGTTCGCTGGTCAATTTACTGGTATTTGCGCCATTATTTACTGACCAAAAAAGCATGTCTTAAACCAAACGCTACTTTGTGCTGCTCTTGATAGATTGCGTTGGTCATTATGGAAATGATCCGGCTATGTCTGTGTTCTTTAATTTGTGCGTCATCAGTAGATCTCGTACAGAACTTTCCATTCCCATCCCATCCCATCGGCGCTTTTATGGGATTGCGCTCTCACGCTAATTTGCCCTGTTTAGTAAATCTGGCCCAGGCCCTAAATATGGCAAAAGCAACTGCATTTATTCCAGTGCAGAGTGCTTTATCCCTTAAATCCTGTAAACCTTTCATTTCTGTGAGTCTAACAAGCATCAGAGCTGACAGAGCAAAGTGCGAGAGGACGGTGAGACTGAAGATCATTACCTGCACATATGCCCCTAGATAGAGGAGGAACTGCTGTTTTAGCATTTACTGACTTTGTACGCATTCTTAAGAAGAGAAGTATACATCACAAACAATATCACAAATAATAGCGCACTGACCTGTGTAAAGTAAAGCACATGGTAGGACTAGCACAATAACTGAATGATATTTGCATAAAAGAGCAGTTTACTAATTTCATTGTCAATGTTTTTCGCCCATGAGTGAGTGGGTAAATGATTAAACATTGACTCACAAATTGTGTAATTTGGCTGAAAATAAAGCCTGTTCTCTCTCATTCAGCTCAAAAGCTGTCATGAAATGGTTTGATTAGCACAGTTTTCTTTCTTGTGTTGACATATTTCCTATTGAAACAGAAAGTTGGGGACATATAGAAGGGCTTCAGTTCGGACATTGCAGTAAGGTGTCTGATAGGCTGATATAATGAGGATATATGCCTGTTAGTGGAACATGTACATTTTTCTGATGGTTTTCCTGTGCATTTTACTACATTTAAAGGTGCCCTAGAATTTGAAATTGAATTTATCTTGGCATAGGTAAATAACAGGAGTTCAGTACATGGACATGACATACAGTGAGTCTCAAACACCATTGGTTTCTCCTCCTTATTTAAATCTCATTTTTGAAAAACCCCCCTGAAACATAGGCGAATCTCCACATAACACAGACTGTGACGCAACAGTCGTGATCATTAATATGTACGCCTCAAAAAATTTGCATATGCCAGCCCATGTTCAAGGCCAGGCGGAACTGCGCAGCCGAATCATCGTCCGAATAATTTTTCTTCGAGAGACATCATGGCTTGCAAACGAGCGAAGCATGGCAGTTGCTCAGTGTTTGGATGTACAAATGAACACAAAGGTGTTTTTTTTAGTTCCTTCATCCGAGCCTCTGAAGAACCAGTGGGTTATGTGAATGTCTGATGGGTAATTGTTCAAGTTCAGACAGATAATCTTTCTCTCAAAGTCGTTCAATACTGTTTATGCATCAGTAAATCAAGCCAGTGACTAAACGATCAACTTCACGTCGTTTCTCTTAGTAGGATGAAACTAATCTTACTTAAACTGTGATTAATATACAGATAGCGATCAAAGAACAATCCCTTTCCAGTCGCCCAAGCTGTCAATCACACAGCGCGAGTTTATTTGGACACTTGCCAAAACTCGTTATGAAATCAATGACGCTGTTACACTGCACAACGAAGCTCTTACTGTACGTACATCATGTTTGCATTAGTGAAATCATTAGTGAGAGTGTTGCAATGATAAGATCTTCATTCACGTGATCAACAGGCTTACACTGAAGTCTCACAGCAGCCAATCACAGCAGTGGGCGTTTACACTGAAGTCTCACAGCAGCCAATCACAGCAGTGGGCGTTTACACTGAAGTCTCACAGCAGCCAATCACAGCAGTGGGCGTTTACACTGAAGTCTCACAGCAGACACGCCCCTTCAAACAGAGTGTTCAAATCAGAGGCTAAAATCAGGCTAGGAAAAATGCCTTTTATTTCTAAATTATAACAAATTTTGATCTAAAAACATACTAACATTATAAGGGCACCCCAGGAAACATTCTAAAATAATAAAATAATCCATGCAAGGGCACCTTTAAAAAAAAAAAATCTGTAAAAAGATGACTTTGTCTGTGAATTAGCAAATACACATGGATTAAAATCCACAAAACTCCTATTTTGATTTCATAGGGTCTTTGAATGTTGATATGAAAACTTCCCAGACTTGACAATGATCATATTAACACCCTAACAGACTTATGTTTTGTGTTTTGGAGAAAAATGATCAGTGTTTGTTTGGAGGATCAACTATATCCCTGTTATAAAGGAGCTGTTGAGGCTATTCACTATATGGATCTTTCTCAGTGGAACTATTTTATACGTGCTTTGGATTGAGCGGTGGTGAGTGAAATGTTCAGCCAAACAGCTGCCCTAAGAGACATGCTGGTCATTTACCTAGCCAGAGAATCGTTCCAAATTTAATAGTTCTCGGTTTGCTGCTCCTATCATCTCATGATAGGCCATCCTGAATTCCCCAGTTCAATAAATTGTTCATTTTAATTACATTTTTATTGAATGTAACTCCATTGAATTAAAAACATTCATATCAAGCAAATATTCGTTTTCTTTCATAGTGTATGAAATAGAATAATTCAATAAGCAAAGCGAGGATGTGTGCTACAGCGATTTTTACTGCTGTCAAGGGGTGTAGTTGGGCACAACTGAAGCATGGAGACGTGGCATATTATTATAGCATTCGGGTGATGTGTGCATGTTGAATGTTGTTCAACCAAGAACAAAACTTCTTTTTTTTTTCACGACGTAAAGATGAGAATTAAACTGAAGAATTGTTTTCTGAAGATTTCTACAAAGTCACCAGTAAATTTCTGTTTGTGCGATCAGCAATGCATCTACAGTTACCTGAGATGAATTATTTACACAAAATCTGCTTTGACCTCATTTGGTCTCTGAAAAGTGCTCAGAACTTGTTAGAGGAATGAAATGTTGTATACAGTGCAAAACCTTGTGTCTTGTTCACATACCACCTGCAATCTATTTTTACCAGGTGCTGCAAGTATGCTTTAGCGCTGTGATTCTTTTCAGCACAATTGTGCCAATTGTGTTTGATTTAAAAAAAAAATCAGACTTATTTTTATCTCCTCTTTTGCATGCACACATACATACATGTGTGTCTGTGTATTTGTGGCCTTGCGTCCATTTCTACATTTGCATCGCCGCAAACCGCAATCACGTTGTGCGCGCAGCCCCAAATTGACCAATATCTGATTTACATAATTCCTTAAGTGAATTGCGTTCTCAAGCAATACAGATAGCATGCAAATAAAAGATTATTTTATGGCCGTAATCCTTTTTTAATTAATTACCCCTCAGACTTTAAACATACATTATGCATTTTGTTTAAAATCTGTTGTCATTGCAATAACTTCATAGAAACAAACAAGACCAATGTCTTATGATCTTATTGAAAAATGCCTTATATTGTTAAATGCTAAAAAGGTGTCCAAAGAAACAAATGAGACAGGAATATGCATTGTTTTTTTTCCAAATAGCTGTGTGGGGTTTCTACAAGCAGACAGAGTGTTCTTTTTTAAGTTTTATAAACACACTTTTCACTGGAATTTCACACTCTTAACAATGCAGATGAACCGTGGTCTGAAATCTATTTAAATTTATGGCAGAACTCAAACAAGAGCCTGTTGGATTGTTTTAAATCCCAAAGGCAATCATTAATGCAAACATATTCCATTATAAAGAGTCACCTTGAGCTAGTACAAGTTTGTTATACATATGAAATTAAGAGTCTGCCTTGCATCTTTATGGCCATAGATTTGTCTGTGCAGTATCTGTCCTATTGAGGTCTTCGTATAAAAGACTCTCCTCATCCAGGGTTTAACAAAGCAAAAAGTACTGCATTTGGAATAATTCCCTGGGCAGGTAAATGAACAGCATGTGTCTGAGTGCAGCAAATTGGCAGGAATTTGGACATTACATTCACCACCATGCAAAAAGACATTTGTGTATCACAGATCTTAATCTGGGGATAGACACAAATGTTATAGCAGAAACATTTAACTCATATCCTTAATTTTTATGTAAGAAAAAGTAGATTTTATTTAGCTCTATAATATTTTGTTAGAATGTATCAAAACTGAGCTCTTTAACTCCGTAGGGGTACTGGATAACTGTCAAGCTTATAAGTGTCAGATTCGCTATTTGTACTTTACTGGGAATAAATATGAGGAACCCTTCATTTTGTCATATTTGAAGAGGATTCTGCTGTGCTTAGACATGCTTACTTGAGTGCCTTTTGAAATGAATCCTGGGAGACAGGCCTACCTTTTGAAACAACAGAACATTTTCTTCGTGGATTGACATGAAAGGAAAGTTAAAGCTTTCAGACTTGAAACCGAACAAATGTCATCTGACGAACAGTTTTCCAGGACTGGCAATGAGGCGGCAGTCTTCTGCCTCTACTTTTGTCTGTCTGTCCGTCCATTTTTAAGTCAATCTGGAGACACCCACAGTGCCAACGCCTACACACATATATTTATGTCTACTCACAAAATTACCATCTGAACCATCTCATCTGCACAATTCGTCAGCTGGCGTATACCGGAGCCCAACAAAATATGATTACGCCTCTCAGAAATGTTGTGAAAGCTTAAGTGTCTCCTGACCTTTTGTCCATGCAAAGCATTATGGAAAAAGTGCTTGGGTCACTTTGACATGATACAGAGATGACATCGGTAAGTGTTTATTAAAGCTGAAGGGGCTACAAGGGCCCGTATCAGTGATCAGGCTTCTATGTCATCAAAGCCCTTCTGTCTCAGCCACAGCCGAACGGTAATCAACATAAAACAGAAACGCTGTCTGCCGTAATTACAAGCTTTCTGAAGTTTCAAGTTTTGTGAAGAGCCACAGAACACCTTCAGCAATCAGAGAGAATTGAAAAACTGAATCCCTCTGTTAAATATCACCCTTTTTTTGCTTTTTCAATGGCAGGATTTAATCAGAAAAGGTGACAGTGTAAATTTATTTCTGACAAAAAGCCCTCGGCCAGATTTAAGCTTAATGATTTGAATCTACGTACCCATTATCTGTGTTACAGAGTAAAGGTGTTGATAGGTTCCATTGTTCACAAAAAAAGACTTTGTGACATTTTGTTGAAATACATTACAAGAACATCATCATCTTAAAAAGAGCTTCTTTGAGTGGACAATTCACCAAAAAATTTCCATTCTGTCACTTTCGTGCTGTTCCAAACCTATATGATTTCATTTCTTTTGTGGAACAAAAAGGTTGTTTTTTTTGTGCACACACAATGAAAACCAATGTGGTCCAGTGTTGCTTCAATAAGTCAGTCAGTCAGTCAGTCAGTCAGTCAATAATTGTTCCACAAAAGGCTTTGAAAAGACATAAAAGTACAAGTAAATGATGACAGAACTTTCATTTTTGGGTGAACTATCCCTTTAATGCCTTTCCAGTTCACTCTCAGTTCAAAATATGCATAATACGGTTTGGAGGAAGAAAAGCTTTCTTTATCTAATTCATTAATGATATGATTAATTCTTCACACAGAATTCCTGACTTGATGTTTTTCCATCTCTAGGAGGAAGAGCTGAGAAAAAGTGGAGAGGCGAAATATGGCCATTTGAGCAACGATCTTCATGTTTTAATTGAAGTTTTCGCACCACCTGGAGAAGCCTATTCCCGCATGAGCCATGCCCTGGAGGAGATTAAGAAATTCCTTGTTCCAGTAAGTTTATATACTTGAATTCCTTGAAAGAGATGGGGAGCTGGAAGCCAAGATGAGATGAGTACACTAACCAGTGCTGAACTCTAGTGCTCTCTCCTGCATGCATAAATTTGCCTATGTTTAGTGCAAGGGGAGAAAGAGATTATAGAGTTATGCATATGATTATATATAAAAGAAATGGATGTTGAATATGTTGGAATTGGCTGAAAATACTGCTAGTTTCTGATAATATCTTTTCAAAATTAACTTAATTTTAGGCTATGAATTTTCTTTTCTTTTTCTTTTTTTTTTTAATATGTACCACTGTTTTAAAGTTTTGCTCAGTATGGGTCAATATTTAAATCTTTTATATAATTAATACTTATATTCTTCAAGGACGCAAAATGTTTCCAAAAGATTTCTATTTCAAATAAATGCAGTTCTTTTGTACTTTCTACTTATCCAAAAATCCTGAAAAAAAATTATATTACACAAAATTGTTTCCACAAAAATATTAAGCAGCACAACCGTTTCCCACTGTGATAATAATAAGAAATGTTTCTTGAGCACCAAATCAGAATTATTTGAATGATTTCTGAAGGATCAAGTGAGACGCTGAAAATTCTGCTTTGCCATCACAGGAAACCATATATTAAATTGGAAAATTATTTTAAATTGTAATAATATTTCACAATATTAATGTTTTTACTGTATTTTTGATCAAATAAATGCAATCTTGGGGAGCATGAGACTTCTTTCTAAAAAACTTTTGAAGAGTAGTGTATACTCACTAGCTTATACTTGTTAGTAATATTAATAATTAGTCATATTAATTTGACACATTAATCT
Organism: Rutilus rutilus; assembly: GCF_951802725.1. Classification (NCBI taxonomy): domain Eukaryota; kingdom Metazoa; phylum Chordata; class Actinopteri; order Cypriniformes; family Leuciscidae; genus Rutilus; species Rutilus rutilus. The sequence continues at coordinate 12,908,013 of NC_140225.1, forward strand.
CCTTTGAGAGCTCCAGGACTGACCTTGTCTATGCGCTATAAGCATGGGTATTCAATTAAAGTTACAAGGGGTCTGGTCTCTATCTTTCCCAGCTGAGGTCTGGACAATTCTTTTTTGGAAGAGTTATACATTTCCATCTGGGCAGCCGTAGTACTTTGTTAAAGAAAAAATTATTAAACACTCAAAATAGTCATCAAAGATTATAATCTTGGGCCCCGAGAGCCAAAGTAGTGATGTCTAAGATCTTAAGAAAAGTGTGGACCGTTTTTATGTTTTGTTCAAAGTAATAAACTACTAAAAACAAACAACGTACATAATCGAATAATCAAAACTCTCATCATGAGCACAAAACAAAGTTAACTAGTAATTTCAAAGTTTTTTTGTCTTCCCTTGCTATCTTTAAATAATTTTCCAAATTATAGCATTGTTTATTATGAAATGCTCCTAAAACAATGGTTTTGTTAAAAGGTCGGAGTCATCTTTATGAATATAATAAATAAAATGTATTATACAAATACAATTATGATAAAAATAATTGTATTTGCTGCATTCTTTGCTGTTTTCTGCAGTGTTTTAGTAAAAATATCTATTTTGCAGCTCACTGTGATTCTGCTGCTATTGTTAAAATAACCGCGTCATCTGCAGCTCTTATTGTGCTGCTTTACATCTTTAGCGAGAGAGAGAAGCAACGCACATAGAATGAAAAGGGCTTGAATGAAGCACGTTTGGCTCTAGATAAAAATATCAGAGGATGTAGCGCTGAAAGATCATAACCGTAAACGACCCCGAGCACTTTGACACAGTCCTCACTTTAAACTGTAGAAATGGTAAAATGGCGCAATTATGTCCCACGGTCTGGATGGTACGAAGCCGGGATCCGTTTCGCCATTTGAATACCACTCCTATAAAGTCTAGAGTCTAGACTATAAATATTAATGAAGCGGTATGAAGTGTTGGCCTCAGAAGGAAGTGCTCAAGGAGAGATTCCCTATATTCGCCTCTTGGGCCACATCTTTGTTAGCCTGACGTCGTCATACTCAGATTCTATTCAGAATATGAGTCTGATACTGCTCCAGTGGGCTGTGATTGAGGGGCGTGTTTCAACCGAACCAGGAAAGAAAATGCCTCTGCACTCAATTGGATAGACCTACAACCAATCAGAGCAACGGAGTAAGTGACGTATGTTCTTCATTCATCTTTCCGATCTACGAATTCAACCCAAGCGCTCTTTGGTGACGTGGATGATTACGTTGCTGTTGATCATCTGTCCATCATCGTATAAAGCCCGCCCTGACAATTTGATTGGTCTGAACAGCTCTGGTTCGAGCATTGTTGCTCCACAACGGATCAAGTCCAGACCGAACTTCCCGACCTCAAATGTTGTGGGCGGGGCTAAGTTCGGCTGGCATCCAGGTTACATCTTTGTATCATCCACAGCACTGATCTGGTTACATCCTCCATATGTATTTCTGTCAGTGGTTAACCATGTTTTATCTTTATGCCCTCTGCAGAATACCAATTAGATAAGTTTTCAATCTCAATAGCTCTGTTCCAAAACATAGTGAGCTAACTCTGTAGACACGCTTCTGACATAATTATGATGCCTCCTTTTTCAGCCAAATTCTAAGGAACTGCGTGTATCCATTTCAGTTAGCATGCTGCAATAAAAGCAGCTGCGTATGTAGGCAGCTCATTAGGGTTTGAAGCTAATGTCTTTATGTCTTTCCTTCTTTGAATGTGTTTATACATTTATCTTTGTCAGAAAGCTTGATTCCTGTCAGGATTAAAGGACTGTGCTGGCATCTTAAGATGGTGCACTTTGAAGTGTTATTAGTATCCAGGCAGCCATGTGAATTAAAATATTTCTTGATATTTCACAGCATTTGTTTTATAGAGACATGACATTACAAATTCACTATGGCCCATTTGTAATTAACAATTTTGCTATGCCCCTTAATTCCACTGAAAACAAACCGTAATGCTATGGCACACGTGACATTCTAGTGAATTGTGTGCTTCTGACTTTGTTGCAATAGTTTCAGGAAGCCCTTTTCTGTTATAGCATCACAATGCCCTTGTGCACAAAGCAAAGTCTATTAAGAAATGTTTTACTGAGTGTAGTGTGGAAGAATTTAACTGACCTGCACCAAGCTCAGACCTGAACACCTAGCCACTGTGACTGGGATGAATTGGAGCACAGACTGTGAGCCGGAACACCTCACTCAACATTATTACCTGTCATTGGTGATGCTCTAGTGTCTGGATTGGAGAAAATCCCAGCATCCATGTTTTAACATCTGCTGGAAAACCTTCCCAGAAAAGTGTAAGCTTTTAGCAAGGGGAGACTCAACTCCCCAATAATGCCCATGGTTATGAAATTAAATGCTCAACACTACAGTTAATAAGATTTTTAAAGGGGTCCTATTATGCTTTTCCACTTTTTCAACTTTAGTTAGTGTGTAATGTTGCTATTTGAGCATGAAAAAGATCTGCAAGGTTACAAAGCTCAAAGTCAAATCCAAAGGGAGATATTATTATATTAACAGAATCCCCTTTTCAAGAACTACAAAGCGATTTTTCCGGATCTTATGAAGTCACAATTGTACTAATTTAAATAATCCCCGCCCACGGAATACACAAAAAAGGGGACGAGGCCTGGTTGAGCTGCATTAGAGAAGACATTGTTCAAAGAGACACTGTTTTTTCCAAAACTCATTTGTTTGACCTTCCTAAGGCTGACAAACTTAGATTGGTTAAAACTTATTTCCCGAACATTATAACTCCAACCTTTATTTTATGGAGAACAACTTTTTTTCTGTTGCTTTTGTAAGCTCTCGCTTTTGTAAGACGCTGGCCACTCCTTAGGACAATTAACCATGGTTTTGTGATCGATTACTGTTTGTATTACCTTAGTTTTCCGACAAATATCACATATCATAATGTATAACAAAATTACAAAAAACATACCACTTTGAAACGTCCTGTGAAATCCGTGCTTGTAAAGTCTTTGCATGAAATCCATTCTGCATGATCCTCTTGTTCGTTAACATTGTCAGGGTCTGAATCGGCTCGAATTGGTTTGAAATTGACGCCATCCTCAATATTTACACTAGAGAAGAACTTGCTGTTATGGAGGGCCGAGACATTTCTCGAACACGCGCTTAATTTGTTTGTAAATCTATATCATTCTCATACAATAAAGCTGCATACATATTACCTTTAGCTCTGGATTAAATTGCACTATGAATTGTGAAGTTCCATTGAATGAATTTTATAATTCCAGCTAAGCAGTGGTTAACATAGTATAAATATGTCTTTAAAAACCAAACAAACAAAATGCCTTTGCAGCCTGGACTACTGATAGGCCCAAACCTTTGTTGATAAGGCCTACAGAAAGCCCATTATGTGAATACGATTACGCAACCTCACTCATTGCCTCAGAAAAAGAGTGAATCATGCAAAACGCAGCATCTTTAGTAGGTGTGAGTGGGTTCTCCTCAGCGGCAGCACTGTACGTCTATTGAGTGTAGTCTCATTAAGAAGGAAACTGGGTAACTGATTTTGTAGGAGGAAGTCTTCTTCATTTACCATTAATACATGAGAGGATGTAGACACTCGTACAGAGACTGAGAAGCAAAAACAAGTTCATTCTATCTTTTTTATTCTGCCTGTACGCAATTTGACCTGGTGTTTCTAAGACTCACTGTTTATATCCTGAATCAATGCATTACCGCTGTTATTAAATCTGATTCAGAACATAATCAGCTTCACCGCGAGACATAAGGAATCCATCAGAATTCTCATTGCATCTGATCAGTATAAAATACATTTCTGTCAGTGTGTGTGTTGCCCTAATTTCTCAAGGCAAGGAATGCAGTCAGACTGCATAGGTGCTACGACATGGACTTCTCTGGAAACAGCTAATGCTGATCCAAGCACAAAATCCACCTCACTTACCCATACCTCCCACCTTTCAACCTGGTATAGAAACTATAAGAATTCCTAACACTGGGTTTTGGATTTCTTTGGTGATTGTCTCTGTAGCTACTACTAAGAGGGTCTTTAGAGGACTGTGGACGGATCACCCCCTTAAAAAATCATTCTCGTTTATCCTGTTTTACCAATTAGCACTGTGGCTGCTTGGTCAACAGTAGTGGATGGATATTTGTGTGGAGTTTTAGTAAATGCACTACCATTTAAAAGTGTGGGGTCAGTACGATTTTTTATGAAAGAAAATAATGTTTATTCAGCAAGGATGCATTAAATTCATTAAAAGTGACAGCAGCGAGACAAGATATGATGTTCTTTTATTCATCAAAGAATCCTGGAAAAAAATGTATCATGGTTTTTACATAAATATTAAGCAGCACAGCTGTTTTCATTATTGTCAATAATAAGAAATGTTTTTTTGAGCATCAAATATTAGGATTATTTCTGCAGGATCATGTGACTGAAGACTGGAGTGCTGAAAATTCAGCCTTTTCACCACTGGAATAAATTACATTTTAAAATATATTAATTTTAAATTGTAATAATATTCACACAATAAAGCTGTGTTGACTGTAATTATAATCAAATAAAGGCAGCCATTGTTAGCATAAGAGCTTAAGTAAAAAATCTTACTGACCCCAAACTTATTAACGTTAAGATTTTCGTTTTTCCCTATTTCAACGATCTGAAACACAAGTGTCAAAGCGCAAAGCGCAAGTAACTTTGTGGGCGGGTCTCGGCGCTGTTGCTATTTTCCCGGCGGGATAAATGACTCTTGCGCCGGGCGCAAATCTAAAAGGGGTTGGTCTGAAGTAGCTTCATTATTCATAGGTGTGGTTTGGGCGTAACGTGAAATAAACCAATCAGAGCATCATCTCACATTCCCTTTAAGGCGGCGTTCACATATCGCGCCTAAAAACGCATAGAAAACGCTAGGCGCGCCGCGTTCTCCTTTTTCCAAAGTGCTCGGGTGGTTGCGCTTCGGAGGCGTCTGTCGTTGCCAAGCTTGGTTCTTGTCACGTGACCTGCGGTGCGCTTGCGGCATTCTGAAAAGTTGAGATGTTTTTATATCGATGCGGCGCGGACGCGCTTGGAAAAAACGAGCGCGTCGCACCGCGACCGCGTCGCTTCCATTATGAGCGCGCATACCGCGCGCCTACATTTGAAATAACGAACTTGCGCGCGCAAAAGACGCGCTCCGTGAACAGGCCCTAAGAGCAGACGCACTTTTTCCTTGGCGTATTGCTATTATAACGGCGGATTTGCCAGGCGCGCGCCAGGAGCGGTTCACAGCCGAGGAGACCAACGCTCTCGTCACGGCCGTAAAAGAGAGAAGTGACATTGGGGATGGGAGAAACACACCCAAATTAGCTTCGGTTAAACAGGCATATAATAATGTGGGTAAATGTGTAAGCTAGATGTATGCTTTTATAATAAATTATTATATTTATAATAAATTGTCTATCTATCTATCTATCTATCTATCTATCTATCTATCTATCTATCTATCTATCTATCTATCTATCTATCTATCTATCGTTTGTAATAATATGATTTGCAAAAATGAAAACTGCTGCTTCTGTGTAGATTAGAGAATCACAGTGTATGAGCGTTGTGCACGCTATACATTATGGTCAAGCATGCGCCCTTAAAATAGCATAATGAACAACGCGCAACGCGCCACTGACTTTAGACTAGGTTTTTTTCTGGCCAGTGGCGCAATTGTTTTATGGAACAGTAAAATAGCACCAGGGAACGTTTGCGCCGGAACACGCCTCCTTTTTTGCGCTGAACCGCCCAGGGAGCGCAAGTTCATTCCCTAGTTTAGCGACGTGCTTCTGTGGAGGGAAAAGCGCGCTTTGCGCGGGTGCAAAATAGGAATGAAACATGCGTCGATGTACAAAGTCAATTGCGCTGGGTGCAAGATAGGGCCCATTATCTTTTTTTTTTTTTTTCACAGTCAGATATTTGTTAACGAAAAATCCTAACAAAGCAGTCAAAAGTTTGTTCTTCTGACCATTGCAGTGTAATAGTCTTTAGTATTAAACTCTATTTATGCTCCATTTCTAAATTTTCTCTACTATACTCTTAATATTACCATGTACAGTGGACACAGAAGCAGCTCTAATGCAGTTTTTATTGATTGTTGAGCATATCTCTGTGGAAAAACCTTTCTCCTTTAGCTGCCATGTCTGATATTTGCCTGTACACAGCAGTTGTGCCAAACAGGAAGGGAAATAAGTGGCTGGTGGAAATGAGGCTCCGTTTATCTGCCTGTGGCAGCGACATGATAATAAAATAAGCGCTATCCACTCTGTAATCGTCCTTGTGATTCAGGGCCCTGTCATGTTCAATCAAATGAGAGAGGGACTTTATAAATGCAGAAAGTGGAATTATTCTTTCACAACAATGCACTGATAGTTGATGTCAAACAAAGTTAATAAGCCAGTGCTCTATTTTTCTCCTGCCTCTATCATTCCTCTTACTCTAAATGAAAGATATGTGTGCATCACGGTACCTCATTTCACACCATATTTTCAGTGTGTGTTGGAGTGCGTGCCATTTTGTTAGTATGTATGCTAAAATGTTTATTGTCCTCCACATCTGAAAAACACAGGTTTCATTTTTTTTTTTACACATATTTTTAGTTTGAAGTCAGCAAAACTTTCTGGCAGTATATTTAACATTCCCGGCCAACGTTCTGGTTGTCTGGCAATGCATTTAAAGCTCAGTTGCTTTGATGCTGGTGTCTGCAAGATGTGCATCCAACTGGATCATTTCTTTTTGCAGTGGTTGAAGAGAAGCATGTCAGATGAGATTCACATACAACACCTTTGCCTAGGTATATAAATATGTTTTTTTATGGCAGGTTTGTTTTTTTCCTCCCACAGGATTACAATGATGAGATCAGGCAGGAGCAGCTTCGTGAGCTCTCCTATTTAAATGGTTCAGATGACCCAAGCCGAGGAAGAACCACGCGAGGACGTGGCTTACGTCTGACCTCCACAGCCTCCACCCGGTACAGTCGCTTCACCCCATCACCCCTCTGAAGAATCATAGAAACCGTATAGCTCACCCAAATGTGACATAATTTATTCACCTTCATGTCGTTCTAAAAATGATTTCATCCAAGGAACACGAAACAAGAAATTTTGGAGATTCTTAAAGATATAGAAATCTGATTTCATTTAAAATAATATGATATAATATCATTCAAAAAAATCTCAATTTTGACTCCCGAACATCTGCGCTCTGTTGGATCATGAAAGTGCCCTGAGGCTCAGTGTTATTAATCAGGTTAGCAGGTGAAGCTTTAATGGTTCTCATCAAAAGCATAACTTATATATACCATCATACATTATTTACACCGTCTTTAATGTTTATTTCATAAATTCCACACTGCACTTGTTCTGGCTTGCTGGAGCCTCTGAAGATCCCTTTAGGATTCTCCCACAACAACGACAGCTTGCGTTACCTCAGGTAGTAATAATAGATTCAAAATATGATATTTCTGTTTACCGTTCCTGCCGGATAAAGCTATAAAGTGCCTCTTCCACTTGATGTGCTCCTTGTGGTGCCCTGAGAAGTCATTTCCATACATCAGCATGGCAAAAACAACACTGACGAGGCCATTAGTCTCTGTAGGGTCTTTGGATTTGGATAGACTGAATGTGGATCTGGACAGACTGAAACATCTGCCATTCACCAGGGTTGCCAACTCCATCTGCCATGTTGCATCTGTAATCAGGTCGAATATTACTCTAGAAACAAACAACTTTACCCCTTGATTCATCCAACAGTAGCAGATCAAAATAAAGCTGTCTCTCATCGTAGTGAATGAAACAATGTGTTCTACAGGTCGGTTTTTGATGCCATGCTTCACTGCCACTGTTATAGTGTGTAACCAGAGCAGTGCTGTAAAAGAAAAGAGCTGAGGTAGTGAATATCGCAATAGCTTTGAAAACTCATGGTTCACAGGGCTTTAATAGGCTGTCTGTGATGAAAACACTAGCTAACAGCAACCCACTATTATTGCACTGCAGCAAATGACTTCACACAAAATGCAAATTTTTCATCTGTAAACACTGGAGTTGTGCTGCACTAATTTTGCATAGTGTTGTCACTGCATGTGGTTCTGCATTACGGTTATATTACGGTAATGTCAAACAATTATGGGTAAATTTGGTGATAGACTGGAGTCAAGTTAACACTTTTACTGAAGTGCCTAAGATAATGGCTACACTGTAAATTGCATATTCAGAAGAATCAAAATGGTTACACATTACATTATAGCTAATTGTACATAGACAAACTGTTTTGAATATGAAATTGAGATTTTTTTTTTAATGGCATTCAATTATTGAATAATCTTTGTTGGATTTTAGCTCAATTTTAAATACACACATACATATTTGTATTTTCATAAAAATAAAATAAGCAGTTAAAAAAACAGAAAAATGCTATTTTGTGCTTAAAATCATATCATTCCATTTACTTTGTTTTTAGAGGTCGAGGAGGGGCCGCTCCACCCACTCCTCCTGGACGAGGAGCAGCAGCACCCAGAGGAACTGTGAGCACGCGCACATCCGTCACCACACCAACACTAGCCAGAGGAGTCTCTGCACCCCGGACCAGAGGAACTACAGGGACCCCTGGATACAGAGCCTCTGTACTGCAGGCCACACACAAATCATATGATGACTACGTAAGTGAAGATTCAGTGTTTTAAATATTTTTTTTTGTAGCGTTTACGCGTTTTAGTTAAATGGGGTGCATTTTCTACACCAAGAAATTGGTGAACATTTGCTGATGTTCTGCTGTATATGACCAGAGTTGAGTTGATGTTTATTACTGAAAGTATTGCTTATACACCCACACAAACACATATAAACGCGCTCACAAAATAAAAGGCTTGGCAGAAGAAAGGTTTATGAATCCTTAAATCAAATCCACCGAGGTAAATGGGCAAAAACTCAAAGGAATGGCCTTTCTATTTACCAAAGGTTGATGAATCAGTGGAGACAGAACCCATTTTGACAGATTGAATGCCTTAAGATGTTAGTCCACATGTTCACATACTGTAAAGAACAGCCATGTGGTACAAAAAGGAAAGCATCTGCTCACTCGGGTGGCAATGAGTTTGACTAACACTTTCAGTATTATAATTAGGATTATTATTATTATTATTATTATTAAAAAATAGTGGATCCTTTTCGCCATTTGTAGGACAACACCTCCACATTGCAGACTTTTTGCACCCAGGTGTGCACAAGGTTAGTTTTGAGAAATCTCTGCCAAGTGAACGTCAAACTCCAACCTAATGAAAAAAGCAATATCTCATGGATTCGATTCCCTCTGAGCTTTTGCCTAATGCAAAAGTCCTATATGTGCAGCACTGTGGCAGATTGGTCTGTCTGCATGGGGAAATGTTAGAGTACAGACTCATTACCAACATGAATTGAGTTCTGCTGGAGAGCCTCTGTATTACTGGAGACATGAAAAACGTGGAAATATTTCTGAGTAATTGGGTCTTGGGTAGGCAGGTGGAGGAAAGTGGACCAGGAAATGAGTAGTTCACTAGGAACACCATTCAAAATCTAACCTTGCCCATCTTCAACCTCAGGGATTTTTTCCCTAGAAAATTTGAGAATTCCAATAGTTATTTGTGGAAATATGCGTTTAATAGTATGCATATCTTCATGTCTTCTATAATTTTCCATAGAGAGAGATTTGAATCTGGAAATTACATCTTGTATTAACTATTCACATTTCATTGATAAGAATCATTTTATAGGATTCAGTATCTTTATGAATCATATTAAATGTGCGCGATTAACACAACAGCAGAAAAGTTATATTACAGTAATATCAAACAATCATGGGAAGGTTTGGTGCTGATATACTAACTAGATAATGAAAACTACTTGTCGATTGCATAATCATAATAATGAAAATTATTCTACATTAAGCTAAATTCACAAAGACCCAACCTGTTTTAAATAGTAAGTTGAGTTTTGTATGCCATTCAATTATTGACATTGATAAATACAATTTTATTTAAATATTAAATAAATAAATATAACATATTAATAACTATTGTAATATATAAATAATAAGCTTGGTAAACTTGGAGACGATTTTTTGTTTGATCTAATAAAAAACTGCATTACAGAATAATGTCTAAATCTGTGCAAACTAGGATATTTATCCAAACCCTTAAAATAATACGCACTGCCAGTTATATTCTTTAATGAAATAGAAATTTATTCACAAGCTTAATAGACTAAAAATTACAGATAAGGTTGAGAAAATAATATAATTATATGGGTGTGTGTGTGTGTGTGTATATTACTGTATGTTCAATAGAAAGAGTCAGGCAGTTTTTAATGGATTTGCTGTCTGCTTTATACAAACTTTGCTGTCATCCAGGTTTAAAATGTATAAAATGAAAGACGCATGAATATCCACTGCTGTGTGGCAATGTTCTGCTCTTTTTGTTGTGGAGCATTTAAATCCAGTTAATCAGCTCTTATGCATCTGCCGAGCCGTGCCAGACATCCTCCTCTCCCTCTCAGCACAACCGCTTTACTTAAAGATCACAAGTGCTTTCTCAGAGGGCTCTTCACTCTTCTACAAACCAGTCCGACGCTCTATGAGCTGACGCCCCTTTTCTTACCACAAAATAAACAAACCTCTGAATGTGGCTTAGTAGAAAACTAGTGGGATATCTGTGCTCTAACATTTTAAGATAATGTTCAAAGCTGCTTGTTGATTTGCAATTATCCAGTTTTTCTTATCTGTTAGCCGTTGTTTGTACTTTGTATGTTGTTTGACGTTAAAATACTTTTTCCTATCCCGTCTTAATATGCAGAGTGGCCATAAGTCATTTGTAGGTGAGTATGCTGAAAAGTGTCAACACTGAGGATCAGTGGCGTTATCAAACATTGTTTTGTTTGTTTGATTATTCTGACCAGCCCGGCATAGCAACAGGGTCTCAACCAATGGTGTTAGATTGGGGGTGGAGCCATCTGCTTATCTTGATCAATGGCAGATGGGGAAAACTGTTTGAGAACAATAACTACTTTTTCAATTCGGTTGGATAAAACTAGTGTTTAAAGGGATAGTTTGGTTAGTTTGCTGATTGCCCTTGTCTTTTATCAGGTGTGAGGGTTTAGACTATGTGAATTCAAAATCCCTTGATATATGTTGTTCTTATTGCCTGACGAAGACCTTGTTTGATTGAAACATTGAAATTTATTTAAAGTCGGCATGAAACGGAAGTTGAGATTGTCATTTTTTCCTTGTTGTGATGTATATCCGAGTGAAACGGCTTCTGAAATTAGAAAAAAATGTAGGGCGGGGCTTGATTTTGTCCTTCGGGGAATTGATTGGATCGTTGGAGGTTGGGCGTTGCAAACAAAATGGAGGCAGATTTGAATGTCAGTTTACATTCAGTTGTGGACGATTTCTCTCCACCGGACTCCCCCCCTCACATGAAGGATTTTTTATTGAGGAGCCCAGCGACGAGAACGAAGACAAGCTTCTAAATTTTCAGGCAGGAATCAGACCATATTTATATGAGCCTCCCGCGAAACGAGACAAACACCGATAGCCGCACCCTCATGGGCTCTGGCCGCACCCTTTCGCCATGGCACGTGACCAAAAGAGAAGAGAGGTCGTTTCGAGGGGGGAGGGAAGGGTAATGTATTTGATTAAAGATTATAAGGGTACATGAATTTTGAAAAAATAATGAAGTGCACAGATAAATCATTTATAATAAACACTACAATATTACATATAAAAAGAAGATTTGTCAAATTTGATTTCATGCCGACTTTAAGTTTCCTGGGAATTTTTGTTTTCCATTTCCAAGCACCTTCCCAATTTTGCATGTGCACACTACTACTTTTAATAACTTAAAAGATATCCATATTAATCAAGCGGTTTAATCTAAGTCTTTTGAAGTCAAGCAAGCATGTTTGATCGTCTGTTTACCGTTATTTGGATATACATGGAATGACATGAGGGTCAGAGTAAATGATGAGGGAATTGTTTTTAATTTTTTTCATTTAAACTAACCCTTTAAAATTGGAACTATATGCTCCCGAAAACACCCTAGCATTTTCCATCCATAATATACTGTTTAAATGTACGAACTGTTAAAAAACCCAATTAAAAACCATACAGAATGCATTCTAAGGTCACAACCAACACAGTGTGGATAAATAAATGAAAAGGGTCTATGACTGTGAAAGAAGACTTTGAGTGTCTCGTATATCACAGTAAACCTCTTAGACACACAATCACACACCACTTCACATGGCAAGAGCCGATTCAACGTGCAGAATAGAATGTTGCAAAAAGGCTTCGCTCGCACAGTTCTCACAAGGTTCTCACCATGGCTGTAATTGTTTTTTAACAATGGGCTCGCTTACGCCGCTGACTTGACATTTTTGAGGTGAACTAATTATTGAAATGGAATTCTTCATGCAGAACTCCCTCGTTTAATAAAACAGATGTACGACATACACCTCGAGAAGAAGTTTAATAATTTCCTGCTGAAGAGAAGCATGTGAAATGCCTAGAGGCTCTGCATATTATTTCAGGTCTAAGAGCTGCATAAAAAAATAGCACAGAAAAGTAGAACTTCTGCTTTTGCTGAAAATATCATGAGCTATGTGGCTTGCTGTGGTGGTTAAATTGTTGCGTACAGTGCATGCAAATATCAGGCCTTATGCTTTCTATGAGCAATGTTATATTTACTGGTCAGTGATTACTGAATCAGAGCTCCTTGTCGTGCATAAATAACCCCTATTAAAAAATATTGCGACATGATTCGCAAACGCGAAATAGATTGCTCAGTTACACGAATTGCGGCATCTGAAGGTTAGAAGTAATAGCCTTCTAGTCTGTCATCAGCTTACTGAATTAGTTATTTTATTTGGGTGATTGTAAAAGTTTGTGCTCCTATATTTCTACTGTGAGATCTTTGGCAATAAACAGTCTTAGTTTATTACATAGCTCCCTGCATACATTTCTGCTGCCACCTTCTTAGTACTGGCAAACGACTGTGCTTTCAGGCAAATCCTGTGCTTTCAGGCTTCTCTAAATTGTTATTTTAGCTCTATAAATATTCATGTGGTTGTTCTTGAGTTGGTGGAAAGTGTCTTAACAATTCAGTGAGCTGTTATCATATATGAATAGACATATCAATTATTTGCATTTCCAGGTGGTAAGTAGTAAGATATTTTAATTCTGTGGGGGAAAAAAAATAATGAATTAAATTAAAACCTGACTCCTGGCCACAGACAATAATTTGCTTGATTACATTATTTGGTATATTGTTTGCCTAAAGTAAGCACTGTGTTCTGTGAAATCTGTTCTCTTTAAATCTTGTGCTCTTGAATATGTAATGATTTCTCCACATATGGATCAACACATGGTTATTGATATATTTGCATGGAAATGTATGGGGGAACTCAGAGAGCAGCTGTTTAAAAAACAACAACTATTCAATCAGATTGTCGTCAAATCGCAATTAAATTTAACATTGCACATGTTCATATAATAGTTATTTTACAAAGAATTTACTTATATTATGATTATTAAATTTCAATGATACTCATGATCCAAGTTTATTTAATATAGTACTTAATATTTCCTAAAAGTTGATCGTGCAGTTTTGACTAGCGAATGTTTACCGTAATGCCATGAATCCAAACACAAACACAATTTGACACCAATGATAAGAGCAAATACCAAAGCTCTAGTTGAGTTGTTGTATATTAAAACATGCTGCCTCTTCTACTGTATACTCTGCTGCTTAAGATATGTATAGCACTCTATCAAGAGGCAATATTTACAAACCGGTCAATTAGTGGAAAAGGACAGACCCCTGACCCTATTAGCATGAGGAAAAACTATCAGAAGGAAACTTGTATTTCTGTTTTCATTCTCCTTATTCTTATAAACTGTGGTTGACTTAACATACTAAAAGGTAGGGTAGGCAATTTTCAGAGAGGCTAGCAATAGCGAGTTAGCTTTGAAAGCATAAGATCCCACCCTTCCTTTAGAGCGCTTTCCAAAGCAACGCCTCCTTCAAAACACATGAGTTGAACGCATACAGCAGGGGGCAAACAAAAGCGTCACGAGAGACTGCGTTAAACTACCTCATGTCTCAAAGCACATACCATTACAATAATAATGAACATAAGCAACTTAAAGAGCACTGACCTGTATCACCTGACTGCTGCAGATTCGTTCCACTGTTGATAGTGTAGCCATTGAAACGCATGAATGCGAATCACAAACTGCTCCAAGTATAACGTCATGGGTTTCCATCTCTTGCAAATTACAGTAGTTATGGCCTGAACACAGCATAAGCTCTTTGTTTTGGTTCAGGTGGCTGTTTCAGTTTTGGTGTTTGCGCTGACATCTGTCTAACTCTGCATACCATGAAACGCGCTGATGACGTGTGATGTCTGCGCAAGCAGGGTGTGCAGAGGTATGGAAATACATACGTTGACAGGCAGGTTGGACATCATATTGGACAAACATTTGATGTGCAGTTTCCCTTTAATATAAAATTTATGTGCAAAGAAATCCCATTTTGATTATGTTTGAAAGAATTATGTGTCCTTTCAACCTTTTCAACAAATATATATATATATATATGGCCTGTTGAATGTCAGTATATTTCAGACTGCTGCATCCTGTCTGGCCTTAAGCCCATGTTTGCTCATACTTCAAACTGAAAATACTAGGCCTGAAAAATTGGTTGATAAATAAGGGGTAGACAAAGATACTTAATTCAATAAGCAGACGGAGCCACAGCCAAAAAGCGTTTTCAACCGTTCATTTCCTTTTGCTGCTCTCCAGTGAGGAATCATATTCAGTTGCCGTCCCACACAGAGATCAGTCACTGTCAAGAGGTGTTGGTGGTTGTCAATTGATAATGAAGCTGAGTATTGAAGACCTTTTGGCTGTCTGCTGTATTAATTACTCTTGCAGTGCTCTCTACCACTTGATTTATTTCCTGTTAGCTTGCTCAATAGGACCAGAGTTAATTGCTCTTTTAAATGAGTGTTGAAATGTAACAATCAAGCACCATTAACTAGAGCTTGCTCAAATTATGCGCAGTGGCTTGTAAGTGCATGGTAAAGTCAGGAAGGTCAGACACAATGACCTTTTAAACAGCACTTTGTTATTATACTAAGTAATATATTGTAATTATTCCCTGGTCACACAATGTTTGCATAGATGTGCAAGGCCTCTGCATACTGTAAGATCCAAAATAGTTTTAATATCTGAAATTTCATGTAGATGTTTTCATGCGTTTTAATGTGTTCATATCGTAATATGTCAAGTTATTTTTGGCGTATATTTTATAGTAATAGTTTTAAAGGAATAGTTCACTCACCCTCATATCTTTTTATTCTGATTTTCTTTCTGGAACAAAAAGTTCATTGCAACATGACATGAGGATGAGTAAATTATGATCGAATTTTCATTTTTGGGTGAACTATTCTGTTTGGTCATTAAATGTCATAGCAGACAAAAATGACACATCTTCATTTTCATGAGTGTTAAAATGGAAGCTACTCCTTCCGCTCTTGATGAAATGACCCTGTTAAACGGGTAGGTCAGCCTCTACCTCTCACTCTTCTGCTAAAATGTATTTCCTCAGAGAGCTGTTGGTATTAGTGTGATTGACATGTTCTGAAATATGCTATTAAATAGTACAACATGCTGCCTCTTCTGCTGTATACTCTGCTGCTTAAGATATGCATAGCACTCTATCAAGAGGCAATGTTAACAAACCGGTCAATAGTGGAAGAGGACAGAACCCTGACCCTATTAGCAGGAGGAAAAACTAATAGAAGGAAACTTGTGCGTTAGATCTCCTGAACAACTTAATCCCTGGCATAATCCATGATTTTAATTTAGTCTAATCCTTCTTCATACTCATAAAAGCAGACTGTTGTGCAGAATTTGAATGCAAAAGGGAATAGGCTGGGTCAAAATAGCTTGCAGGTTTTTTTCCTGACAGATTAGGCCTAATAAAAAAGGAAGCATTTTCAGTTAGTCTGTCGAACAAGAAAATGGAAACACGAAACTCTATGTTATGAGTTTGCATTTATGAATAATTTGGA
Source organism: Rutilus rutilus (assembly GCF_951802725.1). Taxonomy (NCBI): domain Eukaryota; kingdom Metazoa; phylum Chordata; class Actinopteri; order Cypriniformes; family Leuciscidae; genus Rutilus; species Rutilus rutilus. Next base: position 12,924,155 of record NC_140225.1, read on the forward strand.
GTTTACCTAATAGATAGTTACTTTAATCAATCCAATATAGTGTCATAGCGTCATTGCTGTAATATTGTGTATTATTTAGCGTGAATGAAACGCTGTGTTAACAAATCAGAAACAAGGAACAGAATTATCGTTTTATCATTTATATTACTTCACAGCTCTCTGCAATACTTCATTCTGGATTTCCATCAGACCAAAATATAAAGCCAGAACTAAAGCACAGTCAGACCATAAAATATCTGCACATTCAGTATATGAATGGTAATGATAATAATTCCTATCAATATCAGTGATGGCTCAAGAGTAAGAATAAGTATATGGATGACACCAGTCATGACTCATGTAGGATCTCTTGGACATGTTATTATGAAGTTTTAATCTGTTTATTGTTTCTTTTGTCTATAATATTGAATCGACCTAGGCATTATCCACTTGTCTTTAGACATGGCAAATGAGACAATTGTCGCTTGCTGATCAATATTTTCTGTTGGACATGATTCAGCTGTGCCAGTCCACCACTCTCTGAGTATATTTATTAGAGAAATCCTATTGCAGTGTAATTAAACATTGATTTTCCAACCCTAAACAATTAGAGTACTGCTATGAGATGGATTCAGACCTCTTACGTCTCCCTCTGTGATTATTCTTTTGTGTTTCTTTTATTTCAGGGATATGATGATGGTTATGACGGGGAATATGATGACGAGAGTTATGAGGGCTATGATGACAACTACAGCAACCAGTCGAAAAGGTGCACATTTCATTTCTGCAAAGACATTGTGTCACAACATGAGCTAATTAATGCGTACTTTCACTCTAAGAATCTATCAAAATGTCTCATAAGAAATATTTTTTCTCCTACAGTGTCTCAGAATATTATGAATATGGACATGGCAATAATGATGAAACCTATAATAATTATGGTAAGGAATTTATCTGATCTACAGTTCTGCTAAAGCATCATTTGTTCATTGCAAACTTTTATTTACATTTTTTTGCTCACTAGGGAAACTATTAGCATTTTAGGTCAACCATTTTGAATGGTGCACCACAAAGAGAAACATCCTCTTTGCATAGCAGTATTTCGCGTAGCAGGCGGGCTGAAACTCAGTCATGGCACATTGCCCACACCAGTGAGAAACCTCTTTGCCTCATTCATTTTCCATATTGCTGTTAAATGTTTCAGAGCTAAAGGTAAGGAAAAATACCTAGCGGCATTCGCCAGTTGTTAAATCACAGAGGCCCAGAGCACAGCAGCTGCCATCTTACCTTACTAGTCTGCTTCAAGGCTGGGTTTTAAGATGCACTTGAAATCATGGACCAGAGCCAGTAGAGAGCTGGAGGCGTTGCTGAGGCCCACCAAGAGAGTCAGAATGGCCTTTCAGCCCATACTTTTCCTTTGAATATATGCCCTCTCTGGATTATATTTGATGCAGGATTCCCTCTGTTCTTGGCATAGACTGTTGTGTTCCTCTGATGCCAGTTTCCCGTTGTATACGTACCTGCTCATCCATTTTGCATTGTGTCAAATTGTGCAATGGAGTGTCTCTGTGAAAAGGAATGATTTGATATTTTGCCACCTTTTGACTTGAAACCAAGATTGTATTGTGTTACAAAAGGTTTTGCTTGTTCGGCATTTAAGGATCGTATGGATTTCTGCTTCCAGAGTAAAAAAAAAAAAAAGAAGGTAACTTGTGACTTTATGGGCCCTATCTTGCACCCAGCGCAATTGACTTTGTACACTGACGCATGTATCATTCCTATTTTGCACCCGTGCAAAGCGGACTTTTCCCTCCACAGACGCACGTCGGTTAACTAGCAAATACACTTGCGCTCCCCGGGGCGGTTCAGCGCAAAGAGGAGGCGTGTTCCGGCGCAAACGTTCCCTCATGCTATTTTGCAGGTTTAGAAAACAATTCCGCCAGTGACCAGGAAAAACCTAGTCTAAAGTCAGTGGCGCGTTGCGCATGTTATTCATGCTATTTTAAGGGCGCATGCTTGGCCATAATCAATGTAGCATGTGCACAACGCGCATTACAATTTGATGCTCTCATCTACACAGAAGCAGCCGTTTTCATTTTTGCAAATCATACATTATTACTAGGAAAAATATTAGGTCTTGTAGGTCTTGATAAGCCTAGGGCTTCTACGTATCCCTTTTCGAACAGTGTGATTATTATGCAAAAAAAAAAGAAGGTTTTGTTTTTCTTGATTTTGTTTTATTTTTCTTGATGGATATTAATGTGTTGCTGTCTTTGGTTTAATTTATTTTTTAATTGTTCGAAATAAAGATTTCATTCATTTATTCATATTAATACACGAGGGAAATCATTGTTGTGTCCATGAAGATGTGAAAATAAAATAGGCATAAATCTAGCTTACACATTTAATCATACGCCCAAATTATCATACGCCTGTTTAACCGAAGCTAATTTGGGTGTGTTTGTTTCTCCATCCCCAATGTCACTTCTCTGTGTTTTACGGCCGTGACGAGGACGTCGGTCTCCTCGGCTGTGAACCGCTCCTGGCGCGCGCCTGGCAAATCCGCCATTATAATAGGAATCCGCTTAGAAAAAGCGCGCCTGCTCTTAAAGGGAATGTGAGATGTCGCTCTGATTGGTTTATTTCACGTTACGCCCAAACCACACCTATGAATAATGAAGCTACTTCAGACCAACCCCTTTTAGATTTGCGTCGGGCGCAAGAGTCATTTATCCCGCCGGGAAAATAGCAACAGCGCCGAGACCCGCCCACAAAGTTACTTGCGCTTTGACACTTGCGTTTCAGATCGTTAAAATAGGGCCCATAATCTCACAATAGCGAATTCGTCTTGCATTTGTAACTTCATATTGCACTGTGTCATTAAGTCTTACAGTTGCACCTTCGTTTCTCCCAATTGTGACATTGTTTGCAACCTTATATATTACAGTGTGTTATTATATCTCATAATATAACTTCATCATTTGCAATATGATGTCTCATGATGTCTTTATATATTCACAATTGTGATTATTTCAAGCAGTGTGACTTTATATTGCAATTGTGACTTGGAATTGTGACTATTTCTAGTAATTGTGACTTCTTGCTATGTGATTTTATTTCTCACAGTGGGACTGTATTTCAAAATGTGACTTCTTGCAATGTGACTTTATATATCACAATGTGATTTTATTTCAAATATTTAAAGAGTTAGTTCCCCCCAAAAACGAAAATTATGTCATCATTTACTCACCCTCTTGTCGTTCCAAACCCGTACGACTTTTGTTCATCTTCGGAACACAAATGAAGATTTTTTAATGAAATCTGAGAGCTTTCTGTCCCTCCATTGACAGCCTACGCAACTACCACTTTCAAGCCCCAATGAAATGCAATAAAGACATTGTTAAAGTAATCCATGTGAATCCAGTTGTTTAGCCTCAATTTTATAAAACGTCGCGAGTAAACAATTGGAGTCACATGGATTATTTCAACGATGTCTTTACTACCTTTCTGGGGCTTGAAAGTGGTAGTTGCGTAGGCTGTCAATGGAGGGACAGAAAGCTCTCAGATTTCATCAAAAAGATCTTCATTTGTGTTCTGAAGATGAACGAAAGTCTTACGGGTTTGGAACGACACGAGGGTGAGTAATGACAGAATTTAAATTTTTGGGTGAACTTACCCTTTATCTCACAATTACATGTATTTTCTTTCTTTTTTTTACTCAAAGGCGGAAGCAGGCTTCCATAGGATCATTGTAAGTTGGCAAGATCAGTTTTTCACAGTGAGAAGGACGTAAGGGGAAAACATATTAAGTATAATGTGAGTAAGGGAGGGCTGTTTGTGTGATAGTGATCATTACACAGAATACTGGAATGTAAGGGATTTTGTCATGATGTATAATGGTTTTTCCTTCTTTCTCGGTGAAACTGTAGTTAGCAACAATGAAGGTTAAGGTTCTTTGCCCTGAAGGCGGGCTGATTGTTTCCTCAATGGCCCAGCGATCACACTCCGAGAACCTAATGGAACATTGACTCCCAACACATACTGTATTTAAATGACAGCAGGGTCATGCTGTGAGCTCAGCCAGGATTTCATGCCTCATCTGCTCAGCCTTTGGTAACTGATAATTAGGGCAAAGTGACATTGTATATTTCTGAAATCTATGATAATGGACCGAGGCGAACATGCCCAAGATGAGATGTGGGGAACGGAGCTCTAATTATTGAAATGTATGTGTAAGATGATCAGCTGGTGCTCAGTTTATCATTTTGTAATGCTTAGATAAAAAAAAGCATTAAAAATTGCTAATGTCACATGGAATTACATGGCCTTAGGATATCCATCCCTTGATGAATCTTCATAGCATTGCATTTCAGCCATTTAAGGAGGCTTCTCTACTTCTCTACATTTCACTTGTGTTAAATTCAATTTTCAAATGAAAATTGTTTTACCTGATTATTAGTTTTGCATTTTTTTTGTTTAATCATCTAACTTTTAGCAGAAGAGGACTGGATATCATCCCGGCCCAACCTCAAAGCTCCAGCATCAAGACTTAATCGAGGGGGCTACAGAGATCACCCCTATGGTAGATATTAAAGGTGCTCCAGATCATGTGACCTCCATACAATGCAAACCGCATTTACTAGGCCTAAATAATATAAAAAGGGATTTTTAAGTGATAGGTCAACCATGCTTTTAAACTCATCCTAACCTTGGGTGGGGGGATGGGAGATACATGGTCCCTTCTTTTCTTATCTGAAACTGTTGTAAAACACCATATGAACATTAGTTCTGGCCAGAATTTGGCAGTGTACTTTTGTCATTGAATGCTCCTTCCTTTAGTTTTCCATTGTTTGTCCCCCAAATGTAAAGCATGGAATTAGCTACACATTGTGCTTCCCGGATTTTGGGAATCTTTGCGTTAAGGAAAAAGTGTATATCACCACAGTGAAAAGACTCATTTTGTACATAACATCTTTCTTAATACTTCTTGATTTGATGATGGTAAATACTGAGTTTGTATATTTAATTTTGATATCAGTATTGGGTTTGAAAGCAATTGGCTATGTACGTAGCCACATCCAAGTGCTTTGCTTTGTGTGTAGCTTGTATTTGTACATAAAAATGTAATAAAAAGATGTAAAGCGCCTTGTGCAAGCTTCTCTAAATAGGTGATTATAATTGTTAAACTTGTGTTGCTATAATTTGTTAATAAGGATGAGATCATTTTTTTGTAAAATTAGATTAGGTACGTACTTGTTTCTAGTACTAAATGCCTGTTTGACCTGAAATGGCTAATATGTTGTTTTTATATATATTTAACCAAGAAAGCCACAAAAAGGAACCGTAGAGACGTTGTCAAGTCATTTTGTGTAATAATAGATAAGCTACATTAATAGAATTAAACTTTGTTAAATAATTTTTAACATTAGCTCTAAATTGTTCATTGACTCTTGATTAGTCATTTAAATGTTTAACATGTTAATGGAAATCAACTGTTTAGATCAATAAATTGAATCTTTTTTAACACACTCTTTAAGCTTCAGCTTATTAAACAATAAGTCGGACTGACTTGTCTGCACTAACGTCACTCTGAGAATGATATGGAGATTCAGGAGGTAAGAACGTCCCCATATTCCAATAAGATGTTCTAAGTGCCTTCAGCCTTTGGTGTTAACCACTGTAGCAACACTCATATTTCATCACTCACAGGAGTGAATGGGATCCATTTAAATTGCTTTATCTCTGCTACCTACAGTATATTTTCTTCTGCTATTTATGTTAATGAACATCAGAAGGCTGCATTTTTGTTGTAATACCAATGCATTTAAATATCAGCACTATTGAAGGCCCCATAGAGACCTAAACTCTTTTTTGTGACTATTAGAACTGAATGCTGACTCGTATTAAGACTTCGAAAGGATGACTAAACGTTAAGCAGGTAACCCTAATAATAACTCTAATGTTGCGAATGCCAGTCATAAATTAAGTTATTTATACTTCAAAAAGTAAACCTGCCCTCACTAACCCCAAATAAATGCCTCGGCCCTCTAAATCCGCTAATAAAGTTAACTAGTGACACCAAAAATGACTTACTAACACATAAGAAAGAAAGAAAGAAAAAGCAATTAACAATCCATCTTTTAAAACAAGCTAAAACTGATCTTTAATACCTGACCAGCTAAACTAAGCTTTTTAACCAGAAACGCTGAAAAAGATGGTTGCTCTCAAATCATATTCTGCTCTGACAGCTTTTGTCCAGCCCCACAAATTGGTTTACTTTTTTGATAGTAACATATGCTTTGTCAAACTGTTTTCAATCCATCTGTTAATCGTGCATGCGAGTGTACGTTTGTTTTGACTTGTAGTTTCACTCATTGTCTCTTCTTCATTTTGTGTATTATACTAATAGCACCTTAAAATCTGTGTCTTAAATACGATTTATCCTTCCAACAGGTACCAGTCTCTCTGTGAGCTGAGATGCCGTGGATTGAATCAAGACTAGGTAAGCTGCAAAAGTGTCTCTACATGTCAAGTACATTAAAATATAGTTTAGTTGTATATATATATATTCACAACTTCTTGCTTTGACACAAGTCCATCCATTTTCCCAACGTCCCAGGCCTTAAAAAGGGTCATATGATGTGATTTCTTGTTTTCCTTTTTCTTTAGTGTGTTAGCTGTTAGTGCAAGTATAAGATCTGCAGAGTTAAAAAGCTCAAGGTGTCGAACCTAAAGAGATATTCTTTGTAAAAGTTAAGGCTCAGCCACGCCTTCCTAAAACGCTTCGTTCAAACACGCCCCCACAAATCTACGTCAGTTTGTGGGGGCAGAGTTTCATAACACCCAAATGTATACGCATAGAAAGAGGCGCAACTTTTATTCTCACTGTGTTATTGTTGCCGCCGGCGCCTCCATGTCGTGAACGTGGAGACACTGTATTTTTCGTTGCGAAAGCCAAACTACTTTGTTTGGCCTTCCAAAAGAGGACACAACAGTGCTTAAGCTTTATTTACAACACTGTTCCAGAACAGTACAACTAAAATTTTTAGTTAGCTGCGCATTTTTCGGAGGACTGTTTCCAGAACCTGGGAAAGTTGCTACAAGGCCGGCTGTGCACAAAGGCTGATTCTAAAAAGTGGGGAAATTCCATCTTTGCATGTACATTCTGGTGCTTTTGACTCACACAGCCTGTAAGTATGTTTTCATATTTTAAGAATTTGCTACTGACTATTCAAACGCAAGTTTTGAGCAGTATAGAGTAGCGCTTTCTTGTCGTATCTACGATCACATAGTTTTATGTTTACATAGTGTTCTCACACCCGTAGTGCGGCACGACCAAGGGGGTAATCCAGCACCCGGAAAGCGTACCTTCCCCGGGGACCGCCATAGGTTAGCAAGCCATCACCTGCTGTTAGCATTCCATTGACTACTGTTCATTTTGGCATCACTTTGACAGCGAATAACTTTACATCTGAGGCGTTTATAGACTCTATTTATCCATTGTTTATTCCTAAAGAAAGACGACAATGTATAAAAGGCTCCATTACCTTGTATCTGACGTTATGGCCCCGTAGAAGCAGTTTTTGTAAAAATAGGCTAACGATTGCGTCATAACCACGCGATTCTCTGTCGCACAGTAGAGAAATTACCGTATAAACATAAGGAGAAGCTCGCAGGCAATCGGGGGGACGTGGAGGCATAAAGTCCGATAAAGTCAAGGGAGAAGCCCATAGAGAGTCATAAAGTTGCTCCTGCTCCTAGCTCATGGACAGCTCCTACTCACGCTCTCCGTCTCTGCAAGATTCGGAAGGGAATGATTCAGATTTCTCTTGGCACAGCTACTAGAAGACTTACAACTGTCAGGCAGGTTGCTCACGTCAGATCTACGTCGTCAAGCTCAGTTTGAGGCAGCGCAGTACGCTCAGCCATCAGGAAGTGAGTGCTTCTAATTTACTTCACTTTTCTCCGTTGAAGTCTATGGGGTTGCTGTGTCCATTTCTTATACTGTCTATGGGCACGACATGTAAAAAGACAGTATAATTCATTATAATCAGTAATTATGTCCCCAATTAAATAAAACCTTACCAGTCTGATACGTTCTGGTCCAGTCGCACTGGCAAAGTTTATCGATCAGCTTGGTCATCTGCATTTTCTGGATCAGATTCGGGCTCGAATTGATAAGGTAGTACATTATCACCTGTCATCAAGTTTGGGAGCTGATGTTCCACATATTAGAGCCCTGCATTTCAGCCCGAGCCCGACGGGCCCCGACTTTTTTACGCCCCTAGGGCCGGGCTTCGGGCCAATTTTCACGTCATAGTTCACATGCGGGCCGGGCCTCGGGCCTTTTTTGGGTTATCCTTCTTTTTATATTTTTAGACATTAATTAAAAAAATATGAGAAGTTGACGTCGACGATAGAAGAACAAACATAGAAAGAACCTCATAACTTTCATAATCTTATAATTACACTGACATATGATTGACATGACAGTCTCACGCACGCAAGCACGCGCACACACAGAAGGTTTCCCGTCAGCGCAACCAACGATTCACCTCACGTGCAAATAATGGAGAATATTAAGAGAAAAATCGCAGAGTGATAGAAGAGAGGAGGACTGGGTTAAAATCTTCCACTGTGGATGCTATTCTTTTTCTCCACGATGCTCTGTAAGAGACTGTTCTAACTTTTCGTTTGATTGGACTTTATTTTCGTTTAACTGTTGGAAACTAGGCTACTGATGTTTTTCGTTTTTCGTTTGATTGGACTTTATTTTCGTTTAACTGTTGGAAACTACTGGAAAAAAGAATGGCCATGTTCTGTGGTGCATTTTTGAGGTAAGATAACCTGCAAGTTTGTTTTTGATTTATTTAATTTAATTTGCTCTATTGCTCATTTCGTTTGTGAGCGCTGTTGCGCGCAGCCTGAGCCTGCCTCAGTATTTCAAAAAAAAATTTACTCACTGTGGTTTAATAAATAAACATTAAACTAACTGTCTGTGTGATATGCTTGAAGTGTTTTATATCTATGGATTTTATTGTAGCCAAGTAAAGTATTAGCGTTGATTTGAGAGGCTAAATTGATCAAACATGTTTTACTCGCTGTTGGCTCGGCTGCTTGGTCGTCATTTTATTTTATTTTTTTAATGCTCCAAACATTTGTCTAAATTAACTTAATAAAGAAATGAGAATAAAAGAAACATAACTAACAAAACGGATATATTTTAATGGCTGCAAATAGGGCAGGCTGCAGCTGTGAAAAAAAAAAAAAAAAAAAACGGGCTCGGGTCGGACTCGGGCTGATAATTCTGATGAGCTGTCGGACACGGGTCGGGCTAGGGCCTGAGCGTCTCGGGCCAGGGCCGGGCTCGGGCCTAGATTTGAGGCCCGTGCAGGGCTCTACCACATATGGTAAGGGGCGTGACATTTCCGTCACACGCTTAAGGTTTTTGGGCCAATCACAATGCACTGGATCGCTGGCCAATCAGAGCACACTGCGCTTTTTTAGAACCATGAGCTTTGTAAAAATCGATGCGTTTCAGAAAGGCGGGGCAAAGAGTAGCAACAATAATGTACAGTATGTGTAAAATAATGACTTTTTTAACCTAAAACCACGTAAACACATTGCATTAAACCAAATACACAAAATAATGTTCTTCTTTGAACCATCATATGACCCCTTTAGACCCTTACGAAAAATGTTTATTCAAGTGTGCTATTAGTATACTTCTTTTAAACAAAAAAATAAGAAAGTATACTTTCAGTCTACTTTTCATTTTCAGAAATATACTTGATATACTTCTCAGAAAGATATTTAAAATTGCACTTAAGTATACTTGACTTATACTGACAGAAAAGTCTAAGTATATTTGGCCTATAATTGAACTCAACCTTTTGATCGAGATATACATAAAAGTAAAATAAAGTATTGTAAGTATACTTGGCTTGTAGTTGTGTTTAATCTTTTGATTGAGTAGCCTATTAAATACTATACATTTTTTCACTTAGATTTACAGGTCAAGTCTTATAAACTTACATTGTTTGAAAATATTGATGTATAAAGAAAACAGATATTTTTGTGTGGGCTAGTCTACTGGAAGTGTACATAGGAATTTACGTCAAATCTACTTAACTCTTTCCCGCCATTGACAGAATTTTCCGTCTATCTTTACTTAAGTATACTTAATAAAATTAACTTGAAGTATAGCGTACTTATTTTTTATAAGGGTAGGCAGGGAAACACCCTGGGCATATGGATTATGGAAGTCATTTAGCATCTGTCATACTTCATCGGAAATCGTCAAGACAGTACCTATATGTAGTGCAGAGCTGTCTTAGAGCAAGAGAAAACAATAAAGCAAACAATTTTATTTCAGAGTTGGGAGCATGTATTAATGTTTTGTTGTGACTGTACAATTAATAAGCCATTTAGCAAGCAACACAAACATCCCTTTAGGTTAGCTTGAAGACAGAATCCCTCTCAGTATGAAATAGACTTGTGAAGCTATGCACAGATTAATTGCACACACCACTAAAATATTAAGGGTGATAGTATGACCTCGAGTGAAATGTGGCCTTCAGGAACAATGCTTTGAACATTTGGGTAATTAACAACTTTTTGTATTAATTACGATGCAGGCAATCCCAACATGTGGGGCATAACAGCAACAAGAGACTAAAACACTGTTCTTTTGGATTAATTTAGGGTTTTTTTCTTTTCTGCTAGAGCAGAGCAATTATGTGCATAAAAAATAAAAATAAAAATCAATTAACGCAACCTTTTCATTATCATTTTAGCATTTTCGAAGATTCAAAGCTTGGAACTAGTTATTCTATTAATTTTGACCATCGTCACACTATTTTGGTTCTCTTGATGGATGGAAGTCTTTTGTAGAGGTCAGCCATGTTTTATAGTCTAATTAAGGACAAGACAGGGACATGCTCAAACAGATGCGTTTTTTACTCAAACCATTTGTAAAGCAACAAAGGATGATTAAATCAGATGGCTTACTATACAATGGAAAGGTGATAGGAACGGAAACAATGACGAAGATGTTTTAGCTGAATTAACACTGCTGTGGTTTTTGATCGTTAATGGTCTGCTTGAAATAAACTATTCAGCTGCTACATTTAATTTGTGTAAAATAGCATGTCATTAAATATAATGAAAAATGGATTATGCATTATTTAAATAATATTATGGTATTTTTGTGATTTGAGGACAGGTTTGACTGAATGGCTTTAGGCTTGCTGATTAAAATCGGCAGTGTCTTCTAATCAGTGGCACACAGGTGGCGATTTTGCAGTAGTTCCTGCGGCTTGAACATGTCAGCAGTGGATTTTGAAGCTTTAATGTACAGCTCATTTGTCCTGAAACACTGTTCCCTAGTGAAAGAGAGTGTAGGAGGTCTGATAATTCGACTGTAGTGCAATGAATTGACACTGACTTGTTAGTAACAAGCAACTGGACTTTTTAAGCTTTCTGTTCATCTGGTCTTGTGTGATGCACAATGCTTTTTTTTTTTTTCCTGTGGTGAGGAAGAATGCATTTATGATGACAATAACAGATTAATGTATGATATTTTCAGCTGGGAGACTGTAATTCACACACAACACATTCAATTGGCTGTCAAATACTAGTGGAATTTCCATCACTGTTGAAAATCACTGTTGTTTTCTGTGACAGTTAGTCATCATGTAGAGAGACTGAGATGGAGAGTCGTTTGAACAAAAAGGCTTTAGACTTGTCATCACATTTCTTTTCGCATAGTTGTTTGTGTAAAGTCATGGCCCAAACAGCAACTTTTAATATAGCCATGATATTAAAAACTAAGGGCACTTGCACAACAATCCAATAACAAAAATGGTAATTGCTATATAAACACCTTCCTTAGCTATTGGCAATTTTGTTAGAATGTATTTTTTTAAGATTAGCTACAGTACATTTTATTAAACTCTATAACTTGTCTGTAGCCCTTTAGCGTTCTGCATAACAATCAGTAGCATAAGGATAAAAATATCACGAATATCAACATTAACCCGACATTTTAAATCAAACACATAAATATGCAGATTTAACCATCTTAAACACAAGGATGAGTTAAAATGACTCTGTCAGGCAGCATGGTGCTTGAAGATGTTGAAGACGTGCTGGTCCTGTAATTCAATTCCTATGGGTTTTTAACACAGCAGGAGAGCCGACAAACAAATGTTAAGGACACAGAGTTTTTAACTGTACAAAAAGAGAAATCAACAAGCACTGATTTTTAAGCAGTGTTCAGACCTTTGAAATGATAGATGAGCAGTCTGTTGGGCCTTTCATCTTTTCAAATGTAGTCTTATTTTATTTGATACCCTTGTGATGTTGATATCCCACAACGTCAGTGAAAGCCATTGTACGAGAATTAAAAAGACTTGTACAACCTGGGCATGAAAGGGTGTGCGAGCCTCACGGCCTAAGCCTCTTCAGAGGATCCTTTTGGAATGAACGTGGATAATGGGAAGAGATCAGTTAATCCGACCTCCATTACTTTTCCATAATCAATGATCAGTGCAGGCGATGTAGAGATTTGAAAATAAATCCACTAAATTCTTTAAAATTAAGCTTGTAGCTTTTATTTTAAGCCTGGGAATGTTATGTGAGATGTAATCATTACCTACTTTAAACCTTCGGAGAGTCAGTGTGGAGGAGAGTGAAAGAAGATACAGCTTTTTCTTCGGTATGAATCAACAGCAGGGTTTCAAAATCTTTTACGAACAAAACAGCTGAAACGACCTCATGATGTACTTGGTGACTAAGAGACCTCTGAGGCGTTTTAGGCTACTCATTTTTTGACAACTACCAGAATGTCAGACAGAATACACTGGTCATATTCCTGTTGTCTTCAGGCAAGATTTTAGTCAGAAATATTATCGCTGAGGAGGGTATCACTATCATCAGCTGCTTTCCCAACCCGAGTCCTCCCACGTATCCAGCTCTCTGCCTTTTATGCTGCCAAGTGTAGGATATCCCTTCTCAGCCTCCCCTTAAACGTTGTGTTTGTTTAACCCGAGTAACATCTATTCTCTTCCTTGTCATTGCAGGCGCTTTGTAGTCGATATGTGGAGCATATTGATAAGACCAATCAGTGAGAAGTGAGGGGGCTCCGTCTCATTTGGCCGAGGAAGTGCTTCTAAACAGTCTGTGTGCAGATGCTGTATGCCGGGTAAGTTGAGTATTGTTCATACTTGCCTCTTACAAGTGTACAGAAAGCTTAGTGAAAAATAAGTAGACTTCATTGACTTATATAGATAATAGCAGTAGTAATAGCCTAGTGTATATCAGATTATACAACAGTTTATATATCGTTTATGGTGTTCATCCACACCAATGCACAATAACGTTCTGTTAAAGGTATAGTGGAGGATCTTTCCGAATTTTAGATAAGACCCGCCCTCTCCACTTTTTGAATAAGTTTGATTGATTCACCAGAATGATTGACAATTAGGAGGACCAATAGTATAGGTGATCCACCCGGAAGTAAAAAATCCTCCGCTATACCTTTAAATGCTCAAACTCAGTCAGGGGGATTCTGATTGGTTGTCAAAGTTCTCATCTTTCATCAGCTGGAAAAATCGTTCTAAAAGAGATTCCAATGATGTGTCGTTTTCATTATTGAGTCTCAAAGAATTAGAATGATGATTGAAACGTTATAGTTATTGTCCTTGGCATGAATGGGCCTTCAGTTCCGGTCTTCGAATTTGACTTGCTGAGAGTCATTCCAAGAAGGCTAATAAACATCCCAGCAGCCCTAGGACTTTAAAGCACTCCACTTGTCCATGTTTGCATGTTCCAGATAGACAGACTGTCATTCGGTGCAATAATGGAGCGAGTTGTTCAAACACTACTTTGACTTCCTGTGTAACTCTTTTAGTTGTCGCAGGCAGCAAGAATAGACAAAGTAACTGGCAATATTGTGTGTAACATGTTGCATTGTTGTAAAAATATCACACCCGCAATCATTCTGTCGGCCTGTATATCAGCGCGACCCACTGCCGAATCACAGCTGTGCTTCGAAACCACAGCACTCTTGATGGTGTGTTAATGAAATATTCTATTCAGCATGCTAGACACAATGTAATTATCCTTTAGTTTTTAATGAATCTCAATTAGCAGTAGTCCCACTCTTCTCATTATAGAGAACCTTGCTCTTCATTTAATAAAACACTCCATACGCTTTAGGAAGACATGAATTTGTGGCTTATCCTGTCTTCTCTAGTGAAAATCACACTCCGGAAGTCCCTCTTGAACACAGCACCTGGAAAATACAGCCATGTTTGCATAGCTTCTGTTTATTTTTGGTGTTCAACTGATTAGTATTATAGGAGTATAATGGATTCCAGCATTATTGGTGCTGTTTTGGCAGACACATTACACAAAGCCATTCTCATGCTGAGCTTATAACTGTGTGAGCCAGGGGCCACGTTCCCAGAGTGCCTAGCGCCTGTTTATGAATTCAGAGTGCAGCGTGCCGTTTTCACCTGTTTTCTTGTAATCATTTTACCACTCACCCATTTCTTCATCTGTTTAATTCTTTGCAAATTACAGCTTTTTTAGGAAGTTATTTGTTCTGCAGTGATTCAAGGACATTTGAAAACAAGACAATCAGTGATTAATTTAAAATTGAGTGAAATCTTTGTGGAAAATGATCAAGGTTGGAGAAATCCCGGAGAAATCGATCCATATAGCATTTCAAAGGCAGTTGCATGTGCTGTGCTATAATGAAGTTATACTATACAACATGTTGCTTTCAGCTTTTTAATTTAGTCAGAAAATGCGAATAATTTTAAAGTTAACATGAAACAGAACTTGCGATAGTCTTTTCTTCCCTGTTGTGACGTACAGTATATCCGAGCGTAACGGCCTCTCGAACAAGAACAGTGCAGGGCAGGACTTGATTATGTCCATCAGGAATTGATCGGATCGTTGGATCAATGTCATTTGCTATTGCTGTGATCTCATGTGAGTGACAGGTTGCCCTCACTCCAGCAAACACGTCATTTTGATTAAAGATTAGTTTCCTTTAGACATTCTATTGACTATAACATGACGTGTGTGTATATATCTCATTAGATTATCAGTTGAGTATTAGTAGACTGGTAGGGTTAGTAGAATAAGTTGACATGTACTTGCAAAGTTACCTAAATCCAGCAGAATGTCTAAAGAGGACCATCAAAATAAAGTGTTATAATGATGTGCAGGGATTAATCATTTATAATAAATGCTGCAATATTACATAAAAAAAAGAATTGTCCATTTTGATTTCATGGTGACTTTAAATGGGGCACTGGTATGGTAGTTACAGCATCCCTAACATGTTAACCAGCCAAACCATGGGGCCTTTGAATAAAGTGCTCGAATAATACTATTTTTATTCTTGATTATCTTAAACAAATGTAATTTAGTCTCATGTAGGTATTTTTTTCTTCTCTTTTTTTTTGCACCAAAAGCAGTGAAGATTGTGTTATGATTGAAGAGTCAATTAATGCAGTCGGACTGAAAATTCAGAGGTTTGACAGTGATACAATGACACCATCTGCTTGCAGGAGTGCACTTGCACTCTCTTATTCTCTGCCATTATGGCAACGCTACACACTTGGCAAGTCGACTGAGGGATTTGTTCTGGAAACCAAAGATAATTGCTGGGCTGTAGAAAACAGCTTCCAACTGACAGACGTTTGTCAATATAACTGTGCTTTCTCTAGGTCACTGCCAACATTGCTCGAGATTGTGTTTCCGCCCACAGTGTTCGAGCTGTCTTACTTGCATGTGATAATGTTCTTCTATTGGGAGGTGTTAGTCAAAAAACATAAGTGTAAAAGTGTACCAGAATTAGTGGTGTTTTGAATCCATGAAATATATTACTTCTCTCTATTTTCTTTCCCCAGCAGTGTTGAACTTCTCACTTCTATGGATCCCACAGCCCTTCAATAGAGCTGATCTCGACAGAACATCACTGCAGGGCACAGGTGACCACTGCGTATCCATCTTGTGTAAGTCACTGTACGGACACACTTGGTTTGTGACAGATGGGAGAGGACGGCATGAGAGAGCTTTAAGAAATTACAGTAAAATAAAATAAAAAGCACAGGTACTGTCTGGTGTGTATTGATAGAGAATGGTAGAATACAGCGCTTATCTATTTGTGTTTCGCATAATTTTTCCCTATTAGAAATCTACATGTATGTCTTTTGAGTGACACTAAGCTAAGACGCATGTTTTTATTGTCTTTTTCAGCTAAATGAAAGCTGAACAGTATCTTATGAGGCTGACCTCACTCCTGGATTGGTTCATTCAGACGACCGTAGAAGGTCCAAGAAGATAGCTGTATCACATCTAAAAATCCAGTTTGAATTCTTCAGAGATATGGTAATACAGTGTTAAGATTAACATAGAAGCATAAGGCATGCCACATATTGTGGTGTAATATAAGGCTATGTTGATCCTAACATTGTTTTCAGGTTTAAATAACAGCTAAATCCTTTCTCATGCATAATGTTGTGCTGTAAGGTCTTGGTCATATATCCTCTTTTCGTTTAATCTTTTTATCCCACAGGACAAAAAAAGGACATAATTGGATTAAATGGCTGTTGAAGATGGAGTATATTTTGTCTACGCTATGTCACCTCAACGACAGCTAAATGGGAGGGTTTAACATGGTGCATTAAATCTTGATAGATATACAACTACTTGAAACTGAATACCTATAAATATCTTTATGCCACACAAACAGTTCTGCTTGGTTTGGGGTTATAGAAGCAGCTTGTTTCTGTGCTTTCTGCCATTGTGACATCTGTGAGCAGATGACTCAGTTTGCTCTGCGTATGTCACTTCTAGCAATGTCGAAATACTACTCATCAGAACCTGTGCTTTCAAAGCCTGAGGCTTCAGAAATGATTTAACAGTTAAACAAAACATACAGTAAATTAATTTCACACAATATCCAGCCCAAAACTTTTTAATGACGAACACATATTCTCATTAATGCTTTGGGTTCCTCAGCTGGATGTGTTTCTCCTTGCAATGAAAATGTCAAAACATCCAATCATGTTTTTCTGAGTGGCATTTTAACACCGTCTTAAGTGCCCTTGAGGTTATCAGCGCAGCTCAGACAGAATTTTAAAATTCAATTTTCTTATGACTACGAATGAAACTATCATTTTGAAGAATGGGGAAAGCAGAATCGTCTATAGGCTTAAGATTTTACATGCAATTTCCACTGATGCAATAAAACTATAATTGTTTTTATAGTCATATATAAACAAATCTTTTTCATCCTTTTACTGCCAATTTCACAAATCTAGCAGTTCTCTCTCATCATCTCTCTGTTATGTGCTGATAGAGACAATAAAGAGATAAAAAATGATTTTATTTCATTTATTTTGATCACTTAGCAGACCGGGTAATCAGACTCTGTCACTCTGCCACCAATAATGGGGCATATGAACCACAATCAAATTAAAACTCTTCATGATAATGCAGTAAGAGAGCATGTCCTATTAAAAAGTGAATTCTCTCATGTAATGTAATGCGTAGAAGTAACACTGATAAAATCCTGACCAGCAACACAGTTTTATACTTCACAGTACATAATAAAACTTTACAACACACCCATGTGTGATGACTAATGACGTCTTTATTTCAGTGCTATGGTGCATTTACACGACAACGATGTACTAAAAACGGAAACGTTTTTTTCACATGCAGACGGCAACGTTGTCAAAATGATCACCCGTTCACACGGATCCGCGAAAACGACTAAAAGCGCTGTGTAATGCTAGTCGTTGGCGATGTCACTTTGTAAAGAAACACTAAGCGCCTATAGACTGTCACAGTTTTCACAAATGTGCGGTTTTGTAGTTTACACAGAGACGATAACGGTATAGTTTTAAAAAACGTGCACTTTGAAACCCATTTTCAAAAGTTTGCGTTTTCAGGCCCCCAAAACGCTGGTGTCGTGCAAATTAACGGCCATACGTTTTCCGTTTTTAGTTGAAAACGGTGTCGTGTTAATGTGCCCCCTAGACGTGGGCTTTGGGCTGGGATCTTTACGCAACTGTTCCCATCATGCATTGTTCTGCTTCAACACTAATAAAACACACCTGAACCCCATCAGGCTTTACAGGTTTGCATGGAAATCACTGGCAGGTACAGTATGCTGGAGCAAGATCTGCATGAAAGCAGATCCCAAGGCCTTATTTAATATTTGCAAATGCCTGTTTTCAGTACTTTCAATTTTGGATCAAAATTGTATCCAAGGGTGTAGACAAATTAACAGATGTTTAAAATAATCCAAAGTTTAACATTAATAGATTAGAAAATGTATGCTGGGTTTTGTGTGCCAATTTGTGTGAAACCGTTACATTCACGCAGCCATCCACTTTCAAAATTATTAAAAGTGGAGTGAAATTCTGAATAGTGAAATGGTTAACATGCAAAAATATGGAAGAATACTATAGTTGACAATTGTTTACTCGCATATAGGAATACAGAGAACGAGGCGAAGAACTGCTGGACTAAAAAAAAATAATGAAAGCACTTCTGGAATTGTTTATTCATTGAAAATACTGAATAATTTTGCTAATAAAATTTGAAATCTTACGGTGGATCTATATTTTGAAACGATTTTGAGATCTAGGAACACATTTATACTAGCACTCAAGGACAGGGGAGCATGTATGAAGTGTAAGCTGGTCTGACAGGACTAGCTTTCTCACACAAATGCTTGCGAACACTGTGAGCTTGAGTGTGCCATCATTAAAGTGTGCAGCAGACCCTGGTGTGACTTTCTCTGACGGTAATAAATGGTGTGTAGTGCAGTGCCAAGCACAAGCATGTCCCTTCATTAGGCAGCCAGGCCCACCGTCGACATAAGGGCCAGATGTCACAGGGGTTCTTTCCTGCACAAATCTGTCCCCAGCAGCAGAGATGCGGACAAAACGCGAAGCCCCTGTCTCACGCCGCATATGAGGGCCGTTGCTGTGACAGTGAAGAAGCGTGTCTGATGTCTGGCATCTGGCAAGTTGGAGCTAACACATGGAAAAGGCTGCAGTGATGCTTTGAGAGGTGCTCTGTCAACTGCAATGTTCAGGGATTTTCATCATGTCTGGATTATTACTGCAAGAGGGGAAATCTGTGTCTGAATGTCTAGTTATATTGCAGTGCATATTCACTGTTTAAATGGCTCAGCTTTATATGCGCTGCAGCCACCATTCATGAGTTTTCCAGTGTATAATATCAACCCCGTCACTATAGGAACCATTTCACTTATCATTTGAGTGAATAATGTCCCATTAAAGAAATATATATATTTAAAAGGGAACATATCACAGCGCAGAGCTCCTTACCTAGACACATAAAAACACAAAATATTGTGTTTCAACAAATCATTATTCCACTCGTCATTCTCACTCACACAAACACGTTTGGCACTGTGATGGACCCAGCACAAAGACGTGATGCTGAGGCAGAATAAATCTCTCACTGAGTTTGATTTTGCAGTTGCACAACTCATTTAAATGTGTAACTAACATGCTTTTCATTGTGTGTTTTTTTTGCATTTGGACTACTAGTGCTGAATATACAGACATTCAGTAATATTCAGTACGATACATTTATTCATTTAGCATAGAATTATTTTTTTTAATGATGCGGTAAGTGCTTACGGAAGAGATGAGTTTTCAGCTGTCTATTGAATATTGTCAAGGATTCTACATTACAGATGTGATGATACCATGAGCCGTTACTCATTTACCAATTGTAGGCTTCTGGTAGGGATGGGATACTATACTATACTATACACAATTTATTCACCTTACTACTACAAGTTGTGATTACTATACTTTTACTATACTCCATTATTGCAAAATTTGTTTATACTGTGTTACAAAATACAGTTTTTTTTCTGTAAATGCATGCATTGGATGCTGTGTTCTCCATTTTTTCTTTGTTCTCCATTGTGTCTAATGAATGATCTGAAGTGTTCATATTTTGACTTACAGTGTGTAAGATCTGAAAGCATTAAGCACTCCCATCAAGCACGGTACGGCATGATGGGAGATAATACATTTTAGTAAATACATTTTTTATTGATTAAAGTGAGAACAGAAGCAATAGAATTTATCCAGCTCTCAAAATATTGATAAAAAACCTGAACTTTTAGGGTGTGCAGTGAAAGAGAGTGGAAGCTCTGAGATTAAACAACAGTGCTCTACATCAAACAGCGTACTTCCTCCTGCATGGAGACAGCTAAACAGTCAATGTCATTTGATGAGCTGTAGTCTTATCTCAAAACAGTCTAAAATTAGAATTTCAATGATGAAACAGTTCATCAGAATTCATCTTATTTTCTTTTGGGGGTTCTGGCAAGGACCAGGCTTGTTGTGAGGATGTAAGGATGAGCTGACAGCTCAAACAGGTTCATTCCTGCACACGGTCTGACAGTATCAAATTTAAATCTGTCTTTCCAGAATTTGTACTATTTGCTACCAGCACAACTGTTGAGCTCAGTGTAAATCATAATGTTGCAGACTGCAGCGTCCTATAAGCGGTGTTTCACATTCCATCACACTGCAGGACTATTTACAATAATATAACTTTATACAATCTTTAAAGATGGAAATCATGTTGGAGAGTTTTCTTTCATTACAGTTCACAATATAAAGGAAAGAAAATGAAATGGCAATTTAGGAAGTATTCCACGTGCATTTAATACTTTCTCAACGTTTCAAGTTTTGGAGGGAAATATTGTTTTAATGATAATCAATTTTACTTTCTATCTTGTGTAATATATTCATTTAATTAACAACATCCACTAATACTTGTGCTGTTTTCCCACCAAACTTCCTGAGGGATGATGCCATTAAGTATATCAGTGGATTTGATGAATTCTGTGATGTTCTGTATAGTGAAAGTTTGTTTCTCTCACTTTAAAACCTTCCATCCCATTTGATAAAAATGCTGAAATGGTTGTAATATCAAAACTATATATATAAAAAAAGACTAATTTTCAGTCAGTGCCTCACTGAGCAGCTTCTTTTTCCATCACCTTAAGCGTCTTGTTCATTTTATTGTCACTGTGTAAATAACCACACTACACATTTCAGACATCCTACAGATAAATGCTTATTTCAAAATATGTATTGTATTATAATTTGTGACATGAATGCTAGTTAGTTTTAATGCCACAAGCTTGTGTCTAAATCTCAAATACAGACATCAGAGCTTTAGCATTTCCTCCTCCAAAGCTCATAAAGCTCTTTCACACTCTCATGCATTTATCTTCTCTAATAATGATCTACTCAGCCTTTTTCCTTTTGAGTTAATCAAATAAATGAATTATTTAGTAGGTTTCAAACCCAGGACAGAGATTTGTTTTAAAAATGCATTTAGCACTTTATTATCAGAGTTGTATTAAATCGCTTTTGAACACATAGGGGTTTAATACAACAACACTTCCCCTCTTCCTTTAAATATCCCAGAGCATACAAAACATGTTTCACATCATCCATTATTAATATATTAGTCTTGTTATTTTCTTTCCACATGATAATAAAACCCACAAATGGGAGACATTTTAGAGCCACCCCAACATGGACTTCCTCCCAACACTACGTTGCTTGCAAATTGTTCATATGGAGAGCGCTTCTGAGCAGTTAGCACATGAAGGAAAACCTTCTCTGGTTTGTGGTGACAGCTGCTAAAAATAGGCTGTTCAATTCTCACTGTAGTCAAGGACACTCCAGTGATTTACATAAAATCAGAACTTCAAACATGTCACTGACAGGGGTAATTTAAAAAAAAAATCACGAATTTTTGGCTCACCTTCTTACCAGCAATGCACTTTTCTGTGAGAAGAAGATAAAAATTGAAAAAGAGCTCGGTGTGTGTTCCAACACACTGGCTAAATTTGAAGGCACGCTGTTATCTTCTAAAGCCATTGCAAAGTTTCCTGAATGGAATATTTTATAACACATTTAGGAGAGCTGCATGTGAAAATCTTCGCTTTTTCCTTAGGTTTATTGCTCTGTTGCACGTCTGACGTGAGAAGAACCTTGTAATAAGATTCAGTGAGGTTTTCACCGGCTGTTCATCATTAAGGATTCATTCTCATATGCAGCAACACCACATGAACCAACACGCGCACACGTAAGCATCATTCATTAACATGCCTTTATCCTTCGCTAATTAAAAGCCGGTTTACTTGTCCGGCGTCTGGGTTGTTTTCTATTATTTCAGTATATTTTAATGAACCATTAATGGTTCTGTAGTTCAGGGGCATCCACTGTGATGAATAGTTCCAATCCAGTTATTATAAAAAGAATTTTTAAATTAAAAGTATTGTTCTTTCATTCATTTTAACCCTCTCGTGTTGTTGTCATTTTTGACCGAAAAACAAATGTTTTAATTCTTAAAAATCATGACTTCACCAGAATTGTACAAAACTCAGGCAAAATTGTGGACTTGATTTGAAAAAGCTAAATTATGTTGTTCGCGGTCAGAAATGACCACCATTGGAAATGAATGAGCCATGATAAAAAAAAAAATAGACACACTACTAAATGTCTTTCTCTGTAGTAAAGTTAATGGAAAAACCGACACTTCAAATCAACATTTCAAACAAAAAATATCTAAACTGTGACAAAAAGTAGTCATTGAGAATGTCTAACTCAGTCATTTAATTTCAAAATAATTAAATTTCATATAGTCGCCAGAAGTAAAAAGCTAAATGTAGACTTTATACTATTAAAGACTTGAATAAAAATGACTTTACACAGTGAATAATTTAAACTGTGAAAAATCTCTGTAATGCACAGTTTTTGACTTGTAATTTAGAGAATGAGACACATTTTATGGAGCTTAAAGGGATAGTTTACCCAAAAAGAACATCCTGTCATCATTTACTCTCCCTCATGTTGTTCCAAACCTGTATGGATTTCTTTCTTCTGCTGGACACAAAATAAGATATTTTGAAGAATATTTGTAACCAAACAAGCCCAAGGCCCCACTGACTTCCATAGCAGAAAAATTAAATACTGGAAGTCAAAGGGTCCCATCAACTGTTTGGTTACCCATATTCTTCAAAACATCTTATTTTGTGGAGAAGAGAAGAAAGAAGAAAGAAATTAATACGGGTTTAGAACAAAATGAGGGTGAGTATATGATGACAGAATTTTCATATTTGGGTGAACTATCCCTTTAATAGACATGGTCATGAACTATACTGTATATTAAAGGTACATGAAGATTGTTAAAAAAATCTTTTGTGTTCAACAGAAAATATAAAAGCAAAAGGGTTTGGAACATACCCCTCTTAGTAAAAAATGTTATACTATCCCTTCAATGAGAAGACTCAAGTAGCTTAAAGTTTTGTAGAGACACATTTCAGATTAAGATAGTTGACAGAAGCATCAAAAAACTGAGATTTGGGTGCATGCACCCTTCAAGAGCCATGCCCTCACCAAAACTTCTGTTTCAGTGGAGCTGCTCTCAACATTTCAACATTGTCTCAGCTAAAAGTGTGTTGCAGCATAACTGGGTTTGATCCTAATGCCTACGGACTGCAGTGTCAAAACATAGAGGGCAAATGAATTCATGAGATATATAGAAGGGCAAAAATAATGATTTTATGAGGTCTTTATAATGAAGGTTGTGTACTTTTTTCCCTTGTCACACTTGAGTTCTGGCGTGAGGGATCAAAACACATGACAGCATGATGTATACTCCTCATGTCACACCGCAGAGTTCATGATCCATCACAGTGATGTGTCCTCTGATACACATGCCTTTGCTTACTGTTTGGCAGGTGGGATTGTTGAATTCCTGCACTGAATCAGCTTAGGAGTCAACATATTTTACTGAACAATCAATGCTCAGTTGGAGCGATTCCTGCACAGTCATTATGATTTAGTTACAAGACTGTTAAGTGTATTTCAATATAATCCTTTTTAATGACATCAACACTGCTGAATAGAAGCAAGTAAATGGGTCATGGACAACAAAGCTGATTTGACACATGTCAGTGGTCATTACAAATGTTGACATGTCATTTAGGTTCACTTTGAGTTATTTGCGAATGCATTAATTTCATTTGATTAGAGACCATGGAGCTTTGAATGTGACATGTGCTGAGTACCAATTCGCACACTATCCGTCCTAAATAGTATGCGAAACTAGAATTAGTACGTCCCAAATCGTAGTATGTTGAAATGAGTATTCCAAATACTACTATTTCCGGTTAGAATTCGAAGTGCAGATCAATGCACACTCTATCTTATTAGATAGATAGATACTTCTTATCTTATGCTCGAAACACTCAGTTTCTAAAAAGTTTAAAATCTATTTTGAATTGTTAAAACAACCAACAACAGCACATGAGGAGCTTGAACTCATTCTCTCGCTGCTACAGGTCAAGCGCTACGAACCGGAAGTAGGCAACCGGAGTCGTCGTTATGGCAGCGCGCATTGTTTAGAGCAGAATAAGTTGGATACGAATGAATGAAATGTAAAATGATTTGTTAACAGTCGCGGTGTGCGTAACTAGGCAACCACGTTCTCGTTCACGTTGCATGACGTCATCGAAGTATGTCCCAGAACGTACATACTCTTTTGCTACACACTCACTTTTTCCTCACAAAAAAAGTACATACTTTTAGGTCGTAGTATAAGTAGGCGAATTGGGACTCAGCCATGAAGAAGTGTGCACACACATAGAAACCAAAAAGAGCACCCATGCCAGTCAAGATAACCGCAACTACAGACATTCCGACTGCAACGGAAAAGAAAAAGAAAGAAAGAAAAAAACTGTAGTTAAGCAGAAATGCATTTCCAGAGGATTTCAAAAAGATGTAGACATAGGCCTCATATAGTAGGCTATAGATAAATTACTTAAAGCACTCTCTTTTCTTTTTTAGAGGGAATTTGTTTGGAAACCATTTCGGAAAGCCTCTGGCGATGGTAGTCCCATGCCACAGTCCAGATATCAGCAGATTATTACTTGCTCCGCCGAGCTGCTTTTGTTGATATGTGGAAATTCCCAGAGGGCAAGCGCCATAAGCTGTTGAAGTCGATTATGAGCTTGCATTGACCTCGCCTTATCAACGTGGCAAGCCCTGCAGCCGTGTTTGCTTGGCTTTTGTCTCTTCTGAAAACACTGCACCTCAATTTCTGCAAGGAACAGAAGTGAAACCTCAGGGACTTCCAGACAGAGACACTTTGACAATTTATAACGTCTCTCCTCTCCTTTCAATTCGCTCATGGACTTCAGATCTCAAAAACCCATTTACTGTGATATTTTTTGCAATATTTAAATGAACAGGAGGTCAGGGGGTTTTCTAACTATGTGGTTAGCAATTTGGGGTAGTAGTTGTCCTTCATGAATCTCTAAATTTTGAACTTAAAAATCTAATCTGAAGAGTCAAATCAAAGGACAAATATTTGTCACAAAACTGATGTAATCTGATGGAACCATTTTCTGAGGCAGAAATTCCAGTGATTGCACTGGAGATAACTTTATTGAAGCTCCTTGAGGAGGTGCTTAGGCAAGTTAAGACATCAGATTTGTCAACCTAAAAACTGGCCTGAAATAGTCTTTACAAAACCAACAACAACAATGTTTTATTCATTATTTGTGCTCCTGGAGTGAAAAAGTGTGCTCTTGGTATATCCCTTATTCTGTGGCTTAATTTCTCAGCATACCTCTTATTTTAAACTTGGAATAAATGACATGGAGAAATGTCTCCTTAAAAGCTGAAAGAACACCTGCAAGGGTGAACAATAGCCCCTCTGGGGGTCTCGTTTTGTGAAAGAACTTGAGAGTTGTGCGAGACCCGGCAATGGGAATAATCGACTCATTTTGAACAGAGCGAATGGAACTCAATTGACCGGTAATCATTTCTGCTTGAACTATTTCTTGACATTACCAATGTTATTCATCTAGCAATGTCAAGAGGACAATTACCGCTCATTGCTCTGTTATCCAAACCGCCGATGAGGACTTGAGAAAAGTGAGAAGAAACTGAACATGTATATGCAAATTGCAAAATCACAATCAGAGATTCTGACAGAAAGAGGGATGTGGATAAGTGCAGAAAAACATACAGATGTCAGGCTTTTGTCTGTCCAAAAAGATAATGATATAGAGGGTCTTCTTAGCTGTTATACTTTTTCATCAGCTTGTGTTACACAGGAGGACGAGCTTTTCTTTAGCTAGCCAAGTTCCTCATTATAATTCTCCATACCAGCGCCGCTGAAGTCCTTGTGTTGACACAGAACACATGTCGGGACAGGAGTGATAAAGTCCACCTCCCAGAGAACGTGAGCATGAGATCCAGGGAGAGAAAATGTTCGTTGCGGCATATACACCACAGACGTGCACAGGAGCAATTGCTGTTCAACAAAAGCATATAATGACTCGCTGATTTTTGATCCGCTAGACTCAACTCCTGTGCTTCATTCAGAGCATATTTAAGGAGATCTTTAAAAAGTCATTTTCCTCTCAACTATATTTAATACGAAAAAGATTTCTTGAAATATGTATTCATATTTCAAACTACACACAAGTCCCTCTGCACATGTTCCCATAGTAACGAGAAAGGGATAATGAAGGAAAACAATTCAGATACAGCATCTAATATTTTAAATTATAGGCAAGAGTAAAGCAATAGGGTTCCTTCATACAACGATTGTCATTCTGCAAGGCGGTTATAAAGATGAGCTGATTTCATCAAATAGACAGTTAAAGCAGTAAGGTTATTTAGAAACGGCGTTAGTAGGTGTATTAGCATTAGTCTGCAGACTGACAGCATGATGTGCATCAATACAGTCCACAATTGAATTAGTGAGCCTGTCAATCAACCTAAAAAAATATGGAATCAGTCAATTTACTTTTTATGATGACGTATTTTTATGTTTCATGATGCTCTTTTTGTGCTCAACTAGATTGTGCACATTTCTCCAAGACGAGGGGACAAAATCCAAATGTGGTTATTTATTATCTTGTTAATTGGAGCACTGGCTCTCTTATGCAGTGCCTGTAATGCTGCTTTAATTGGTTGTTGTAAAGGTGACGGTGATGTTCTCCATCTGTAATGTTATATGCATCTTTCAAATCAACAGCAGTTAGTGAAGATTTGGTGTATTATATGTAATATGCTTTCTTAAGTCTGTTTTCCTCACCCTCACAATGTCTGTTTCCAAAACTTTTCTAAAAATGTCTTGTACTTATTTGTTTGAATCTGTAGAACTAAACAGCAGAATTAAAGAAACAGTCCGGTTTGATACATAATGTTGATTATTTTATCAAATAAATTGGACTCGTCCCTCGTTTTCTTTAAGTAAAGCACACAATTAAGGTTGTTGTGAGGCACACAATGGAACTAAATGGGGCCAATTTTTGGAGGCTTTAAAAGTTTGTTGTTTTATGGAAAAAACTTTTTTACTTTTCACATTATTCTCAGCGCTAATTCGCCTGTTAAAACTTTGTAAAGTCGTAAAGTTCTTTTTTCTGTAGTTTTAGGCATTATGTTATCACAAAGTTTGGATATGTTAACATGAACATTGTTTACATCTTGTGGTTGTACTGTCTTGTGGTTATACTTGTGATTAAATAGTACTTTGGATTACCCACACTCACTTCCTCAATTTAACCCAGACTTGGCTTCTTTTTTTTCTTCTTTTTTTTGAAAAAAAGAAAAGAAAGGGAAAAACACATCAATCAAAATAATATTTGTAGTCAACATTATACTGTGGATTATAGAAGCTTGTTTCTGCCACAGAAGAAAACATTTTAAAAGATAATTGCGACTTTTTAATCACACAATTGCGAGTTATAAAGTCCAATTTTTAAAAAAGAGTTGCGCAATTCTGACTTTATAACATGCAACTGTGACTTTATATCGCGCAATTCTGACTTTATAACTCACAGTTGCTATATCACGCAATTCTGAGATAAAAGGTCAGAATTGCAAGATGTAAACTCACAATTGTGAGAGAAAAAAAGTCCGAATTGTGAGAGAAAAAAAAGTCAGAATTGTGCGAGAAAAAGTCACAATTACCTTATTTATTTTGTATTCTGTGGCAGAAACAAGCTTCCACAGTGGACTGATCTTAACTTGTATTGAACTAAGGTAACTTCTAAGGTATTCAGTTATAAATAAGTCCTTGAGGGGAAGGTAGAATTAGGTTGATATAGTAGCAGAAATCTTTTCATCAGTGTATCTATACCTATACCTGTTGGTCAGATGGGCTTATTACAGTTTTATTTAAATATGAAAACATCAAGAGGAGTCGTCAGGTTTGTGATCATTGAATATTTTTGTGTTTTGTTATGGTTTTATAATTTTGGGGAATTGAATTTGCATCATTTGTATCATTGTGCGATGTCTTGTAGTATATTGGGAGATATTCTATAGTATTTTGGATTGCAGGTTTTATTGTTATGTGATGGATTATATGTCGTAAATATTTTATCATATGTAATGATCTTTTGCTATGTAATGTGATTTGGTACTCTCCTGCCCAGGGACAGCAGATGAAATTTAGCTTTGTAGCTAACTCTGGGGCAGTTTTTTAATGTCCATTATCCCTGTCAAATAAAGAATAAAAAAAATAAATAAATAAAAAGAGGAACATACCATAATATATCACAACATATGCTCTCAGATACCAGCACCATCTAAGTATAAACATTACACATATTTGCAATATTGTATCCTGTGATTATAATATCAAAGCTGTCAGTAGGATGTCTAGTGACCTTCATTTAACTGGGGATGTGGACATGTTTATGAGCGTTCCATCATGTTTTACATGTCATAACAAAATTAGCTGGAGATGTTCGTTTTCTTTTTTAATGAGGCTTCTATTCAGATATGCAGTGGCTGTGACGTCTATTGAAAAAGCTGAATGTTTACAATGTGCACTGCAATCAGGTTCCTTCAAAGAGATAAACAAGTAACCAGAAAGAAAAAAAATCTGTTATTTACTTTGTTAAAGGTGCAAGGTCTGAGAGAGAAAAAAAGCAATCACACCTCCATCCGACAGAGCTGTGACGGTCGCCGTCTTGCCATGGAACTGTTTTTTTTTTTAAAGACTTATATTGTGATGTATTCATTTACGGACACAACAAGCTCAACGCTGAGCTCTGAACATATCAGCACTGATTTCCTTTTTTTCTTCTTTTAATCTATCAATGTCACAGGGCGGTCGGTGGGATTATGGGTAACTGGGTCTCCACACGGCCTCCTGGTGCTTATCTCTGCTCCACTTAAGTCGAGCTGACTCCCCGGCTCTGTGTCGGGTTCAAACAGACACAGACACAGGCATCCCCAAATCCCAGCCGATGAAAAGAGAACGAGGAAGGCACTCAGCCAGTTGATTGTCAGAGCCATTATGTCTTCCCAGCATCCTCTGAGGACTCCACTCTTGAAATTCACTCTATTAAAAAGAGCCTTTCCGCCCTCCATTTTCTTCCTTTTGATATGTCACGCTCTGATGTAGACCTGTTTTAATACACGTGACGGTATTCACTTCACTACAAAAAGGGAAAGAAAATTTTCTATACTGGTTTTTTGGATGGCAACGCTGTGTGCACGGAGAGAAAGCATCGAGTCTGTGTACAGTTGTTTGAACTGAATGGCTTTAAAAGCCGATCATCATCAGGGTGGGAATTATTAGAATGAACGTGCATCACACACGGCTAAGAATCGGGGACAGGCAGACCGCTGCTACTTCGCCCGCTCTTCCACTGCTATTTCTGTGTGCATCACATCACATTCCAATTAAAATTAATTACATGCCCAAAAGTGAATCTTAAGGGAAAAGAGCCACTAACGGGAAAATGTAATCAATTTCACGTGTCCTTTCTTGAGCTGTGGAACTCCAGGTTATAAAATGAAAGGAACTTCCCTTGGTGTGGCATTGTATTGCTGACTGACTGTAACAAATTAGCGCATTTTCATTCGGATTCATGTCAAAATATGGCAACGGCAAAAGAAGAAAAAAGCAGCGCATTTTAATCTAATGTCACTGGATAGCAATATGGCACAGGGGAGCAAAAATAGAAAGGATTTAGTCAACAAAAAGCCGCTTTGATACTTTTGGGTTATAATCTGATTTGGGATCAGGTTAATGGATGTTAAAGGACTGATCTGGTACCACCTGAATCAGCAGATTCTCTTGTTTAATTTGATATATAGCCTTACATTTACTTAACACTACTTTGGAAGCCCATTTGCTTTCATTTGTGCACCCGCAAAGACTGAACAAAAGTGTGTAAGCCAGCATTTTGCACAATTGTGACCACACACACACACACACCTTCTCTAATGCTTTTAATTCTTAGCCCATGTTTATGTATTTGTTAAATTCATTTTAAAACCTTTTTGTTGTTTTAGTGAAATTTTGTTTTCCAATTTTGGCTTTCTGAATTAAAATTCTTAAAATTAAATATAGGGTTGAAGACGGGTAAAGGGTTTGGTATAAAAAACATGCTGAATAAGTACATTTGAGTATGAAAATGTAAACTGATATCCATGTTTTCTTTAGTGTTATGATTACATTACATAATATACATTAAAATATGATGAGAAATAACAGCATAACAAGCTGTTTTGTACAGGTAAAATAACTGGAAGCAATGACATCGGAAGCCTTGCACTTTCAAGATACAATTAGCCGTGTCCACTCTTACATAAAAAATAAGGTGTATAAACTGTTGTGATTTCCCCAATTATGAAAACAAATCTAACCTTTCCTTTAAGTTTGATTCCTCTCAAATCTCTGTTCCAGATGTCTTCTCCTTCTGCAGGTTTAATGGGTTCTGACAGCAGCGCTGCAGGTGAGGCTCACTGAAATGAGAGAGTGAGGGAGTGAAGTTAATCAAATGTGCCGGGTAGGTCATATGGTTGAAAGGTTAATGAAGCGAACCCCTGTGGAATAATGAACAGTTTACATACAGCCTCAAGAAGTCCACTCCCACTTTTACTACCAGCAGGGTTTTTTATAAAAAAATATAAGTGCCGGGCTGCCCTCTCTAATTATGTCAAGTGGACTTCAGTGCTATGAGCGTTTCATGCAATTTGAGAGTGACAATGGGATTTTTGGTCCTTGGACTGTTATCAATCAATTAGCACTTCCATTCCACAGAAGAGGAAGAAGACATGTGGGCAAACCTGTGCTACATGAAGATGCTCCTGCAGTCCTGTACAGAGGCGACATGTGAAAGAAATTAACACTTTTATTCAGCAAGGACACATTCAGTTGATCAGAAGTGACAGTAAAGACTTTTACATCGTTATAAATCTTACAGATTCCAGTTGAATGGTAATGTGGGAGGAAGGAAGGAAGGAAGGAAGGAATGAAAGTAAGAAAGAGACATTTTAGAAAGTGTAAAATAATTGAGAGAAAGACAATTATAGAAAACTGAAAGACTTTATAGAACAAAAGGAAGAAATTATATAATTTAAGTATGAAATGAATGAATGAATATTAAAAGAAAGAAAGAAAGAAGACGAGTGTAAAATAATTGAAAGAAAGAGAGAGAGAAAGAGACATTTTAGAAAGTGTAAAATGATTGAAAGAAAGACAATGATAGAAAACAGACAGGATTTATAGAACAAAAGAAAGAAAGAATGAATGAATAGAAATTAAAAGGAAGGAAGAAAGACACTTTTAGAAAGTGTAAAATGATTGAAAGAAAGAAAATGATAGAAAACAGAGCAAATTTATAGAGAACAAAAAAGAAATGATAGAATTAAAGTATGGAATAAATAAACGAAAACATCGAAAGAAAGAAAGAAACAAGGCTGATTTCTCAGGTGAACTGTAAAAGCAGGTGATCTTGCAGGAGGACACACAGTAACAGTCATTAATCTGAATGCAGCACAAACATCTGTTTTGCTAGTGAGGATTATGGCTGTGCTCTTTGGCTGGAGCAGTTATTCATTTCTTTATCCTTTGTGTTAAATCACAGCAGTCTGTCTCTACAGCACAGAGCAGTGTCTAAAGGTGAGCAGAATGGATGAGCAATGTTATTGGTCCGTTGGGTTTGAAGTGATCATCTTCAGAGTGGCTCACAGGCACTGTTTACTCAGGGTCACTGAAGGGTTTCACTGCCTTAGTTATATGCATGCACAGTTGCTGATGCTAGTAAAACACTTTGTTTTACTAAAACACTATATTGCTGTGTGTTCATTACTTGGATTTTAAAACTCTTTGCTAATTGCTTTTAAGTATTAGCAAAAATGTATCATCAAAACCTAATTTAATAATTTTTGCTTTTAATTAGTTTTCCAAAAATGCCTTTCGATCTCCCCTCATGACCTCTTATTGTGTTTCACAATGACTGACATGCAGTATATTCTTTGCCGTATACTGACAGCTTGATCTATTTTTGCAACATGCGTAAAATTTCCTTAAACCACAGGCCACAGAATGGAAATTGTGCTGTCAAATGAGAGCTGTTTAAAACTGCACCACCAGCTCCTATAATGAACGATGCAGAGATGTCGATTAGCAGACAATCATACATAAATCAGCATGAGCGAGCATACTTTAGCACATCCAATCAAGGGCAGAGATAATTAACCTTTAGATATGGAATACAGTAAAGCTCAGCAAAAAAACTGTGTTTTTAGGTGGAATAGATTAATAACAGACCTCTGCTCCTCTATGGTGCTGAAATAACCATTCAATGCACTCTATTCATAATACAAGAGGAACAGCCTCAAGTTGAAATATGACACTACTATGGGCTTTTTCAGGCCACAGGACAACTGTAAAAATGATTTCCTCATTTTGGCATTGAAAAAGCCTTTTAGTCAACTGTACTTAATTGTAGATGCATGCTTTTGAGGATCGTGAGTAGAGTTGGGAAATATTTTTTATATATATTATTAAAATTAAATTAAAATCGGCAGCCCCATTTCAACTGAACTGGCCCCAAACCACAAGTTGAATTAAAATTGGAATTTAAATGACATCTATAAACATTCGAATTTGCTTTTTACATTAAAGATTACAGTCATGAATTTCAACTAATTTTAATTTGGCTACATTCAAATTCAGTTGCACCACAATTACTGAGTTTTAACATATTGTTTCAATTAAAACTAAAGCTGAAAAAATATGCTTCTTTGAGTTCTAAATTAAAGTGGCCTTAAAGTGAAATTTTTATTGTTGTTTCAAAAATGACATTGTTGGTAGCTGGGTCTGATTTCACCTGGAATGTCCTTGTTGTAATTTGTAAGTGATAAGCACAACCTTGGTGGATTACTGTCTCTGGTATTATAGAGAACTCTATTAACAGTAGTTTTTTCCCCGACATTACACCTTCACCTGAGGGCAAACTTTGATTTGATGCAGAGAACAATACAGACAAGTCACATTAATGCATGCAAAACCTAAAGTTGGATACAAATTTAAAGAGCCTCTAAAATGCTTTTTCAGGTATTACCTTTCATTCAGTGTGTAATATAGCTGTTTGTGCATTTAAAAGGTATGCAAAGTTTTAAAGATATATAAAGGTATTGTCTCCCAAAAGAAAGAATCAATTCTGAACCGCTGAAACAAGTCGTAAGTAATTCCAGTCTCACTTCCTGTTACGAACCTACATAGGTTTGTTACACATTTGCATAATGGCATCCTATCGTCTTCATTGGCTGCTCATGAACAATGTCTACTTTGACTCACCCTCAAACACTGTTGTTGTAGCAGAGGCATGGAGGAGTTTGGTTCGTGTTTTCCGTGCTCTGAAAGCAAATCCGCTTTGTATGCACTTCCAAAGGATGAGGACTCATGCTGAAACTGATACAGTAAAACATAATTGTTACTGTTCGTATCACTGTGTACATGTGGCCGTGTAAACGTGTTCACTATAAAAAAACTCAAGCACAGCCAGACATCTAAAATAGGGATTTTTTAGTTCCGACTGCATATAAGAAAGAAGTGGCGTTAACACCTGAGCGAAAAAACACAAAAAGAAAACACGTTCCAATAAATGTACAGAAATGCTCCCAAAAATAAACCAAAAGTATACAAAACTAGACTATCTGTAAGAATACTTAAATCCTGAATAAACAACGGCAGTGGCTTTTTATGCTTTCTGGATAAAGGACAAAACACAGAAACATTCTCATTATTAAAGATACATTCTCATAAGCCACACACACTTATAAGATCAGAAGTAAACACATTTTACACTCTTCACATTACCAGTGATTTTACTATATTAATTTCCATCTCTTAAGACAGAGTATTGATAAACTTGAATGAACACAGACATAAAAAAAAAGGTACATAGCTCTTAATCTATTTTCTTTGAGTGAATATAAACATTTACAATCAAGAATAAAATAAATGACACTCACTCTATGAAGCGCTCTCACGCTGTCAACTCTCGTGTGCACTCACGTGTCCTCATTCTCCCCTCTGATATTATTTTATCAAAAGAGAAAGAAGTATTGTTTACTTTCTCCTTAACAACACCACATGAACTGCGATACAAAGATTCAAACAACATTCAATGATCACACGGAATAATTATAATCTGTCACTGCTGCCTGTTACCCTGGAAATCCAGAATTCTCGCGAGAGCACAAGTTGAATTTGCTCAGCGAGTTTAATCTTTCAGATTTAGGTCTGGATTTCTATTGTAACAATATTCAGTTATTCTTCCTTTTACAACTGCAAACACAACTGCAATCCAGAGGCGAGTAGGCACGAGTCTACTTTTGCCCTGGGCTGCGTTCAGCCCCGACAAAACGTTGCACAACGTTTTTTGAGCAGAAACGGTGATGCGTTGAACACACGTTCTGATGACGCAAGAGTTGCAACTATGGCAGCTGAGAAGGCCATACTTTGTGTTCTTTGTGAAGAATTTTCGGAGCCTGATGAAGTCGGTATAAATATGTGTTTAATACTACAAAATATGCCCGATGTTACAGTCACTGCACTTGCCGCCCAGAACAAAAGAGAACATCCCAATCGAGTGAAGGGATTTGTGGAAACTGAAATGGAAGCACACATCTTACCTAATTCAGACTAAAACACATCTATTTAGCCTCACATACTGACTTTATTTGTAGTTCATACTGTTTTAATACTGTATTGTATTTCTCATTTTTAGGAAAAGCACTTAATTACCATTGTTTATTTCTATACCAAATGTCATACACTTGCAATGAAGCTAAAAATATAAACAACTACATCATTATATTGATATCCTATATTTTTACAATAAAACTTACGACAAACATGTCTTCTAATATCCTCAGTTGTTGCGTATACCGAGCTGCATCGAACACATTTGTAAATGACTTTCCTTAAACCCATTGCACCCGCGTGCTTTATATACATGTTGCTGCTGATTGGACTGCAGTTCCGACACACCCACCAAACAAGAGAAAACGTATCTCAAACCCCGTTGCACACCGGTCCACGCCGTTTCCAGGAAACATGACGTTCAACCCGGAAACCGTAGCAAAACGTTGCGCACCATTTTGAACTTGAACGTGCCCCTGGTTACATACAAGTGGTGAGTAGATGAAATTCAGATATGGTAATAGGAGTTTTGTTTCCGACACGGAAACCAATCACAACAGACTGGGCCGTCTGACCAATCAGAGCAGAGTAGGCTCTCGGAAAGGAGGGGGTTAGAGAGACCGAATCTTTTATCGAACCGTTTCAGACACTGTGAGAAAAGAGGTGATGCTGCAATGTATATTATGATAAAATCAATTGTTTTTTGACCTTGGATTCATGTAAACCAATTGTAGGAGGCATCTAAAACAAAATTAGGAGGCAATAAAATAGCATAATAGGGGCACTTTAAAGCATATATAGGTTGTGTGATTGTAATTTCAGTTTTAAAGCAAGCTAATGTTTGTTTAGTTTATTAGACTAGAACCTGTTTGTTTGTGCCACACTGAATGAAAAAATTGTTAAAACCAAGACTCCCATGGGAGAAGTGTGTCTATGCAGGCCTGGTTTTGAGATGACACATAAACCGAACCTCATGAGAAAGAAAGATGAGGGAAAGAAAGACAAACACAGAGAGAGAAAGGAAAAGCACACGCTCCTGATGAATGGGGAAACACTGAGTAGCTCATTTGTTTTCTTGTTCCTGCAGCAACAGCAGGGCATCTTTGGGGATTCAGGCCCGTCACAGAAAACCCCCTACTCTCAACGTAACATCACAGTGATACTGGCACACAACTTATTAGAGGTATTTGAGGCATATGCAACTGGCATAATGATGCCAGTCTGCAATGTCTATCTCGGAGCCTGCAAGACAGTTTTAGAAAGAAACGAGTGGGAGGATAGAGAGAGGAGACCACTGCCAGCCTGATGCATCGTGGGTGCCAGGGGGTAGGTGGATCTGTGGCTGTTTGCTTTCTTTCCTAGGAATACACGCTGTGCCCTATTGACCTCTGCTCATGCCACTCTGCACAAAATATGCAGAAAATAAAGGCTTATGGATGAGGAAATCTAATTACATCTCTTGATTATTTTATTGCAGCAGTAATTTCAGACATAAATCTTATTGGAAAACTTTGAAATATACCTCTGAGGATGAAATGAGAGTCTTTTATGTTTCTGAAATCTGCACTATCATAAAGTAACAAACTACCGTCAGAATCTGAATCGTTCCATTCAACTGGTCCTGTGAATTTACGACGTCCTCCCTGTCATTTTGGAACTAATTATTTCATCATTAGCATATCTGAGCCTATAATTGGGTGTTAGCTGCCTATTAAATGTTGCACATGAACATTATCTGTGATGAAAAATAACTGCTATATATCTTTTGTCACTCATCACACAAAATATTAAATTGTTATGCTGTTTGTCGTCATGAATGCCTGTTCAGAACACCAATAAATAAATGACAATGCTAATTCATGCAATTAACAATTCTAAACACAAGCTATAGAAAGTAAATTTGTCACCGTACATCAAAACACTGCAGAAATTTTCAGACCTAAATGCCACATGATATAAAAGTACATTTTACATATGTATTTGTGACATGATCTTATGTTATTTTAAAACTAGCCTATCAGATAACCTGTTGGATTTCTAATTAACCTTATATTCTGCCCAAAATTAAAGCAATATGACATACAGCAACAAGACATTCTGTTTAGTATGCAAGCTAATATAGTGTATGCATGTAATGACACACTTAGTGTTGTTTATTCAGATAAATACATTTTCATATTGACAGCAGACGCTGCATGCAATAAAGCTAATTGCAAAGTTCTCCATAGTAAAAATAAATTGAATCAGGAATAATGATATAGACATACAGTCATCAAACTAGTCTAAAAAAAAGATCACACTAGCCCAGAAGTCCATGACCCCCTGCTGAACAGGACAATCACTTCCTGTCCAGTGGCACCATTTCTTAAAGGTCTGAACAGGACAGGTAAGAGATTGCCTTCTCAAATTTGTATTTTCTTGTTTGGAAATTGTTAAGCAGTGGTTCTCATTTCTGAAACACAGTGAATCTTACTATTAGCATTCTTAGCACAAGTTATTACAAAAATGAATATTCAATGATACCCAAAACTTTTTTTTCTTCAAACATTCTCTTCACAAAAGGCGAGAGTGCCAAAAACAGCCCGGTAATATTATATATTAATATACTTGGTAATATTGAGGAAATGTCCCATTTAAAACTGATGAACTCATCGTCCCGGATGTCATGAAAAATTGAGTGTGTTACTTGGAGGTGCCGGGAGGGAGTTGGAAGGAACGAGGCAGTAGCTCAGAGCTCTCCCATTAGACGTATAAGTGACTCATTTACACCAGTACAGGTTACTGACACTCTACTCTTCCGTCTGGACCACTCATTTGTATCCTTTGAGACATAAGGGAGGGGTGGGGGAATCCAGGGCGTTAATAAGTTCCCAATGCCCCTGTCTCCCAAGTTCATTTGCATTTTTGGAACGAAAAATACACAAAGAGGACTGAAGTATTACCAAGGCTTCAAACTCCCACTGGGTTTTTTTGTCAGGGAAAAAAGCTATCCACCATAATGGCCTACTTCCTACATGAGTGCATGCCGTTCATTCACTTCACAGAGTAGAAACAAGTGCAGCTGAGAGTCAAGAAATGCTCAGGTTCACAATGACCAGAATGGCTGGTCTCTTGTAAAGTCATTTAGTTTTGTTTAGTACAATTGTTTGTAGTTGGAGAAGGATTTTGCTGAAGTTTGGATGACCATAATGTACTGTAGCTGCGATTGTACATTTCTTGCACTGTCTAAATTCAAGCACTGTGTTATATTTTTGGAATAAAAGGACAGAGTTTTCTCTTGCCAAGACTGCATTCATACCAATTTTAAGTATCTGAATATAATATAATATAATCAAGTAAGTTAATAGTCTGTGTCTGGCTTTCTAGGTAAAAAAAAAAGTCTATACATAAAAGGCATTTGAAAAGTATGGTAACCAATAATGGTATGGTAAAACATTTCTAAGACAGATTTTATGTGAAATCTTTTTTCTTAAATAAAAATCAACTCCTGATACATAAAAGTGCACAAAGTTGAAAAAACACCCAGATATTCTTTTACAGTACATGTAAAAAATGCACTTCAAATCACATGAGGAAAAGGAGATGCATCTAAGGATGGTTGGTTTTGTATAAAACCTTCAGTTGCGCTTCGTTTGATGGAGGTCACATATCTTGAAGTCTGGCCTTGTGAAATCCACTCCTCCTTTATTCCATAATTCATTATAATTTCAGCCATATTTTTCAAAGACAAGGAGTGCCATGGGAGATGGTGAACTTTGCTATTGGCACGTATCTCCGCCCTTCTAAACAAACACACTACCCCCTTTCTTGGCAGGCAGTGCAATAATCTATCAGTCCAGGCCTAGATTAAAAAAGAAACACATGACAAGGTCAAAAACTAATTTTCAGAAACAGTTGGGCTCCAAATAGAGATGCATAATCTGTCCGTGCAGCGCTAAAGTTTGGCTGCCATTTGTCCGTTGAGCTGAAGTGTGCTTTAAAGGGAAAAGGTCATGACATTGTACAATTAATAAATTGGGGCGACTGTAAATTTGCACTTTTCTCCCTCATGAGAGTTTGAACTGCCCATCCGGTGGGATGGCGCCACATTAGCACGAGCTAGTGTGATTAATGAGCATGGATGGCTACGGCACTGTGGTTTTGAGAGACATGGTTTTTGAGAGGGAAATAAAACCTTTCACCAACATCTTGGAGCTCATTTTAAATGGAATGTTTAAATACGGGGTAAACGCAATCACGCATTTGTTGACATGCTTGGACAGGGACTTGGACAATAATTGCAAAACATGTTTGAAAGCTAGTTGGCATGCAAAAGCATCAAATCCCAAAGCTCTAGCCCTG
Source organism: Rutilus rutilus (assembly GCF_951802725.1). Taxonomy (NCBI): domain Eukaryota; kingdom Metazoa; phylum Chordata; class Actinopteri; order Cypriniformes; family Leuciscidae; genus Rutilus; species Rutilus rutilus. Next base: position 12,963,551 of record NC_140225.1, read on the forward strand.
ACAAATTCAATTCATGAAGAGTGAATGCACTATATTTAGTTGACCATTTCCCATGCGATATGGGGGTCTAATGAATGTCTTTGGGTTAGAGACATCAAGCAAACTTCAGGGACCATTCAATTTATGTAAGACTAGTCAGTCAGTCAATGCAATTTTAAAACGACGCACAACAAAATGAAACCAACACGTGTGGTCGAAAGCAGAAATTTTCAGAAGCCGCAGTAAAGCCATGTCCATATTATAGACTTGATGAAAAATGGAAAGGAAAGGATTTCCTCCAAAGGAAATCACTACAACTGCTTGTCTTCATGGAAGACTGAGACTTAGAAATGAATAAATGGGTTTTTGATTCACCACCTTCTTGGATTTTTGTTAAGCAGAACAATACCTTCTGAAATCCACATGCTTGTAAATAGAATGTTATCACTTCCCCGGTTTTCTAATGGGAAGATCACACATTGTGTGCTTGAAGGAACCCATTAATCTCCTTGCATGGATTTTGCAATCTAACTTTGTTTCTTTAGGACCGCCGATGGAATAAGCTGATATGATTAGGTAGAGAACCAGTTGATCCTCTTTGACATTCATTTACAATGTTTATTTAAATTAATTGAATGTACAATCTGCTTTATATAGTAGGACAGAACTCAGGAATCAGGAACGGATGAGTAATGACGGAAAAGATCCTAAAATGACACGGTTGCCATGCTTGCATTTCATTCAATTCTTTTCAGTCTCTCAATGGGCATTATTATTTCACACGTACACATTCTGTTTTTCAGCTACTGTACACAGCTGCTTATTACAATCCCTGCATCTCTACCCAATAACTATGGTAATAAAAATACGTGTGCATCCATGGATAATCACACCAAACAATAAAATTCATTATGCGCTTCATACAGTAGATCGAAGTAAATGGATATTCTTTGGGCATGTATTTGTTTTGAGGCAGAGAGATGATGATGCTGCTGCTATTGAAAGAATGAGGAGGATCTGAAGAGGACTGATCACTCTTCAGGAGGAAACAGATTAGAGAGAAGTGTGTAATATGCAGCTTAGTATGAGCATGTCATTTAAACTGCTCCATTGTAGTCACATTACACGTAGCTGGAAAGTTCGGATACAGACTTTGAATGGATTCCTCTAATTGCTTGATATCACTTGTTTTTTCCACAGCTCTCTGGAATACTGATTGACCAAGTGTGACATTCGCAGTCAGGTGCTGACACTCACGGCAGTTCATAACTTAGACATTTTGGTGAATTTGTACAATCTCATTAGTACGTTTTCAAAAGATCTGCTTACACCCCACTGAGGGTTAGGTTTAGGGGTGGACCTTCATGCTTATTTTTTCTTTCTAAATCTTGTCTTCATATAAATCCAGTTGAACAAATTCATACAAAATTTCCAACATTTAAAATAGCTCATGAGATGGAGTTGGTCAGATATCAATATAAATATATAATATATGCCATTGTCAATGGGGAATAATGTGTAACACTCTGCAACAAACCAGCGCTACTTTCATGTGTCTTGTTGTATCACATCATAGCCTCGCTCTCCCTTTTTGCATAGAAACGAAGCTGGCACCATCTTGTGCCCCAGTTATCGATTGTAGTGAAAATGACTTCAGTGTTAATATTACTGTAATATTGTTGCAAAGTCAATTTTGTACATAACGGATTATATTTTTGTGGAAACTTTAAGATATCAAACAGGTCAAATGAAAAAACAATTACATTAATATTTCATGTCCATTAATTTATTTCTTTGATAAGTAGACATATTAAGTGAGATTCGCTTCAGGGGCTGTATTTCTTGTGTCTGTATTTTAGGGGCTGTATTTCTTTTGCAATAATTACCTACTTACATTTCATTGCTATATAGCATGCAAAAATACTAAATTTGGTCATACTCTAGTGGTGGTACTGTAAATAAGATGTTCTAAAGTAAGAAAAGATGAACAATTGGACTGCAGCACAATCATTTCTCATACATATTGGATTGTATTACTTGCAGTAGCTGTAACTTGCTCTATGCCTCTATAGTGGTTCAGATGTAACCTTCAGCACTTTAAAGTCCCCCTGTGGTGAAAATCAAGCTTGTCTATGTGTCTATGTGGTGTTTTTTTTTTTATATGCTTTAAGACAAACCATGTGCAAAGTCAGCACCATTGCTGAGTATTTTCTCCTTAAAACTGCAGTGAACCAAAGACAGTCTCAAAATAGTGGTTTGAAGCTGCTGGTTTTTCTGACATCACAAACTACCTTGTAACCAATCAGGTCAACGTGTGATCGTCAACGAGTGGATCTCTGGGCTGGTGTGAGTGAGTGGAGGCGGGGCTAATTTGCATATTCATAGAACCGTGTATACTAAATGAGGCATAGTCAAGTCAAGTCAAGTCAAGTATATTTGTATAGCGCTTTTCACAATACAGATTGTATCAAAGCAGCTTCACAGTATTAAATTAAAATAATACAACAAGGTTTGTTTCTAGTGGAATTTATTGATTGATAAAATCAAATTACAGTAAATATCCCCAGAATATCCCCAACTGAGCAAGCCAAAGGCTTTTTTTTTTTTTTTTAAGGAAAAAACATTTAAATATTTAATTTTGGTGATCAAAGATGAGTTTTAAGGGATACAATTATTGATTACAGGGGACTTTAAATACCTAGACTCTATGGATGGTTAGGACTTCAGTGTGTGGCTGAGGAAATGGGCAACAATACATTTAAGCTCGTTCCAAAGATTTAGACTCATCATCCATGTGCTGTGCAGATCAGAGCATCACGCCTAACCAACCACCCCCAACGCCAGGCAACGACAACTGCTGGCAGAGGCTCTAGTCTGACTGGCTTTTCTACCAGCAGTGCAGGCTGTCACTGTCACAGGCATTGTCAAAGACATGATCAAATACTCTTCCACTCTGCTGCCTGAAACACACACACACACACACACACTTTTCTTCCCAGCACCCACATACATTGAAACTGTCAAAGAACCAAAGATTAGTAGATGCAACTCACAGCACACTTATTGTTATGCATGGATTCTGAGCAGAGAAAAGGTGAATACATTTATGAGGAACCACAGGAAGAGAAAGAACATCAGCGTGATGCGTACAATTCATTCAAGACTGGAAAATGCACCGGAGGCCCGTGCTAATTAGTCAATGTCCAGACAGATTAGGTACAAGGTGGAGTGTAGAAGTGGCTGCAGGATATTTCACATCAGTTTAATAGACCCCGCCCCCCACCCCCCAATCTAACACTATACGGCATATATAGATACATTTGGCCTCAGATCCAACAAGGCAGGATTCGTCTATAAATTTCATGCACCAGTAAAAGCAATTTAGCTGTGAAAATACACCAATGTAATGAGGACAAAAAAATGGGCCTGAATCTGTCATCTGAAAATGTCTTTGTTTGTTCAGTTTTTTTTTATTTCTTGCTCCTTCCATACCCAGAAACTGTAGATAAGAAAAACAGGGCCAAATACATCCCAGCCCATTCCTATTTGGAAATGTTTACACACCCATATTTATTATTCATAGATAGGATGGTTTGTTTCAAAAGACAAAAACACAAAAACCTACATGATAAACTGCTGTACCCTTTTCCGAATATCCTATACCTGAGCATGTCTAAAGCACAGAAAATCAAAACACTTCAGTACAAATGCCGGTCTCTATACTTCATCGCTAACACCAAGGTGGAATGCCTGAGAATACCAAATTATTCCCTCTAGGCCACAAACAACTTCCAAAAAGTGCTTATCTATGACATTTCAAGCTTACTTTCTGCAAGATTAGAGGTGGAGAAATTGCACTTCGAGTCGATAAAAGCTACCACAAAGAGTCCTACACATCAAGATAAGGGAGGTTGCTGCTGGCAGAGCACAGGAAACCATTGAGGGCTTTGTCCATGAACACAACAGAATGCTAAATAATATTTTAAATAATGGAGCCACAGTTAGAGGCTTTGTGGTCATGAGGTCAAAGTAAACTGCACAGACGGGTTTAATCATTACAGTACGTGTTACACCCCTTCTTGGGCTGGAGAAAAGTAAAAAAAAAAAAAAAAAAAGCCTTTTCAAATGATATAACACAACATGAGATTCCACTAAACCTAAATTAATATTTAAATATTTCCAAACTTGACAAAACCCCTTAGGCATAAACGGTCACCTTTTTGTCTCATGTAACACAGCAGTCCTGTCAGTAGGCTATATGGCTCAAGTACCCAGTCATCAACAGATATCATGCACAAGATTATAACTCACCAATATTGCACCAATTATAACTCAGCTTACATTCAGTAGGCTACATTCCTTTCCTTTTAATAAGACAAGGACACCAGAACTATTTTGTCTAATCACACGTTTTAACAGTTTTGGATACAGAGATACTTTTTACAGAAAGACCTAACAGTGAATTTTGCAACACAGGCTCATTGGAAAAACGTTCCTGTGGCAACATTTTTGCAAAACGCAAAATAGGCCAACGTACTAGTACACTTATCACTGCAGTTTCTAAAAGAAATGAACACTAAAGTCAGTAAAACAGCAAGCACTTTTAATCGTTTTCACACACAATTATTAGTCTACAGGAGAAGATTTTTCACGCGGCTCTTAGCACAATTATGTTTTGACCTCAAAACACTTTTTACCATATAGTGCATGATTTGTAAACTATATATTTTGGAGTTTACATCACTTAACCAGCTCCATATGTTCAGTTGTAGCCTAGCCTACTTCTTAAGCTTGCTCAGTAGCCTAGCTCAGCTGGTACAGAATTGAAAATGTGATGCGGAAAGCTCTGGTACGAACCCCGTGAAAGACAAGTCACGATTCAAGAGCTCAAAGTTCAAAAACAAGCTAAAAATGCCATGGTTACTATTACGTTATGATGTCGCATTTGCTTTTGTTGACACTATCAGGTAGGTTTTAGGGTGTAGTGTATGTTATTTTAAAACGTGATGGAGCATTAATCTTTTAGCGCCACTGACCGGCCATTTCAATTCGAACTGCAGTAATGTACAAACTCCGACGTAATAAAACTTTGCCATATTCACGTTAATCTGTTCCGGAAAAAAAACTAAACACGCTTTTAGCGCCACTCACTGGACATTTTGAAACTGTCGCGAAACGTGCACGACGCAACGTATTTAGCGTTTTGCAAAAATGTTGCAACAGGTAGGCCTGCGTTTTTCGAATGATGTTCAAAAAATCTAAACAAAATTCTTCGTAAGTACGTAGGCTACTATGTACCGCCACATACTTTTTGATATTTAATGGGACAGCTGCACCCAAAAATCTGTTATCATTTACAGAACTTTGTTTCTGCTTTCTACTGGAGAAGTAAGTCATAAAGGTTTGGAATGACATGAGGTTGAGTAAATGATGACAGCATTTTTATTTTTGGGTAAATTATCTCTTTAAAGATATTGAGATAAAGGTTAAAGAAACATTTCGTGTTCCAAATGTGTAGAGCTAGCGTAAGTAGGCTACTTCTGTTACCTCATGTAGCCAATTGCATCTGTCCCAGTCTCAGGCTGGCCATTCTCAGATATTAACCTCATGAAAGACTGACAAATGGAACTAATTACCATCCTGTGGCAGGAGACCATTTGGTGTCCACAGAGAAGGACCGCATGCTCTGCACCCTTCAACTCATCAAGGTCATGTTTTATATAAACCACTGGGCAGGGTTCATTACAGAAAGTTCCCTATCAAATACAGCAAGTCCGTCGCTAATGCACCCAAATGAGTGGCAACTGACTTAAATACCTACTTAAAAAAATGCGAAAGCATAGGAGAAAGAATGTGCTTCTAAAAGAATTAGGCTACATTTCACTCTATACTCTACACTAAATACATGTAAACCAAAGAAACCCATTTATCTCACTTTCCCAAGATAAATGGACAGAAATGATCCCTATATGCAGGCAGGTAAAAAGCATCACCGCTTCTAAGCACGGACAGGCATGTCATTGAATACATTAGGCTTTCTTTTCCTCCATCAAATGCACTATCCTCAACTGGCCTCGCTTCCACAAAGCATATTATGTGCAGAATATATTCTTGATAATGCAGGGTTCAGGGTACATTCACCATTCAGAATTAAAACAAAGAATGCCTTTTAAATTTGAACTAAGTTGAAATGAGGTTGCAAACAGGATGTAAAAATGTATTCATATATACACTGCTGTAACTATTTTCTTTTTCTATAGACAGCATATTCAAACATGTTATATTCAAAAGTTTGGCGTCAGTAAGATTTATTTTTTTATACAGCAAATATGCATTAAAGGGATAGTTCACCCATGAAAATTGTCATAATTTACTCCCCCTCAAGTTGTTCCAGACCAGTATGAATTTCTTTCTTCTTCTGAACACAAAAGAAGATATTTTGAAGAATGTGAGTAACCAAACAGTTGATTGACTCATTGGCTTCCAGTGCAGAGAAACAAAAATGCTATGCAAGTCAATGTGTGGCGACAACTGTTTGGTTTCAGCAGAAGAAAGATTCATACAGGTTTGGGGGGAGTAAATTATGATTTCGATGTCATTACTTATCTAAATACAATATGGTGGACAGTTTTGTAGCAAAATGAAAATATTTTTGTTTTAATGGATTTTGTCAGTATTAATGCATCTAATAAGTAGAAATAAATAGCCTTTTTTTTTTTTTTTTTTTTACAAAACCTGTTTTAATTAGATTCTGCTGTTGTGTGACTGTTGAATTCAACATCCCGTGGCAAATTCCAGCATATCAATGAACAGGAAATACATTTTTACATTCTGAATTTAGGTCAGATTTGCTGTAATACGGCTAATGACCGCAATCTCATCGGCTATAGTGAAAGCAGCACCAGAGTGCACTGGTGTAAGAGGGTATATAGCTTTGTCAAATGCAGTCAAGCTCTACCAAATATAAAACATGAAGGTCTCTTGCTGTCAATACCCCAGATGTGCACTGCTTATATCCAGATGCATATTATTTTGCACTAATCCCTTGTCTGTCAGGCTCCATTTTTAAACTCCAAAGCTAATTTAATTCCGCTAGTGTGCCGTGGTGAAGGATTGAAGCAAAGCCGGCAGTGCAGCTCCACTGTCACTACATGCTTCATAGCCCAACACTATGGCCTGAGGTCGGATAAAATAAACCTCATATCTAATCAGTCTGTCATAAAGCATGGGAATGAAATTTCTTTTGCTTCCTCCATTCAACATCACTATTGTTGTTTAAGACTGTGAATGCAGCAATACAATGTTTTCAATGCTTGAGCTTTTGTATTGCCTGCAATTCAAAATGAAAGGGGTAAAGATGTTACACCATTAATCATTATGGTTCGCCATGCATTGAACTGGAGGGGAGTTATTCTTTTGAAAGCAGATTGTTGGTCTCATATAATAGATGATTACGTCAAGATAGAGAGACCACGGGACGTTTTAGTGATATATATATTTTTTTTTATATTAACAACCCAGAATAACAAAGAAGTGCACACACATTTGGGGAATAACAATTGGCCTGAAACCATATGCACACTCAAAGGTAAGAGCATTCATTAAATTTGTCTCTTAATGGTACTATTACTTGTCTTTGCCCTACCAAGGGGACGCATTTGCATTCACAATGCAGGTCTAACTCCACGGTGCATCTAATTGCCTCTAAATTTAGCATGTTGGCTTGTCCAGGGCACACAGTAAGAAAGAGAAGGCAAGAACAATTACCCATTACGGAGGGAGCGAGAAGTAAGGCAATACGAGGAGGAGGGTTTTGATCATGTGAAGGACATATTGCAATGTTCAAGGACGTTTTCAGAGGAAAACAACGTGACACTGCATAGCAACGGTACCGCCACAACAGACATTTAGAAACATCGTTTGTGGCATGCAAAGAACAAATGCTGCTCCACTTAATGATGCTTGACATTCAAAATAAATGTTCATTTCAAGCGCAATTATGTTTAAGAGTCAGAAGTTAGGATGAAGGGTTTACAGATAGCTTTAATGTGAGCGCTGAATGGAAAGCACCTCCTGTGAGGCCAAAATCAACATCCTTCATGTCCTTGAGGATTTGCTGTAATAGAATATAACTCCACTTCTTCCTCCAGCATGAGCAAGGAAGAGGAATCAAGGTTTTTCATTTTACATTCAGATTTGTCATTTAAATGAGAAAAGTGCAGCTGGTTCAGTCTGAAAAGCCCAAAGTATTTGGCACCTAAATTTCGCCCACCTCATCTCATCCGCCTACTGTATTGTTTTTATTTTCTGCACGGACGATCAAATAAAGCAGTACCTTGCGGCCATATGAGCGACTGCATACTTTTGACACTGTAGATCAATTTCTGTCTCTGTAGTTTAACTGGTACAGCATAGCACTAACAACACCAAGGTTTGATTCTCAGGGAATGCATCCTGATAAAATGTACTGATCAAAACATACACACATACACATACACTATTGTTCAAAAGTTTGGAATCTGCACATATTTATATATATAAAAAGTCAATTATGCTTACCAAGGCTGCATTTATTTGATAAAAAATACAGTAGAACAGCAATATTGTGAAATATTACAATTTAAAATAACAGTTATCTATTTTAATATATTTTTTTTAAAAATTACATTTTTCGTGATGGCAAAGCACTTTTTTTTTTTTTGCATCATTACTCCAGTATTTAGTGTCACATTACAATATTTTAGATTTGCTGATTTGTTGCTGAAGAAACATTTCTTATTATCAGTGTTGAAAACAGTTGTGGTGCTAGATATTTACTTTTTTCAGGATTTATTATAACAGCATTTAATATACATGTCTTTACTATCACTTTTAATTAATATAATACTTTCTTGATAAATAAAAGTATTACTTTAAAACTAAAAACTTCTTAAACTGACTCCCAAACTTTTGAAGGATAATGTATGAAGACATCACTGCACCAGCGGGAAGAAAGAGACTGAGCAGATGATAATTACACTGATTACTAAATAGGTTGAGGTGAGTCATCAGTGCTGGTTATAATTAAAATGAAAAGTAAAAACAGAAAATGCTTTTATGAAAAATGTATTTATTTTATTAATTTTTATAAAAACATGTTATTTGAAAAAAGATCTTATCACCACAAAGATAAGGAAAATACAACCAGATCAAAGTTTTTGAACATTGGAAACAATTTATATCAAATATAGTGAATGCAAGTAAGGGCCCTATGGTGTATTCATTTTTCAAAATTATTCATCCTGGAAGAAGGAATCTAAATCCCCCATCTCCTCGTGGGCCTGTTTGGAACTTCCCTGAGATGGACGGGACGTGTTTGATGGATTTTCTTGGCTTTTTTGTGACACCTCAACTTTCTTGATGTCCCGGCCTCCACCCAGAAGCTTCTGACTCTCGGTGAAGTACTGGTTAGGGTGATTAAGAGAAAACCCAGCATCCTCAACCTGTAACAAGCAACAGAGTTTAGTATGCAAATTTTGTGTAATAATGTGTATTTATTTTGTAAGCCAAGTTTAAATAACTGCATTGAACCTGGAACATTAAAAGGGTACACGGGGAAATTTAAGCTGGAAGCTTCTATTTAAACTCTCCTTTCTTTCAGCCTTGTTTATGGCAAAGCCTCTCACTGATGGATCCCTGAAAGCTGCATTGCACTCAAACGCTGCACAATCCATTTGTTTCTAAGTGCAGAGGATATGGCTGTTTAATTATGCTTCAATCACAGCACACCCCTGATACTCCTCATGAATCAAAGTTTCAAACCCATCTCTCTGAATCGAGTGCACAGGGGTCTCTGCGGTAGTTAAGCTGTGGACAGAAAGATACATTACACGGATCCATCTCCGAGTTAACACATTACAGTGGACTACCCTCGCCCAGCGACTCTGTGCCAAATGAAATATGCATAAACATGAAACAATCCCAGCCGAGGCCTAGAGACGGATCGATTCGGCGGATGCGCAACAAGCTCTCCTTCTCAAGTCCACCTCCCTTGCCTCCCCTCCTCTTTTTCATTATTGTTTCCTTTTCTCCATTGTTTGATTTATTGCGGTTGTGTAAATATTTCATCAGAGAAGTATTACATTTTGACCTTTAAATAAATGCTGCCAGGGAGGGAGGAATGCGAGCGTCTATTTGTTATGTGTCGCGGATGTGAAAGCGGAGGGCACATATGGCAGTGATTAAAGTCTCTTACGCTGGAGTTCAACAAGCGTGTTTTTGCAGCCAAGATGGTTGCGCCATCGCGTATCAGATGTAAGGAAGGCGAGGTGGTGCGGATCCACTGATGCCCCAACAAGAATGTTTTATTGTGCCTATTAACGTCAGAGGTTTCATCATTCACCGACCCTAAAATAAGAGTCATGAATTTCAGTTTATCTTTCAAATCCTGTTATTGCAGGCTGTTCATCAAGGAAGCCATCTTATTCATTTTCCTGCATCATAAACCGTTCGCACTGTTTGGCTCGGGGCTATTAGTCATCAGCAATGACCCTAGTCCCAAGCGCCCCGGGGCCAGGAGCTAAATGATGCCCTTGGACTGCAAAGGCGCTGCCGTTTCACCGGGAGCCATTAAAAGCCATTATATCCTATCAATGACACTTTGAGTGCATTACTGCATTAAAAGAGGGGTGGCGCAGACACAAACACTGCCATAAAGCTTTCTTATTGAGGGAATAAATCTAGACGTGCAAGAGATTAGAAATTTATACACGCTCTTTGATTTACTCATCTCGACATTGAGCTAAAGCTTCAACAACAGCAAGAACATCAGCAGATTTGAAGTGCTTACGCAGATGTGGAGACTGTTGACTTTTACTAAACAGTGTTGTTATTATTAATGAAATCTAACACAACTGACTCAAATTAACTAGTTTACTACCGTTCGAACGTTTTTTTGAAATAAATCTATAATTCAGCAAGGATGCATTAAATGTATCAGAAGTGTCAGTAAAGAAATTCATAATGGTACAAAGATTTCTAGTTCAAATAAATGCTGTTATTTTGAACATTTTATTCAGCACAAAAACGTTAAAAATAAATATTAAGCAGTACGACTGTTTTCAATGTTAATAATAATAATAATAAATCAGCATATTAGAAGGATTTCTGAAGGATCATGTGACACTGAAGACTGGAGTAATATTAAAATAGAAAACAGTTATTTTAAATTTATAACAGACCATTCGGGTGTTTTGTGAGCAGAGCCTAGTGGCAGAAAATGACAGTTCTGCAGGGAAGCCACGCAAAAAAAAGAGAAGGTAATTTCAACCTTATATCTGACAGTTCTGATTTTTCTCATATATATAAGCTTGTTATTTTATTCCATGGATTTTGCCTGTTTTCCCACACTTGTTACCACTGTTTTTCTGCCACCACAATGCACAGCTGCAAGAGACGTAACTGTGACGTCTGCTCCCAAATGATCTATAATCTTATGGTTTTTAATGTTTTTTGATCAAATAAATGCAGAGATGCAGAAATGCTTTTAAAACATAAAAAACAAAATCATACCAAACACTAAGTTTTGAATGGTAGTCTATATTTAATGTGGTATATATATATATAAATGGCATAGATGACACTGGAGTGTGACGTGAAATGTAACGACATACATTTTTTTATGATACCATCCAGCGCATTAACTTTGGCAGACCTAAAATACTGATACTAAAAACAAAATAAAACTTAAAACTAGAGCTAGAAAACTAAATAAAATAAAAAAACAACTAAAATCAACAACGATCAATTAAAAACTACTGAAAATTTAACTAAAGTGAAAAACAATAAATGAATGAAATGAAATTAACAACTAAATTAGTGAAAAAGTAAAAAAACAACAACAAATATATATATATATATATATATATATATATATATATATATATATATATATATATATATATATATATATATATATATATATATATATATATATATATATATATATATATATATATATATATAAAATTGCTTCTGGTAGATGTTGAGAAATGGCTTCATCATGACTTTACCTGTTACTAAAGCTTCCCCATTTAAAAATCCATCTTGTTACACATTGCTGACAAACATCTGAAAGGTTTACCAAGCTCTCTCATATCCAAGACGGTCTCTTCCCCCTCTTCACATTAACCTGTCACCTAGCAGATAGCGTCTGTTTGCGTGGCGTTGGTGTGTGCACATTTTCATTCTCAACCTGACAGCTGGGCTGCTTTTTTAGTTGAGGGACAGGGCATAGGTGTCACACAGGTAATCTTGACTGACATAGCTCTGAAATATTTCTCTCTGCTTGGCAAAAAATAAACAAAAATAAAATACAGAAAGGTTGCTGCCAGAGTCCTATCCACCCCCTCCAATTTAAAACTAGGAAGAAGAAATAAGAAGAAATCTATTAGATAACCATTTAAATAGAGCTGTAATCATTTGCTTTCTGGTTGCTTTCAGCTCTGACACACAATTATGCCCCTGTCAAAGAAAGCATATTGAAACTGCAAAGCCCAAAGTCCAATCTGAAGGGCAATCCAAATAGAAAAAGCAAAGATTCAGCACATTTATCATCTGATTTTAAAAACGAGTTTCTGTCCATTACCTTGAAAATATGACTATAATATCAGCTTTAAAAATGCTGAGAAAATGTTAATGACCCTGAAGAGACAATGTGTATTATCTAGCCTTCACCAAAAAGCTTTAGATGATACAATTTGTATATGTATCTTCTTACTTCAGCAAAAAATATAAATTAATTCCAATTCGTTTGGTTTCTGAGAGAATTACACATCTGTCCAATGTATATTATTTATATCCCACAACCTAAACGATTTCAAGTATTTAGTTGTTTATTTGTACATAATTTGGGCTTCGAGCTCATAAAACCCACGAAAACAGGATTTCAAAAAATTTGAATATTACATGAAATCACACAGTAATTACACAGTGATACCATGCTCATTGAACCAGGTTTTGGTTATTTTGGCAGTGTGGGCAGGTGCAAATCCTGCTGGAAAATGAAGTGCTCTGAAAATGTCCTGGTAGACGGCTGTGTTGACTCTGGATTTAATAAAGCACAGTGGACCAAAGTCCTCTTTTCTGATGAGAGCAAATTTTGCATCTCATTTGGAAACCAAGGTCCCAGAGTCTGGAGGAAGAATGGAGAGGCACACAATCCAAGATGCTTGAAGTCCAGTGTGAAGTTTCCACAGTCTGTGTTGGTCATCGGCTGGTGTTGGTCCACTGTGCTGTCCACTCAACGCAGCCGTCTACCAGGACATTTTCAGAGCACTTCATGCTTCCTTCAGCAGACAAGCTTTATGGAGATGCTGACTTCATTTTCCAGCAGGATTTGCACCTGCCCACACTGCCAAAATAACCAAAACCTGGTTCAATGACCATGGTATCACTGTGTAATTACTGTGTGATTTCATGTAATATTCAAAAAAAATTGAAATCCTGTTTTCGTGGGTTTTATGAGCTGGAAGCCCAAATTATGTACAAATAAACAACTAAATACTTGAAATCGTTTAAGTTGTGGGCCCTGAATCTATAAGTTGTGGGCCCTGAATCTATAAGTTGTGGGCCCTGAATCTATAATCTATGGAAGTTTAACGTTTTGAATGGAATTATGGAAATAAATAAACTTTTCCATGATATTCTAATTTTTTGGAAAGGGTCTAGGGATGCTCATATTGACCGTTTAACCGTTAACCGAAAGTAAAAATTTTGACCGATTAATACTATCAGTTAAACGGTTTAAAACGTTTTTTTTTTTTTAAGCTTCTTTTTTTTTTTTTTTTGCTGCTGCATGGTTTAAAAATAAAATACTATTGCTTATATTTATTAACTCACGGAGCGCGTAGACACGCGCAACCACACACGTCTCTGGCGAGACGTTACCTGTGTATTCCCGGGACATCGATCCGTCCCATAGGAGAGGGTGTTTTCTGCCGCGGGTCTAATGGCGTGTTCACACCAAACGCGAATTTAATTATTTGCGCGAGTAGATTACATACAAAGTCAATGCAAAGACGCGAATGACGCGAATAGGGATGTTCGCCGGCGTCAAATGTGACGTCACGATATGGGCGTGGCCGCGAACTGGTTGGCAGAAAGAACCAACAAGTCGCAGCAGTCTACCTGTGTTTTGTCAGCATAATATTAATTATTTGTCCGAAGAAGCTAAAAAGAGATATAATTAAGCTTTTATAACCACCAGGGTTCATGTTCTCTGCCTGATCCATATCACCTGAGTGAGAATTTTTTGTTGTTCTTTGACTAACGAAGTCAGCAAATTCGTTGGATTTACAGCTAAAAAATGTGGCGGCACATTAGTAAAGAAAGCATCTGTGAAAGCAGCGCAGTTTGAGTGTTTCGGAACGTATGTGATCGGAGAGAAAGATGACCCTTCTCTGACTGCGTTTGAATGTGTGAGTTAAGTAACGTTATTAAACTGTTGGTGAGATGAGATGAGATAATGCAACGCTGACATAGGCTACAGTACAATGACAGTTGCACAGATGTTGGGAGTTGGGAACCGGTGAGAAAATGTCCGGTAGCCTACCCGGTAACTTTACCAGTAATATTAATTTAGTTCTGCTTAACGGTTCCTGAACGCTGTAACTAACAGCTGCCCAGCCATGAACACAGCCGCGTGTGATTTGTTTACATACGAGCTGCACTAGGTCTATATCTGTATTCTAAAGGTGATGATACACAGGGCAACTTTTTGAGCAATGTTGCTGGGCAATCTTGCCGAGCGATTGTTGCTTGGGAACTTTCCCATTGAAAATGGGCAATACATTTCTATCTGGATAATTTAGATTGGTCGTGGGCCCTGTGTCTCATCTGGTTGCCCGTTGATGGCAACATTGCCCAGCAACATTGCTCAAAAAGTTGCCCTGTGTATCATCACCTTAAGAGTTATTACTTGTATGGATCTCGTTAATAAATTGACAGAATTTAAATGTGTATTCTTACAAGTTAAAGAAGAAATGTTTGTGCAATTCCTTTTTTCACCTTTTATGAGGCCAAAAAAAACTGTCTGGTAAAAAGTCACAGTGGCTGGTGGTCAAAAAAAGTTAACTTTAGGCCCTGTATATAACATTGGTTGACACGTAAAAATTTATTAAAATACAATAATTTGCTCTTAATATATAAGGGTATGTACACAGATGATACACACACAGTACAGTGTCCAATCTTGCCGATCACACAGCACGACACAACCATTTTTCTTCTGTGTTTGCGCTGCGAAGCAAGCGGCCATTACTTTTCTTCTACCAACCAGAGCGCGTCGTGACGTCACGGCGAAGATCCCTATTGGGCGACGCGTTTGCCGCGAAAGCTCGATAATGGCCTCAATCGCGTCTTCCACGCAAGACAAGTTGAAAAATTTCAACTCGAGCAGAAAATTCGCGTGAAGAGGTGAAATTCACCGAGTTGAGTGCGCCTCTGTATGGTGATGTGAACCCAGACACGTCGGCGTTTGGCTTTCCTCCGTATTTGGGACTTCCACAACAAGTACAGAGCAGCAATATCATTTATTTCAGACATGACGGAAATATTATGGCAGAAAGAAATTGTGTTGTTGTTGATGATGATGACACACTCCTTTGCGCGGTATATTTTTATTCGCGAGTGACGCGAAAAACAAGAAAAACATCCCGCGAGTAATCTAGAGCGAGTAAATAACGCGATGCGAATATACACTTCGCGTTTGACTGTCAACAGGCTGCGCTCCAGACTGACCCCACATCACGTTGATTGATATGCTGCTTTTTTTAAATAAAAAATTAGACAAGGTGTTGAGGTAGGGCTGCTATTTTTATTTAACGAAAAATCTTAGTCTAAAGGAAAAAGAAAATCCGGTTTTTGAAAGCTTTGTTCAAACGGATTCAGTGTTTTCTTTTTGTCATCTTAATTTGTTAATTATTTAAGTTTAAAAAATATATTTAGTGTAGGCCTATTTTGTTTTTTATTTGTATTATTTTGTTCTGTTTTTCTCTCACTGTCAGAAATGCTGCAGGTGCGTGAAAATTTAAACTGAATCCAGGTTCTGTTGTTGATCTGTTCTGTATGCTGCTGTTTGCACTTTGCACGTTAAAATAAACCCTTTAAAAAAAAAAAAAATTTTTTTAAGGGTCACAGATACTCATCATTTTTATTTGGAATCTTATCAGTTAACGGTTAATAATCGATTAAAGAGTGCCGGTTGTCAGTCGGGAAAATTATTCGAAATGAGCATCCCTAAAAGGGTCTATATATATATACACATATACACACACACACACATACATATATATTGTATATATTCCGGAACAGAGATCGCCCAAAATAAAAAACCAATTGCCAGTGGTGTTTGGTGAAAAAAACAGCTGGTTTTGATTTATAGCTGGTTGACCAGTGCATCTCTAGAAAACACCATAAGAATTATTTGCACTCGCACATATGCTTCCAAATATATTTTGAGGTCGCACAGACTCAAGCATATGCAACCAAAATGGTTGCAATTTCGAGCCTTGTTGGTGCATTACCATTTCCATCAGCCATGCTGAATTGATGTTATAAATAAAGGAACACTATGGCATAAAGGCCCTGTCCCAAATGCCACCCTAAGCCCTCAAATGTCAAATGGGACACCCTACGGGACTGTGTACTTCACTGACACAAGCAGCGGTCACCGCAAATCTGCAAATTCACATCAAGTGCAGCATTTGGGACAGAGCCAAAAACGACATCATACAGATTTATGGCTAAGTATCAAATGTAATCACCCATGTTGCTCATAAATAGTAAAAAAAAAAAAAAGAAAATTGAGTGTGCATTGTAGTGGACACCATGTATCAGAGGGAAAATTTATCTTAAAATTGCTTTGCAAAACACTGCAAATTAAGATTTTATTAGAGGTCAGCTAAAGGCAGATGTGACTACAATGGTCAGGCTCTGTAAAGACTTCTCAGGGCTATCCCTAAGCTGACAAAAGCAGGTCCAATTACGGCAGGCCAAAATGAAAAGCATCCTTACACTGTGTGTCAGCTCAAAGTACTTCTGGCAGGCCAGCTGATAGTGCATTCCCTTGACCAGCTCCAGAACCTGTGAAAAAACAGAGAGAGAGAGAGAGAGAGAGAGAGAGAGAGTGGTGAGCGGTTGGTGGCCAGTTATAAAGAAAAAAAAAGTCTTAATTATTTATAATACATTTACAAGTATGCTCCAAAAAGGTATCTGCTTACATTATTAAAGACAAAATATTAAGAATAGAAAACAAACAAACAGTGAATAGCATCAAATGTCAAAAGCACATTGAACATGTGCTACTGTATTAACATGCGTTTCATATCCAGAGAGTACCTGGATATTCTTTAGCTGAGATCTTTATTTACACCTTCATTCTAATGTGTCTCTAGTATGATTAGATAGAGATCAGCACAAAATGGAAAAAGCCACTTACATATTGCACTACAGGTTGTGTAAACCAAAATAATGACGGAGAACTCGAAATGAGTTTTGCCATTCTGACAGATAAAAAATGTATCTGATCTAATGTGCTTCCATACTTTAGAAACATCCCCAAAGTAAACATGGTAAAAAAAATCTTTTTTAAAAAGATATCAATGGTATCTTAATAAGAATTAAAATAACATAAAAATTCAGCCTGACAGAAAATGTTTAACTAAGCCCATCAAAGTGAGGAATAATGGTTATTTGTAGCACAAACAGTGTCTGTATTACGTTACTTGTGTAGTTAGATAACATTAGTGTTTACATTTTGTTGAACGTCAGAAACTTTCCCTGACCACCTCTGAATCCGATCACGAGTCTGGAGGCGCATTCATATCAGGCTTTTAATGTGGTCATGTGTCATCCAACTGCGTGACAAAGGGGGCCAAAATGTCAAATCGATATCTAAGAAGTCTTTGATGAGCAATAAAGATGAATAACACCGTTAACAACGCATTGTGCTATTTTTGCTGAGACAGCACAAGTTTATGAGGTTTCAGATGAGGAACAGAGGCAAAATGGCATCAAAGAGAGATGGAAAAGTGGTTACAATCTGCTTCTCTTTTCTTTTTTGCTCAGACCTCCCCTCAGGTGATGCTTTTAACACCATGTATTCCCTGTGGTAAAGTATGCCATTCCACCTTAGCTAAAATCGGCAAGAGCAGAAATGCATAATACATGGATTTAAAGGTGAGAGACAACACCATCCAACACCTAACTCGAAGCTCTGGAGACGATCGCTACTGGGAAGCAATGGTAACATATACAGCAAGACACCAGCTAGGGGTTCGACATATGCTGTGAAAAACAAGATAAAATCATTGGTTTACATATTGCCTGCGGATAACATAGCCAAGAACAGCTAATAACATGCATTACACATTTTAAACTGCACTCTTTTGCCTTGTGGAAATTTGTGAGTTTGTCTTTAAATTTTTTTTTTTTTTTAACCAGAGTTTTGAATCATTTCATTGAACTGATTCACATAAATGACTTGAAGTTTAAATCAGAAACAATACGAAAACATTTGAACACTTTATATGTGTGGATCAAAAAAGGCTTTTCAATGTTAAAAAAAGCACATTAAAATTGCAATATTCAGGATGTTACTTCAATTTATTATAG
Source organism: Rutilus rutilus (assembly GCF_951802725.1). Classification (NCBI taxonomy): domain Eukaryota; kingdom Metazoa; phylum Chordata; class Actinopteri; order Cypriniformes; family Leuciscidae; genus Rutilus; species Rutilus rutilus. The sequence continues at coordinate 12,982,181 of NC_140225.1, forward strand.
CTAGTAAAACCATTGTTACTATAACGTGAATATTCAATATATAGCCAATATATCATCCAACAACCTACGCAAGTAATCATCACACTTAAAATGCAATCCCTAAATGTAAACCTTTGTTCTGACTGCTTTATCATACATTACACTTAGTAACTTAACAGCAAACAATCACACAGCCACAACATATGGCTATAATTTCAGGGGATTTTTAAGTATTACGAAGTGGCATGAAAAATGCTGGGATTAAATTCATAACATGCATGCTACGTGTGAACTCTACATGTTCTCACTGCTTCTTGCACTGTTTGAACTGTGAACCAAACATACAATCCTTTAATCTGCACTTCCTGAGGTAGGAGCCACGCTGTGAAGGGCGCTAACTGTGAGTGAGAGAGGAGAGCTGAGTTTTCTAAAGTAGCTCTCCTCCAGACTGGAGTCTCGCCCTTTTGACTGTAATGTCACTTTGTCAATAGACAGGTTGACTGAGAAGGTTGACGTTCTGCATTTTAATCACCCTACTGCCCAGGCTTTTCACATTTTCTGAGGTTTTTAATTATCCAGCGCACTGGGCTGGCTCTGCAGCGAGAGGGCCACGTGCTGCGAGAGCTCCTGGGGTGAACATCAAGCTGTTGCTTCACACGCCCACAGGTCTAAGACTATGAACACTGAGAGTGTATAAGGACACTGCTTGGGGTCTCCAATGAAATTATGAATTTAATTGGATTGGAAATGTGCTACCCTTGGGCTGGCATGTCGGACTGCATTAGGCAGCCATCAGCCATTTCCCTCAACCGCACGATGGGTGGTAGTGGATGAGCCATGCGAGAAAAAAAAACGTAGCACACCTTTCAGTGGAAACATGCAAACGATTCTCAAATAGCTAAGAACGATTTTCATGCACTTCAAACTATATGCTTTATATAACTGAAGTTCAAAATATATAATAGCACATCAACATTATGTTAAGTGCCAATTATTTTTTTATATTTTCAGTTCAAACGCACCCCACCCCCCAAAATAATAATAATAAATAAATAAATATGTAATATAAAAATATTATATTTTGATTGTATTTATATTGATATCATATTAATATGATAGCTACCTTCAGTCATCCACTAGAAATCTTAAGAGCACAACCAGAGATAGCACGCAACATTTGACTTCATGAATATATTCTTTTTAAGAGCCTTTTAACATTGAACTTAATGGCCTTATTAAAACCAGCTCGTTAATTACATTAGCGTCAAAGGATTATAACTCCATGAGAACATTACAGCAAGGCTGGTCCATCTCATTTCACTGCCTGGCCCGTTGCAGCTGCTTTAATGTGTAAAAAAAAAAAAAGTCAGCTGAAATGACTTTTAAGAGTACTTTAAAGAACGCATCAAATCACTGGATACAGCAAAGGTCAAAGTAATCAACACAGAGAGCTGAAGCTGTCATTACACTGGAGAATCCAGAGCGTTATTTCTTTTTGTCATTAATATTCCAGAAGTACAGCAGATTCATTAATATTCCAAAAGTACTGCAAGATGGGGCTTTCAGGGATGCCTTGTTAAAAATTAATTGCACTTTTTTTCTATGATTATTATACAATCATATCATTTTAATTGTCAAGCTAATGTCCTTTTCTACACAATATTTGGTGGATTTTGTTTGGTCTGTGGTTATGTTGAGGTGAATTTACGCAAATAATTTTGAATGTCAAGTTGTTTTAAAAAGCCCTTTACACTCTCAATGACACCTCGCTTAAAACAGACCCCCCTTGACCCAGTGGACACCCCTCTGTCATTGCACATTGTGCTGAGCCTGCTAAATAGTGTGTTTTAGTTGTCAGACAAACCTGATTGATCCCACTAGGGGAGATTTTATAGGATTGCAACTTCTGTTTCAGTAGTTCAGGGTCGCTGTGGCGGAATGGACACCCTGTGAGGAAGAAGGAGAAAAAAAAAAAAATTGGAGAAAATGGGTTTACAAGCATCACAAACAGTCCAAACCAATATGTTCAACTGGAAAGTAGGAACACGACCCACATGTTTTTTGTGCCCTTTAAGGCCACTGCTAGATGAGGGTACTACTTGTGGGGTCCATACTGTATGATGGTTAAAATAAGTATTTTTGCAGTTATGATCATGTAATCCCGGGTGGAGATTCCAAGCAATTGATTTAGAAAATTGAGAAAATTTAAGATCTTTCCAGGGATTGATAAACCTCAGTTGAATTCATGCACACAAAGACTACCAGCAGGAAATATACACACACATGAATAGAAAGTTCAATGAACAACATTTATTTGAGATAGAAATGTTTTGTAAAATTATAAATGTTTAAAGGGATACTCCACTTTTTTCGGAAATATGCTCATTTTACATCTCCCCCAGAGTTAAACAGTTGAGTTTTACCGTTTTAGAATCCATTCAGCCGAACTCCGGGTCTGACGGTACCACTTTTAGCATAGCTTAGCACAGATAATTGATTCTGATGAGTCCAGTAGCATTTCTTTCAAAATGACCAAAGAGTTTCAATATTTTTCCTATTTAAAACTTGACTCTTCTGTAGTTAAACCGTGTACTAAGATCGACGGAAAATGAAAAGTTGCGGTTTTCTAAGCCTATATGGCTAGGAACTACTCTCATTCCGGCGTAATAATCAAGGAACTGCGCGGCTGTACCATGAGTGCAGCAGGCGTAATGATATGACGCAGCGCCTGAAAATAGGTCTAATAGGTCAGACAAACTTAGTCCCGGTCACGTTGGAAGAAGTTACCAAGCTGGGGACTATTTTCAGGCGCTGCGTCATATCATTACGCCTGCTGCACCCATGGTACAGCCGCACAGTTCCTTGATTATTACGCCGGAATGAGAGTAGTTCCTAGTCATATAGGCTTAGAAAATCGCAACTTTTCATTTTCCGTCGATCTTAGTACACGGTTTAACTAGAGAAGAGTCAAGTTTTAAATAGAAAAAATATTGAAACTCTTTGGTCATTTTGAAAGAAATGCTACTGGACTCATCAGAATCAATGATCTGTGCTAAGCTATGCTAAAAGTGGTACCGTCAGACCCGGAGTTCGGCTGAATGGATTTTAAAACGGTAAAACTCAACTGTTTAACTCTGGGGGAGATGTAAAATGAGCTTATTTCCGAAAAAAGTGGAGTATCCCTTTAATGTATTTCCAGTCACTTTTAAATCAAATGAACGCATCCTTGCTGAATAAAAGTATTAACAACATACAGTGCTATGCATAAGTTTAGACACCCATACTAAAGTTGACTAAAAAGAGGAATAAAAAATCATCTTTTGGAAACTGAACTTAATGCCTTAATTTAAAAAATTAGGAAAAATCCAACCTTTAAGGACACCAATTTTCTTTGTGAATGAATAATGTATCGTAAATAAATAAATGTTCTTCCTTAAAATACAGGGTGCATAAGTTTGGACACCCCTATGTTAAATTCCCATAGAGGCAGGCAGATTTTTATTTTTAAAGGCCAGTTACTTCATGGATCCAGGATACTATGCATCCTGATAAAGTTCCCTTGGCCTTTGGAATTAAAATAGCCCCACATCATCACATAGCCTTCACCATACCTAGAGATTGGCATGGTTTTATTTCAGTTAGCCTAATAGCTAGTTTGATTTGCATTGAGAGATGATCTTATGGAAAGTACCCCATGCCAATCTCTAGGTATGGTGAAGGCTATGTGATGATGTGGGGCTATTTTAATTCCAAAGGCCAAGGGAACTTTATCAGGATGCATGGTATCCTAAAAAAAAATAATAAAAAAATACTTAAAAATAAAAATCTGCCTGCCTCTATGGGAATTTAACATAGGGGTGTCCAAACTTATGCACCCTGTATTCTAAGGAAGAACATTTATTTATTTACGATACATTATTCATTCACAAAGAAAATTGGTGTCCTTAAAGGTTGGATTTTTCCTAATTTTTTAAATTAAGGCATTAAGTTCAATTTCCAAAAGATGATTTTTTATTCCTCTTTTTAGTCAACTTTAGCATGGGTGTCTAAACTTATGCATAGCACTGTATATATACACAAATATATACAGAGGAAAATTGAGTTTTATTTAAATAATTGATTTTCATTTTTAAACATCATATGGAAGTACACAAGTAGAAATAAGATATTTGACGTTAAAAAAGGATAAAATTCCATCAGTCTTAACAGCTAAACATTTTTTTTGTTATGAACAAAAAAAACATGTATGCTACATTATCAATGGAACATTTCACTTGATGCCAGCGATGTATAGCTTTGTGACAGTGTATTCTAGAAATTAATGCCCTCCACCATTTGGCGTACTCAACATTAAGTTCTCCGGCCTTCATAGTAAGCAGAACAGTGATGCTCAATTTTTTATGGATTTCACCTATTATGTGCATTGCGAAAAGCAGGTGTTATCAATTAGGCAGCGTGGACTTGGGTATTTTTTAATAACTAATTCAAGACCACCTGCGTACTAAACAGTCTTTTAATTCTCTTCACTACAGGACTAAACATGGGCCTCGGGGGAACGATCGCATATAAAACCAACAGTCTGGCTCAGTATGACTCACCGTGGTAGTCGCCTTGGCTGGGTGGGTTTGACAAAATCACCTTCATGCAACTGTAGGGGGTGTAGTCAGTGCGCTTGCCTTCCTTCCCAAACATGTGGCGGACGCTGTAGGCATATGCTTTATCAAACTGCAGAGCAAGACAAAGACGAGAGAGAAAAAGAGAGAGACTGTGAGTTTGAGGGAGAGGACAGTAAAGCATGCAAGAAGAGGGGTAGGAATGGTGGGGAGGTTGTGGGTGAAACTAAGACATTGTCGTACATCAAGTGGGTTGTGGCAGGGTGTTTTCCGCTATGAAATATAGAGCTATTAGCAGGGACCTGCTGTAGCAGTGTCGCCAAACCGCAGACAGCTGTGACTGGATTATGGATAATGTGGCTGCTCTCTCTATCTTTCCCATCCCCCATCTCTATTTCACTCTCTACACACAAATCTCATGTCTCTGAGGCATCGCCATCAAACCAAATTAAACAAATTAATGCATGCAAAGGAAAGCCATTCTGTTGAAGAGCTACTACCTCAAGCAGAAATATAAAATAACAGTGTAAAAGGTTTAGAGAGCAAAGGAATTAACATTTATAATAACATTCTAATGTGCAATTTTCAATATACTGCATACATTTTTTATTACAAATAAACTACCGTTCAAATGTGTGGGGTCAGGAATAATTTTTATGTTTTTGAAAGAAATCTCTTATTCACCCAGGCTGAATTTATTAAATACAGTAGTATCATGAAATATATATACTCATCTTTATTTATATAGCACCACTAAAAACAACAATTATTGACTAAGGTGCTGTACACTATATCAAATATCATCAACATTTAACACCAATAATCCATTCAGATTTAAAAACCAGCAACAAGACTTTAAAATCAACTCTGTAACGAATTGGGAGCCAATGCAGAGATATCAGAACTGGAGTGATGTGCTCTCATTTACACACACCAGTAAGGAGCCTAACAGCTGCATTTTGTACCATTTGCAGACGGTTAAGAGATGCTTGGTTAATACCCATATAAAAGGGAATTACAAGCCTTGTTGAAATAAAAGCATGAATCACCCTTTCAAAGTCCTTAAAATAAAGAAATTATTAGCTAGGACTCTGAGAATGAAAAAAACTGGTTTTGACTACCGTACTAATCTGTTTGTCAAATTTGAGACCACTATCGAAAAACACGCCCAAATTCTTCACTAGGGGTTTCACACATGGAGACAAATGGCCAAAATTTAAGCAAGGACAGATAGCAGCTTCTGAAGATTCAAAAACTATAATCTCAGTTTTGCCTTCATTGAAGTGAAGCAAATTTAGGGACATCCAGACCTTTACATCCGCCAGACAAGCCAAAAAAAACTAAAACAAAAAAACATGTTGTTTGATCCCAGGGGCAAATAGATTTGGGTATCGTCAGTGTAACAGTGAAATGAGATGCCGTGTTTCTTAAAAAAACAACCCCAGGGGAAGCGTTTACAAGGAGAATAAAATCGGAGCAAGAATAGAACCTTGAGGGACCCCACACGTAAAACAAGCTGCATCCAAAGTAAATTCATCGATATTAACAGAGAACCTTCTACTATTAAAATAGGATTGAAACCATTTAAGAGCATTTCCCTGAATGCTCATCCAGTGCCCCAAACGAGAATTACAATAGTCAAGCCTAGTTGAAATGCATGAATCACCCTTTCTAAGTCCTTAAAAGTCCTGAATGCTCATCCAGTGCCCCAAATGAGAAACAGAGTGGTCAATCATGTCAAATACCGCACTCAAATCTAGCAGCACTAACACAGCAGACTTGCCAGAGTTGAGAGTTAGTAAAATATCGTTTAAAACTTTTACCAATGCTGTTTCAGTGGAATGGTTTTTCCTGAAACCTGATTGGAACACTTCAAAAATCTTGTTTTTATTCAGAAAGCTCTGTAGTTGGTGAAACACTATTTTGCCTAAAATTTGTCAGAACTATCAGGTCTAAATTTGACTTTTTGAGAAGTGGAGAATCATGAGATGAAGAGGAGATATTTAGCCTAATATGCCTCATCTTATCCACAATTTTTTTTATAAATTTGACACCCAGAGACTCTGTGGGGAAAAGACCAAAAGAGGGGTTAACAGCAGCATTTATAAAAAAAAATTGCTCTTGGATTGTGATAATTCTTTTCAATCAGATACACCACTTTCTGATATTGTACCAAATTGTCCCCAAGTATGTATACACACACACACACAGATATATATACACATACATACATATATATATATATATATATATATATATATATATATATATTGCCATGGGTGACTAAGTACACCCTTACTGATTCCATAGGATTTAAGAGGGTAAGTAGCAGTCAGGCGCTGCTTATAGAGTGTGATCACGTCTATAAAAGCAGATGTTTTGACAGTTTGCTGGTCTGGAACATTCAGATGTGTGTTAACACAATGCCAAGGAGGAAAGACATCAGCAATGATCTTGAGGAGCAATCAACTGCTGCCATCAATCTGAGAAGGGTTATACGCCCATTATATGGCCAAGAATTTGAAGTCCATCATTCTACAGAATGGAAGATTATTCACAAGTTAACAAAACATTCAGAGAGTTGCCAATCTTCCCAGGAGTGAACATCCCAGCAAATTCACCCCAAGGTCAGACAGTGCACTGCTCAATGAAATCGCAAAACACCCAAGACTCACCTCAGACTCTACAGGCCTCAGTTGACATGTTAAATGTTAAATGTTAAAGTTCATGGCAGTTCAATTAGAAAAATACAGGACAATTATGGCATGTTTGGAAGGGTTGCCAGGAGAAAGCTTCTCTCTAAAAAGAACAAGTCAGCACGGCTTAGGTTTGCAAAGTTGCATCTGAACAAATTTCAAGACTTCTGGAACAATGTCCTTGAACAATGTGAAAAAGTGGAAATCTTTTGCCATTTGGATGATGTTTGGCGAAAACCAAGCACAGCATATATGCACAAACACCTTATACCAACTGTCAAGCACAGTGGTGAAGGTTTGTTTTGCAGCCACAGGACCTGGGCACCTTGCAGTCATTGAGTTGACCACAAACTCCTTTGTATTACCAAGGTATTCTAGAGTCAAATGTGAGGCCATCTGTCCGACAGCTAAAGCTTGGCAGAAATTCGGTCATGCCACAGGACAATGATCCCAAGAACACCAGCAAATCTATAAGAGAATGCACTGGCCCAGTCAAAGTCTATACCTCAACCTGACTGAAATGTTGCAGCGGGACCTTAAGAGAGCTGTGCATAAACAAATGCCCGAGTAGGACAAGAAAAAAAAGAAAAGAAAAAAACAACAACATATGAACATCTCATGTGGCTATTATCATACAAATTAAAAGTGACGTGAAATCTCCTTTGAGCATTACCGGGTCTTATTTGTGCTTTGCGCAGCTCTTTCTGTGTGAGAGCTGCTGTGTACATCACTGTCCACCTTGAGAAATATGCTGTATGCTTAGGAAGCCATTACACTGCTTGCATTTGATGAGGGTCAGTGCATTCAATCTCAGGGCTGAACTCAATACACCAATCATGTACACTCTGGTAACTATCCAAAAGGGTAACCTAGCCCCCTGAGCTGGTTATGTCTCAGCTAAGAGATGGAGAGAGATAGAGTACAGACAGCAAAGAGGAGAGACAAAGAAATAGCAAGTAATAATCATCTACAGCACTAAGATGCCATTACCATGGTAATAAAACCTGTGAACTTGACAAGGTGACTATCTACAAGGCTGCAATTAAACAGGCCATAAAATCAACTTACCCTATCACAAATTAATGACATGATGGGTCTATAGATTGAGGCAGCCCCTCCAGTTTTGATGATATATCCATAGCCCACAACTCTTCTTGTGATCTGTTTTGTCCAAATTAAATTTATTTTTAACCTGTAAATTTTGTCTTGGTTGACTGAGATTCCATCCAGGTTTACATTTCAATATCACTACAGTTTGAGCCATGCTTGATCTGCGCTGAATGTGAGCTCTAAATCTAATCTGCCTTTACAGAGCAGAAAAACTCCCCATTTGCACTTAAAGTCAAATAGTAAATGGCCTATACATAAATTTTTTACTTAAAAATAAAAATAAAAAATAAAAAAATCAACATGAATTGCAGTTTGAAACCTGCTTATATAATGTGACGTATTTCTGAGTGAAACAGGATATTTGCTGGGGGGAAAAAAATGAGTAGAGCGAGACTTGATTTTATCTGTTGGGAACGGATTTGGTTGATGAAAAGTGGCAGTTATACTGTCAGTACTTTTTTTGTGTGGAAATTGTACCTTTATACAATAGCTCATCACTGGTGCAGTACCCTTAAAGAGAAAACTTTGCACCTTATCTACCCTTAAAAGGTGCATATTAGTACCCCTAAAGGTATATTTTTACAATGTTTGTTTGTTTAAGACTGCACACACAGGAACTGGGCTATATACAGGAATTGGGCTAATGGGAGTTTCCTAAAATAATAAATAATTTTCTGAACAGCTCTTTGACTATTGGGTAACATAATCCAACTGTTCGCACTGCGCAAGCATCAAGCACATCCCGCACTATTTTCTCATTGATGCATGTCCAAAACCAAAACATTAGACTCAAACGCTTTGCTTAAGACAGAAATACGCAACTTTTTTTCATATAGCCTATATTTAGAGTACTTCATTTACAATAAAAAGGTACTTCACTGTCACTTTTAAGGCCGAATCTAAAGATATATAAAAAAATTAAAATAAACTTTTGTGACGGAACATTCTGGGCTAAATGCGCTTGTTGTATAATGCTATTTTCACCAGCTGAGAACTCGTGAGGAGTTTATCAAATGTGTAAAGGAGTCAAAACAGAGGCAGGAATTCCTCCGTTTCACACAAACCAAGATCTGCTGCAAGCCAGGGAGGAGCCCGATGGAGCTGAAGGTGTGGAGGAATAAGTCCATAGCAGAGGTAGAGTGGCAAATGACGAAGGTGGAACCGGAGGGACCAGGGAGCCCATTAAAGCCGGAAGGACGACGGTCCCAGGTGGGGCAGAAGGAACGAGGAGCCAAGGTTGAGGCAACTGGTCGATGGGCAAGGTGGAGTAGTGGGCTCGGAGGCCCGAGGCAGAGCAATGGGATCCAAACACCAAGGTGGAGCTGGGGGCCAGGAGGCCCGAGGCATTGAAGCATCGCTGAGCTGAGTCGGCGGAGGAGCAGAGGGGCTGGATGGGACCAGCGGAGCAGACACTCCATGGCTTTCTTGGAGGAGGAGAGTGGGAGGCTGGGTGGGACCATCAGCGACAAAGAAGACTTGCAGCTGGGTGGAACCAGCGGCGACGAAGAAGACTTGGAGCTGGGCAGGACTGGCAGAAATGGAGAAGATGAAGACGACCTGGGGCTGGACAAAACCAGCAGAGGAGACAGGGCTTGGGCAGAGGAAGTCATCAAGAAATCGTTCATTCCAGACTGGGGAAGAGTTATTGTCGATGCTGGAAGATGAGGATGGTGGGCATTAGCTCAGGCTCAGTCTGCAGTGGGCCACAGAGGTGGTCATTGGTGAGGATATCAATAAGGGATATGCACATTCTAAACAAATGCGAATGGCTTCTCTCCAAGTTAAATTTCCCATAGTAGATTGCTCCCATCTAGTAGATGGATTTCAAAGAAGCATTATCTAGATAGGAACATTGTGCTATAGCTGACAGAATCTGGCTGAATAATCCAAAAAAGGGAGACCGAGTGCAATGAGAAACAAACTAAATGTCCATGAAAACGGAACTGAAACAATAACAGAATGTGACAGCTCAAAGTGCATTGCAAATGGCATAGGGAACATTGATACATCAATTCACGAGTAGTGGAGAGGGACATTTACACATCAGTCACTGTGCATCACTCCAGCACTCGAAGTTTGAATAAAATAATGGAGGAAAAAAACCTGTTGTGTGCAAGACGTGGCAGTTACTAGTGCAAATCTTATGATTACAGTTAAATAAGATAAAAAAAAAACACTACTAATATAATATTGCAGGCAGTGTTGTACACAAATCCGTGAATGTAAAGTGAAGTGAAGTAAACTTCAACTAATATCTCATTCTCACTGAGTAGGGAGCAGTGAACACTGCATTTCCCTGTTGGTCCCTGTCAATTGGAAGGCAGTTCATGGAGCTCTCTTCTAATGACCTCATGATCTGAATCAGGTGCATTAATAATAATAGAGATATAGAAAATATGCAGAGCGGGGAGCAGCAGCTTCAGGATTGAGAACCACTGGCCTAAGTGATGTCAGCAGAAAAGTTGTAATGAATGTGCATTAAGAAAGTAAATGGGGTCAGTTTTGATTTCACTCTGACTTTAAATGTTCACACACAGGAATCATCATAGGGTTACCCGCCTCACAGAACTCTGGTGCTGACTCCCACACTGTCAGGCAGTAACCTGCAGGCTGCAGCTCATTAGAATGCAACTAATTACTGTATTAATGTCAACTGCCTCTCCTTCATGTATGCAAATGCACATCTGAGCCATTTTATATCCGTTCCAAAGTAAACCTGGAGAAAAATCTGTACCAAAATAAACTGAGTTAATCAGTCATCATTTGCTGCAGATTATACAACAGGCTCCTGGCGTGACCTGTTCCTCAATGGTTTCAGGCTCGTCTCATTCCAGATGTTTTCTGGAAATTGACTGCTACATTATTACACTTGAAAGCTGCATCACTTCATAATGCTGTTCACTGAATGCAACAGGGAGAGGAATTTGAAATGTTTCGGTCCTGCATTTTCTTGCTAATTATCATTTGATTCCTCTGTAAAATATGAATTAAATATATTTTAAATACAAAAGGTATTCATTGTACCTCTCACATTGAAATGTAAGTCAATTTAAATGTAAATGTATTTACATCATTAATTATTATTTTGGTTGATCCCAAGATTTTTTTTTAATTACAATTTACAAAATATATTAACAATATATGTAAACAATATATTTTGATTTAGTAAAAAAAAGTCAAGTTAAAAAACAAAACAATAAAAATCTGAAGTTTATGGTCTAACACTATTTTTCAGTTTTCTCACACATACAAGAGTGAAAGATCCTGGATATGGTCATAAAGGCACTGAGTTATTGCAGGCATTTTTCTACAGTCGATCAGCACCTAAAAATTGAACTGGCCAAACAAAAGGAGTTTAAGCACTTTGCGACAAAAGGCTAGTAAAACTCGATTTAAGCTGCGACAGTCACACACTGTATTGAAGAGCTCAGGAGAGTGTCGAGTAGGTGATTATATTTAAAAAAAGAAGAAAAAAAGACAGTCTAGCAAAGCTGCTAAAACACAGCTCACTGAATTCATTTTGTGTCCTGTGGGACTACAGAAAACATCACAGGAAATCGCTCTCTTTTTGTCACAAGCACACGGACGTATGTGCAGCAGACAGACGCGGGATCTAAGTATGACCACCGGCAAGGTGTTTTTTTGTGACCGTAGTAAAAGTCCATATTAAATTGATGCCATTGATGCCAAAAAGTGGCAAGAATGATAAAAGATACTGACTTGCTACAATGAGATAATCTCTGAAGTGAATGTGAGGTGTATCACAGCAATGACAACAGTGAAAAATGTACATAAACCTATTGAAGTCCAAAATCACTGCTCAGGGTGATACAATCAGAATTTCATATGTCTGACAAAAGGCAATACTTTATATTCTTAAGAAATGGAGTGTGGAAGGGGGTGAAAACCACTACAATTTCTTAAGATTGCTCTGTAAAGGGAACAAGAAGACAAAATGTGAGTTCAAAAGATGGATGTCTCGGCAGAGGCATTAGGCGCAAACCCAGATGAAAAGAGAGGTTGGGACTAGCTCTGAATCTCAATGACAACCATGACTAAAGTGCCATAGATCTACTGTTGCTGTACTTGACAAATGTGCACAATTGCAATTGTTTGCTGTCCCATACAATTGTTGTGTGTCTTATTGTACGATATATATATATATATATATATATATATATATATATATATATATATATATATATATATATATATATATATATATATATATATATATATATATATATACACACACATACATACATACATATATATTCTGAATATTACAGCTGTCGAGATTGTGAAGTGAAATGTGAAAATTAATGAAAAGTGATGATTTGATTGCGGTATTTAGATCGGCTCACGTTGCATTAGATTTCTTTTTACATGTTTTTTTTGTTTTTTTTTGCAGAAGCAGCAGCACTGGGCAGCATAACCAATCGCACTGGTTTATGTTGAACTTATGAATGCAACAGCCAATCATGGGTGTTTAGATTTCATTGCTAAAAACGCCAGAGTTTTGTTCAGTGCGCATGCTAATTTTCTCATTATAAACAACAAAGCCCAGATACAATACAAGAGATTCATTCTGCAGTGTAGACAGCCTCAGTGATTATAATGGGAGTTTTTGCGTTAGTGCATAATTAGCGCTAGACTAAAGTTATAAATGCTTCAGTGATGGGAACTTTTCTTTGCTCACTTTCTGTATATAATTTATTCTCATTTTTAATCGCCATTTTGTTTTTCATGCGACTAAAATGAGTGTCCAATCATGCTCCTGGAGGACCACTGTGTCCTACCGGGGAAAGGTGATCCACTGCATGATCTCCTTCAAAACCACTCCCAAAACCTGAGGGGGGAGTACGTTTGTTTAGTCTCGTGTATGGCCCCATTTACCCCAACTGCTCCCAAACTTTTCAACAGTATCAAGGCCTGAGATATCTCACAGGGAACAAACAGAGCATCATCCCAACCAATAACTGTTCTCTACTGTTTGAATGCATGCATAATGATGTCTCTTCACAGTTCCTGTCCTGCATGTTCCTCTGTTACTCACTAGCTTTTTTCTGTGTCAATTAGCGCAGTTAAGCTATTGTGGCGCGTGCAGACTTGACTGAGTAAACAGCATGAACATTTAGGGGCCTGAGTGATTGAGAGGGTCTGGTTTTCTCCAGACAGCGTGCAGGAGGAGTTGTGAGTCCCTTAGGGGCCCAGCACTCTAATTAAACAGGCAGATGCTGTGGGGGGAGTGGGGTATGTTCCAGACAGCCAGACCGGTAAACAACGCAGCCACTTTTGTCACCATCACAGTTCCTTGTAGAGCAGTTACCTTTTTGACACTAGGAAGGGGAATCAAATTTTCCCCATAAATTATGCTCCTCCGTCTCCCTGAGGGAAACATTAAGAGACGGAGGTGAGGAAAAGAATGTGAGAACGTAAAGAGGCACTGAGACAGGTTTGAGAAAGATTCTCATTACTCCTTGACAACCCTCTACGCACACCTTGGCAATAGAATTGCCATTGGCTAGTAATTTTTTTTGTTTACTCGCCAGACTGATATACTATATATATATATATATTAGGGGTGGAACAGTACATGTATTCGTATTGAACCGAAACGGTACGGGTGTCACGGTTCGGTGCATAAATTTACACGGAGAATACACGGTATTAAAATAAATAAAACTCGTGTGCAAATGAATTAATGTAATGCGGAACTACTGTTAGATACGCGGGTTCTTTAAGGACACCTAATCTGTAGCTCCGCCTTAGCTCTGAAGCAGGCTGCGATGTAAAAATTGCAATGCGCTGGAATATGTTGTGTGTGTGAGAGAGAGAGAGAGAGAGAAAGAGAGAGAGAGAGAGAGAGAGAAAGAGGGGCGTGGGTGCGATCGAAAAGTCGCAAAGTGTTTACTTATATTTGTGTGCGTGTGTGTGTGTGTGTGAGGCGCGGGCACGATCGAACAGTGGAAACCTAAAAACATACTCCGTCATTTTGTTTATACAAGACATCATTCAAACTGCAAAGTGTTTAAGTTTTTACTGTTAATTAAAATGAAGGAAAACAAATATATTAATCTGAAATGTAGCAAATTAATTTTCAATTCATTCAGGTACAATTACCAAACATATCTCAAGGTCTTTTTATTAATTTAATTAATAAACTAACTATATATAAAACTATTGTCAGTGCACTACGAATAAACTGGTTCTATGCCTTTACTTAATTAATAAAAACTTATTTAAAAAATACAAGGCTTAAGTAATTTATTTTCCTTTGGTGGTACAGCCTGAGACATGCACAAGCCTTCTGCATTTTTGTTTTGCTTTTCCCTCCATTGTGCCGAACTCATACCGAACCGTGATGTCTGAACCAACCGAGGTATGAACCGAACCGTGACTTCCGTGTACCGTTCCACCCCTTATATATATATAGAGATAGATAATAGTAATTATTATTAAGAATAACAAAGTGCAGTAAATTGTAAAACTGTTAGCGCTACAAACCAGCGTGTTTACGCTACATTAAAATAATAGGGTAAGAAATACCAGTTTGCAATATCAAGCAGTATAACAAGCTTTTTTGTACAGCTAAAAATAACGAAGCGGACGACACCGGAAGCCAGACACATAAAATGTACAAATGACTGCACCCACTCTTACGTGAAAAATAAGGTGGATAAAAAAAAAAAAAGTGTCGCATTGACATGCAGATGTTTTTGTCGGTCAGTATCGTTGCATTAACAGCTGTTTATTCAAATTAAAATATTTAGCACACTGAACATTTGTCTTGGTGTGAACATTTTTGTGAATGGTTACCAGGGCTGTATTATGCGATTTATGGGGTATTCTGGGTGTTTTTAGTGTATTTCTATGTGGTTTCTAAGGTATTCTGGGTGGTTGCTAGGCGGTTGCTCAGTGGACCAAGTTCCTCAGATCATTCTGGTCTCTAGATACATATGTTTGGGTCCAGTTGTTATTGTGATTTCATAGTGGGTGGGGCTATCCCATGTAATGTCACAGAAATAGTCTAAACTCGACAAAATGTTCTGCCATGGCTGGTTAGGACAGAAACTCAGATTTATATGCAATAATCTTTAATCTCGTAGCTTTACTGCATTGAACCTGGTTATGATACATTTATTATTATAATGGTGTTGTTTTTATTTTAATGCTCCCCTGTTAAGGATGATTAAAGAACTGTCCCTCATTATATTTATTTATTTATTTAAGTACACTAATTGAAATATTCATTCCCTCACTAATTAGCTAGTTACAAGTAGGTTTGTTTGTATTTTATTCAACAAACTTCAAAAAGGAAGGACAAAAGTGAGAAACTTAAGATTTAAAACTGGCTTTTGTTTTTCTCCAGAGATCTTCTGTCTTCTGATTATAGACTTTAATCAATAACAAAAAGCTTTTGCTGTCTGAAGAATCCAGCCATGAGTTGCTTTAAGGATGCGTAACATTTAAAATAATTACATAGCAGGTCATTTCGATTCTCTCTAAAGTACGTCTAGTCATTTTTAGTCTTTACACAGCGCTGAATCATTTAACATTCACATGGGGTGAATAATCTGCTTTAAAAGAGCATTAGCATGCAAAATATTCCACGAAAAGACAAAGGTAATTACAATACGTTTGAGCATTTTGCCAGTAACCTTTAATGCGCATGAATCACTGTTTGGCTTATTCACCCATGCTGAGGGGGCTTAAAGGATGGATGCTGGGAGCGGGGCATCTCGCACCTCCCTATTTCTATTTAATTGAACCATGATGCTTTTTTATTATTATTCTTCACCAGTGGCCTCAGCACCAGAAAGTCCAGCTTGTGGATTCTGTGACACCACATGGGAACAATATCAAACCCGCAGATTGGCTCTTGTGGGTCATTTCTATCCTGCAAACATTTGATTGTATTGTTTTTGAGTTAAACCGGTTTATTGTAATCGTAAAACACAAGAAATACTGTGGCCGGAAGTATAATTTAGTCTCTGTCTCAGATTGTGGTTTGCATCGAGGTGTTTTGTCAAGGAGCAACTAAATCTTCACTCTGGGCGACTAAATAATGTCTATTATTAGCCATTGGCTAATAAATGCTCAGATTTTACTCGCCAGTATGTGTTAAAGGCACATAAGTCTTGCACAGATATATTTTCACTCGCTGAACACTGACTGACTGATGAGAGTTTTGCACTCCGTCAAGCGATCTGTGCGCAGTGTACCTGTATTTGATGTACTGTAAACTCTAGTGTGAAGGCGCACGACTCGCCATCACTTTGCTGAGTGCGCTGTTTCTCACACAGACGCAAAGAGAGAGAGCGAGAGAGCCTTACATACCACGCAGAATCGACGTGCTACATGTAAACGATATTCTTTGTTGGATTTTCCTGTCAAAATAAAGTTCATTTGGAATTATTCAGCTTTTAAGAACAAGCGGTAGTGGGTGGAAACTAATGCGCAAACGGCAATCTCATTGGCTGGCGCTCATCCCCGTTTTGATTTCAGCAAATCAGTTCCAGCGAACGCTGACAACATGATTAATATTCATGAACCCAGCAGCTCATCAATCCTTAGTGCATTGTATGTATATTGTTATTATTAGTAGTAGAATCAGTAGTAGTACTATTATCTTTATTTCCCTATAGCGGCTAATGAACCGGAAGTCTCGCACATTCACAGAAAATAGCTTACTTCCGCGTTTAAAAATTAAGGTGTATGACTATGACTATTTTTCCAGCTGACAGTGAATAGCAAAGAAAGAATCCAGAATCCAGCTCTCTTTTCTATGTACTCTTGAATTTGGTGTTGATTAATAAACACCACAGCAAATAGGAAAATCTGCACAGCTGTTATGAAAACATGTAAATACAGTTTGACTTCCCTCCTCCATGACAAGTAGCTGTCAGAAACAAACCTGTGCAGTGCTTTGTGTTTCAGGGTATTTCTACTCTTCTATAAGCGACGCCTACTGTTAGAGAGTGAATTGCATTACGATTTTCAACCACATTTTCATACTGAACATCTGTGTTGGTGTGAAAAGACCTTAAATATGACACATATAGATTATATACACACATTATAAGCCAATAAAGCCACATGTATGTGTCCAGACTCTTCCTCATGGCTGAACAGTAGAATATCTTGTGCTCAAGATGTGTCCCTCGGCAGTGGAGAATGGATGTGTGTGAGCAAGTCTAATGAGCGTCACCCTGGTGCACCTCACATTGTGCTCACTCAATCAAAATGAATGTTAACAGCAACCATTTAGCGAGAGAGGAGCATGGAAGGCCATATCTGCCTGCCCTTAGCTGGCTCCGGCCCTCTGCATGAATGAGACACCAAACAAAGTCCATGCCACTGATATGTAGCAGGTGCTATAAGGCTTCCTCGCTCCAAGCAGCAATCAAATAGATCAGCCACGGGGTAAACAGTAATTTATTCATCCAAAAATCAATGACTCGTGACAATATTTTGTGTGTAAACCATTTTGGTGCTGCATGCAGAATGCTGTCAGGTGAATACGCAGTTGCTTGTACTATAATTATAATCATAATTATTTATCATGATTACTATTGCTTTACTGTCAACTGAAGTGCGAAGCAACATACTGCACATTATTACCCCTGGACCAAAGGAGAAAAAAAAGAGGATTTTATCAAACCACCAGAGTTCTTTTTGACTCATCAGGGGGTGCATAAAAGCTGAACTGGATATACAGCTACCGTTAACAAGAAGTGTATCTAAATGGCAGCATCCCTTCACGCATGCTAAAGCAGAAAGGACCAGAAAGCTGTGAAAGGCAAAACAACATTGAACAAACTGCTTCATAAGGAAACGCATAGATGAGTCTATCTGCGACCACCCACATCCACTACCAAAACAAGTGGTCCAGACTGAGATGTTGCCACGGTTGTTTATTTGCTAGTGAAAGTGGAATGCTAATGGGAGCTTTGTGCAGTCTGATATCCTTGACACCTCGCATACATCACTCATAGAGCTGTGACCTGCATCCCACAGACTCCGCCATCCGCTGGTTCGTAAGGAAGGCTGCGTTCCTTGTGAGTGGGTGGACTGAGTTCCACCTGAGAGGGCAGACTGAGGGGGACGCAGCCACCCTGGAAATGGGGCACTTTTGCGAGTGGCGGTGCGTGACCACCAGAGAATGTGTTTGTCTGGATCTTTTATTTATAAAAAAAGAAAAAAAAAAGAAAAAAAAAAAGAAATCACCTCCTGACTTCTTCCAGAGGAATGGTTGGCGGCTAAGAGAAAGAATATTTGTAAATGGACACCCTCTGACTGCTTTTGAGTCTGTGAAAGTGGCTTAGCAGTATTAAAAGTAAAAGCACCTCTTTGAACTCGAGCATGTTTGGTGCTGGGAGTGTAGCATGGCAAAATGTTCTGCGATTCATCTTTAAGCAGAGACAGGACACTGTGAAAGGTTTGCAAAAAACAATTTGTCTAAATAAATAAAAATAAAGCGCTACAAATAAATTTAAAATTAACAATTTATTCATGTGATGGCAAAGCTGAATTTTCAGCATCATTACTCCAGTCTTCAGTGTCACATGATCCTTCAGAAATCATTCTAATATGCAGATTTGGTGCTCAAGACACATTTTTATTATCAATGTTGAAAATGGTTGTGCTTCTTAATATTTTAGTGGAAAATGTGCTTTTTTCAGGGTTCTTGGAAGGTTCAAAATAACATTTATTAGTAACATTTAACAATTCATTTGAAAAGATAAAATGAAAAAAAAAATGAAATGTCTTTTTAATGCATCCTTGCTGAAATAAAAGTAAAATTAAATTAAATAAAAATCTACTGATCCCAAACTTTTGAACTGTAATGTAAATGGATGCTGGATCCTATCACAGCAACTCGGGCCACAGGCAGGGAAACATCCTGGACAGATAGCCAGTCCATCGCAGGGTTAAACTACTTTGGCATTCCCATCCAAATTTACTCATCCATTTCTATGCTCACTATATCTGTACTTGAATTTTGCTTTAGGGAACATGTTAAGAGCAAGGACAAAAACAAAGAACAAGGAACAGAGGATATGAATATTAGATTTCCCCGCTTGACTGAGCACAGAAATTTCAGATTGTCTAGTGCCACAGCACTTTTAATATAACAAAATTGGCCTGGATTTTGATTTTCTGAAGGCCAGCCATTGCTAACCATTCTTGTCCTGCGAGTCCTATTTTAAGCTACTGCTGTGGAGGCAAGTGTGGAAGCAAAGCAGCAAGAACTGGGATAGCGCTTGAATACACAGCTACAGGGCATTATATCACAAGAAAATGTAATTGCTTTGCATGGGGGCACTAGTCTTTACATGTAGGGTGGCATGTGTCCACTAACTTCATCTACATACTGGAATGGGATCAAAAAAAGGTCAGTAAAAATGAATTGAAAAAAATCTAATGAATTTAGACGGAGTATATGAAATACAGTGGGTATATACAGTGGGTATATACAGCAGTCGGGTTCTAGAAGTAAAAATCCCATTCATATTCTCCACAGGGGAACTTATTTTTAACGATACCAAAGATAAACCTGCCATTAGTTGTTATTCAATATCATTCGCTTTTGTTGAAGCCATCAGTCAACATTATTTCTACTTTTTATTAAAATAATTGTTCAACAGCGGAATTCCTTGTGTATAGGCTGTAATTAAGGGCCAAGAACTGAAAGTGCGTAGGCACCTATTGAAATCGTTGGCATTCTTATTATTATTCTTCCTCCGCTCTGGAAGTCTATTGGCAGCCCATAGAATCGTTTGCGGAAAAGTTATGAAGTTTGGCACACTGATAGTGGACAGTCTGAAATGTCACCATAGCAAATTTGGAGTCTCTAACTCAATCCCTCTAGCGCCACCAACTGTCCAAAGTTGCACTCATGTTTATGCTAATAACTTTTGAACTGTAAGGGCTAGAAACAAAATTATTTTTCCTCTGATTCCTGAGCTCGCGATGATTCGATTGCATTTTCCGTCATGAAAATCTTTCCGCCATTTTGAATTCTCCGAAAAAAACTACTTTTTCTAACTCCTCCTAGGCCGTTGCTCCGATTTTTACGAAAATTTAATCAGATCTTCTTCAGATCATGCCAACAAAAAGTTATGGAATTCATGTCGATTCGTCAAACCGTGCTCAAATACCGTGCAAACTAATTTTACATAGTGCTTTCAAAAACAGACGTAAGGCTGTATCTCCGCAACGCTTTATCGTATTCAGACCAAACTTTGTACATGTCATCACAACGCTCACCTAGTGGTACATTACATTTTTAAAATGCTTATAACTCTGGTTGTGGTTGACTCCTTAGGTTTCTGAATCCTTGCCGAGTCCAACGATACCAAACATGCTAGGTTTCGCTTTACGGTTTACGGTAAGCATTGTGATTTAGCGCTTACAAAACATTTGCCAATAGCAAAGTTGAGGCATGATGCCAAAATGACTATTCAGGCTTTATCTCTGCAATGAATTGACATATTGACACCAAACTTTGTATGTGTCATTGCCACCTCACTCTGACCACACCACATACTGTACATTTCGTAATTGCGCCACCTGTTGGTCGAAAGTGATAATCCATTAAATCATATTTTTAGTTACTGTATTATTCAGCTATTTTGCCTTAAATCACCTTAAAATGTCTTTAATTGCTCCTTGCTGCAGTTGGTCTGACACTCCCAGCCATGTTCGCATGTCTTATTGTTTTCTTGCGCTTGACCCTGATAATCGCTGCTTTCAACCATATTTGTGTATTGTTTCTACATCTAAAAATGTACATTTTAAACGAATAATTACATATTTCTCCATCATTTTTTATTTGATCAAGTCATTTGCATGTCATTTTGCGTCATGGGATTGTAGTTATTCATTTCATTAAAGATGTTAAGTACACAGTCCAGAAGCAAAGAATCTTTGAAAATCAAACAAGTTTGTAATGTTGTGATCCGCCTTGTAGCTGGCTAGTTTGGTTCATGGCTTATAAAGCTTTAACCAGTGCCGTTTCCTCCAAGGAGGCAAGGGAGGCAGTGCCTTCTCAAAACATTTTATAAGAATATAATCCATAGTACAAAATATAACAAATATTATGAAATATGACCCTGAAAAATGTATAAATCCTTCGTTTTTATAAAGTGAAACTGTCCAACAGTGACACAAAGCAGTTAAAGTTACAGCGGGAGGCAGGGTGTCTATTGCCTTCCCTGAGTTTTAACAGACCCCATCCATGGGTTTGATAGAATAGGGCTGAATTTACAATCAAATTCCCATAGCTGAAAAAGAATGGGGAAAAGTCAAGTGAGAGGAGGCAATGCCTCTGCTGGACTAGGATTAGGCTATTGCCGTTTTCACACAAGAAATACCACCTCTTGTTATCGCCAGTTTTTGTCACATCACATTCAAATTTGAAATGACTTGAAAACTTATGTGAACCAGTGAGGACTTTGGCACCTCATTTCAGAACATTTCATTTCCCCTGTACACCACTGGCTTTAACAAAGAATTGTTTAAAATCTCTATGGGAAAATTATTTCCAGAACCAAGGCTGCTGAAAAAGTGGATGGAAACCTGTTGCACTCAATTACATCTTGCCAATGGAGTTAACATTTGAAGAAACTTATTTCAGTTATTTTCTTAAGTTTTCCTTTGGTATGAATGAAGGTATGAATACTCGAAAAGATTCAACATTTTCAATAAACGTCAAAATTCAACATGACTGGTTGATTTTTTTTTTACTATTTAAGAATTTCACTCTAAAATACGAAAGTCCAGCTATATGTGGTTTTATTGTTTGTGGTTATTTGTGACTAACCACTTTTTATATTGTGACTTTTCGTTGCAGAGGTGTTTGGTAATACATTTCCCATTTTGTCTGTCCCTCTTGATCTTCTTTCACTGCTTTTCAAAGTAAACTTCAACATCTCTTATTTCCTCCATTCTACCATTCTATTGAAAATTACCTAAATTTTCTCTCGTTTTGCTACACAATGATGTCTCAGAATATTGCCCACCATTCATCTGTGACCAAGTGAATGCAGAAATGGACAGATCCATTATGTGGCTTTATCGTTTTAGATTACTTCAGAAGCTGATATTCACCTCAATTGCAAAAGAATAAAAAACTATCATGTTGTTCCAAGTACTGTATTGTTCAACAGACAAGCTGGGCTAAACTTCACCCACTGAGTATCTACCAATGAATAATGCATTCATCAGAACACAGCAAAAAACGTTTCAGGGTATTTGTTTGCATTCATTGTAGTGGTAAAATTGAATCTTGTTGCCTTAGTACAAACATTTACTGAATATTAACTGCTAATATTAAAATATAGATGATGTATCATAATCTGTAAAAATAATCTGTTATGCTTTGGGGGGGAAAAACGAAGGAAAACATTTAGGCACAAATTCTCAATGGTAAGCATTTCATCAGCTCGATAACAGGAACAGTAAGATATTCCTTGTTCTCAGATGAGAATAAATAAGAAACAAGATGAACCATAATATTAAAATGTTCACAAACAATCAAAGCAAATTGACAGACCTTTTAAGACCTGCACAAATAAACTGAACACCTTATGTCCATACAGAACAAGGACCAGTGAAGACCAAGTTGGTCAGTTTGCCAATATGCAAAGTTCATTGCCCGGTTGTACAAAGCAGCTTTTTGTAATTTTCCCTAAATATTGCCCTTAGGTTTCCCATAAACTTAAGGGTGTTGCAGAAAATAACCCTTAAGTGTTACTTGGTTTCTTTAGGTTAGAAAAAACTACATAAACCCTTCTATTTTTATAGGTTTAAAAATAAACCTATGTCTATTTTTCACTCAAGTAATCTCTTATGAAGCCCCTTAACTGTCATTTTCCTAAGTATATCATAAGGCTTAAAAAACTTCACCTTAAGTGTTACGTGGAGTGAACAGTTTTAATCCAAGTCTTCTAACAAGACACGATTGGCCGCTTTATGACAGATATGCCAGGGACCGGAATCGGATGATTTTCTGCATGAACGCCCCAGACCGGTGACCGGACGGAGTTTCCGTTTTGTTGCCAGAGGCAGAGGTGTAAAGTCCAGGTTCAGAAAGCAAAAGTCCTCCTCAGTATTTTGTTCCAATCACCTGGATTTGCTAATTAGCACAGTTTTTCAGCCAGGAGATGGCTGAGTTTATGGGTGGAATAAACATATGGCAGGACTTTTACTTTCTGACCCCTGGACTTTACACTTCTGGCCAGAGGTGCAGGCAATAACGTCAGCAGCGCATTCTCACTCTTTTCTCTCTGACGACGAAATGACACACACCCTCTCACTTGTCTCATTTGCTCTGGTTAAATAGTGCTTGTATTGCGCACAATTTTACTGATTCCCACAGGTTTCGCACTCAAACAAAAAGCATGCGCACCACTGATCTATATAAGCGGCACATACCCACATTAGACTGCCTCTTAAACAGATCGCAAGTCCCCAAATGAATGGATTACTACGCTTAAACGGTCAAATACACACAAAATTATGTCAAAATGACCGTCTTGGCGAGTATTCAGTTAAACACAGTCAGTTCTGGAACGTAGATAGTTCAGAAAGGTAACGCATGCATAATCCGTGCATAAACTCTTAAAGTGAAGATAAAGTAAAGATAAATACAATAGAACAAAGATACAGATAACATAAACAGTGCTTTATTTTTTTCAGGTACGTTTAACAGTATTCAGGAACAGAAATTGAATAATATATATTAACACAGCATAGTCTTCACTGTATACATTAAATATAATTAATCTTTGTTAAAGTTACAAAAAGGATTTTCTCTTTGTATTTTGTTTTATGATTAACATTAATGACAGACAGCAGCAGGAATATTAGGCTACTGTCACTTTAAGACAAAATGCACAGATCCAATATAATGACACACATCTGTTTTCTTTCTCAATTGTTTACGTTCACGTAAGCCATAAGCGACTGTTTATGAGGATACTCACCAAGACATAATTGTGCGTGTATGTGTGTCCGTTCAAGCACAATAGATATGGAAGAGAACGGAATTTTGTGTTCGCGTTCTGACTGTGCGGCTCTGTGCATTCCCACAGAAAACAGCACTCAAGTTCCAAATTGAGTTTTCTTTTGCATCTTTTCGCACTAGAATGTTTTAAAATCACATGCTTTTCTGGTCTGTACGGATCAACTACGATCACCTACTTTTGACATAGCACATCCAGCGATGTGACTATTGCGGATGCACACATCGCGATATCGATTCTAAAACGATATATCGTGCAGCCCTAGTAATAAGTGATTCTGAGCCGGTACTGAGTGAGCTCTCATGAGACTGATGATTGCATCAAAACCTTGCCCGAAAGGGCAGCCATTCTCAGGTAAGGACATGAAATTAATTTGTTTCTCCTTGATTGAGCATCAGTTGGGAATAAGCATTCATTTTCAGAGCACAGGGAGGAGGGAAACATCGGTTTAAGATTGGGAGTGTAATTTTCTTGTTTAATGTACCATGCGCAAAAAATACGATCTGGCATGTTCCTCTAGAATTGTAATTAAAGACACGACGGAAGGGTGGCAAATTATCTCCAGAATCAGAATAGGGGAGCTGAATAACTTGGCCTTCTAATATCTTCTCTCGTTCATTTGAGTGACCCTCTTAAGAGTTATTGAGGGATGAAGAAGAGAATGACATCAGCAGAATCAAAAGTGCAATACCAAAGAATTGCTACAAACAAAAAAATATTCAACTAAAGTAACTGTCAGGGGACGAAAGCCAGCGGAAAACCAGGACAATGTGAAGAAGTACGAGCTGAAGTTGAAGAGTTACCTGGTCTGCATCGACTTTCCCTTTGACAAACTCTGACCTCCAGAACTGCAAGGTCTGTTCTAGAGTAAGACCAATGCCCTTGAGGAAGAGGCCATACTGCATGCGCCCACCATGCCGCAAGTGGTGGTTTTCTTTCAGTGCCTTGTGGAGATGCCTCATACACAGAGGAAAGGACTTGCCCGAGAGCTGGTGGAAGTGAAGAAAAGAAGAGTGGTTATTGCAAATGGCTCATTTTATAAATTTGCCAATTTTAATGTGCAGACAGCAATCAATCACCTAAAATACAACAAACACAGAGATCACAGGTCCACTGTGAACACGAAACGACCATGACACAATCAAAAGAAATTGTAAATGTACAATTATGTGTCAGAAATTATTAGTACAAAAACTCACATTTACATGGAATAGCTTTATCGAACCTGGTTAGGATGTGGTAAAATACTGAAATGAGTATTCAAAACAGAGGCACTGATTAAAAACGCCTTTGATTTAATGCAAAGGCTTTGATTACAAGAGATTTCAATGCATCCGATAATGTTCAAGTAAAAGCAAAAAATGAAGGACAAAATTTGCATGTGCTGATGAGCCACTTAATTGGAACAGCAACTGGCCCTGAGATGACATCAGCAATACAGAAACACACACACATACACATACAGAGCAGATCTTTCCACAGACAGCTCTCTTCCTTAGAAACATCTGTGCACATGCACTCCAACCACTAAAGTAGGACATGCTCAATTGTCCTAGTAACCTGAGAATTCCGGAAAAGGAAAACTTTAACTTGAGCACAAGTCTCAAGTGCCAAATATAAAGCAAACAGTGGTACAGGCTACTGAGACCAAATACATTTTATGCATCACAATTTTGCTAAATATTGCTTTGCATCCATATACATGCATATATACAGATAGATAAATACATTTAGAGAAATAATGCAACTTTATCAATAAATTAAGTGCTTACCGAATCAATCTGATCCAGAGAAATTTTACCAATGTTCTTCTGAGTGCTATAGTCCTGACCCACATAGGCATGGCTACAACAAAGAATAAGGGAACAAATGATGAGAGCCAATCACAGTGGAAATCACAAGGTCAGATTAGAAAACTGACTAACACGAACATTATTCAAATGGATTCCTGTTTTCTGGTGAAGGAACATAAAACACTGCACAGCAAAAGACATACCTTGAAACAATACAGATTTTGCAAGATAAAGACCTGACGCCTGCTTAACAATGATATAAAATTGATGAATCTAATGCCGGGGACACACTTACCGACTAACTGAAACATTCTAAGACTGAACTGAACACACTTACAGACTTTTTTCACCGACTTGAACAGATTTTAAACCGACTGAACGCAAAAGTCTCTGACTCGATGCGTTTGGGCATGATCAGTCGTAAGTATCAAATTACATTCATAATCGGCCTTACAGTGGTTAAGAGTGTCCCCGGCTTAAGTTGGAGGCAACTTTGTTTAAGGAACATTTTTATGCACACAAAATGTGAACACACAGTAGTAGGGTTTTTTAGGCAAGCAACATTTTTTACCACTGAATCAAATTTCATATAATTTGATGCAATTTTTTGAGACGCCCTCATCTCACTCTCATAATACAGAAGAAAAATTACTAGACATTTGTATTCCCAACACATTTAAGATCCTTCATTTAGAACCAAATGTAGCTTTGACAAAATTGCAACAATATTTCACAGTATTACTGTTTTACTGTATTTGGACAGCATAAAGGCAGCTTTGGTAAGCGAGAGACTTAAAAAAATATATCTTACCACCAATCTTAACACCACTTTTGAACAGTAGTATTTATCTTAATACTGGGGACAAAAATAGTTATAAGTTAGTTAAAAGTTTGTTTCTGCTGTACAGCAGATCTAAAAGAAAATAGCATCATAGTCCAGCTTAAGTAAGTTCAGTGATGGTTCATTTTTGTTGTAAAAAAGTTATTAATTTAGTTCATTTATATTTATATTTATATATAGCTGCTCTGGAGAAAACAGTGATGTCATCATCCAGCTCAGTTCAGTTCTCATATAATGGTGTCAATGCAGGCAGATCAATAATATTGTTGAATATTAAGTGTCCCCATCTAAGCAAGCCAAAAGCCAAAGAGGACAGTGGCAAGGAACCAAAAGCTGGTCCTACCAAACAGTGCCTCATCCACTGAGGCTGTGTGTGATGGTACGAATAATTAAGCATTTCCAGGTCCTGCTCTTTGCACATTCCTTCACTGTTCAGCTCCATGCCGGCCCTTCACACCCTCTTATCTGGCCGGCCCAGTGCTGACAAAAAGTAAAAGAGTCTACTAGCCAATCCTCCGCAGCCACAACTGTCGCCTCTAAAGACACATCCAATTAAATGCTCTCATTCAGAGTCCATCAAAAAGCAAATGAATTGACTGCTGGGAATGCTGCCATTGTTTCCTTTCATGCAAGCAAGTGGAGGGACACGGTTGCCCGTGCAGGCGACGTGGCCAATAACGGAGAGGCCCAGTATTTATCTGCATTGGTATCCCCGCTTGGCTGCAGCCAAAATGCAAGCCCAGGTTCACTTGAGGAAAACACTTGGTGCATCATAATGGGACTGTACCAAGACCATTAATGAAATAGACTGAATAGAAACGAGCAAGAGATAAAGAAAAGCAGTTGGAGTCACTGTGGGTGCCGGCTGGCCTTGAGTGGACTGTTTGATCAGTCCTCAGTAGGCCAAGGAAATTGAAAAACAACTGTGTGAATGTTTTTAATGAAATTATTTTTCAAAGAAACAAAAAAGGAAAGCCCCATGTGGATGTGTGCAAAGTTACTGCCTTCAGTTGTAGCAGCTGTATTAATCACAATGCCATAAAGAATATAGTTTTATGTAAGAAGTGATGAACATTTTCTAATGACGTCAATTACCTGAGGTGGCTCAAAAGAGGCTGGAGTCGTTCATCAGACTGTACCGCTGGCAAGGACCGTGCAGTCATCTACAAGAAAAACATTTAATTAAAAATAAATTAAGGGTCAGAGTTTAAAGTAATTTTACAGCAATGCAGTAAAGTAAATAAAAAAAAAAGTCAATAACTGGAGCATGAACTATGAATTTATCCAAACAGCAAAACACATAATATTCCTAGGGTAATAAAAAGTACCCAATGACCAGAAAGACTTTTAGATGCCCAAAATATACAAAAAAAATTATTACTTCCAAACCGAATGAACACAAAAGAAAAAAGTGCAAAAGTCTTCTTTAGTAGTTGATATTGTGTCAAAACAAATCTGAGTTTTTTTTTTTTTTTTTTTTCAGTAAATAATGTTTTTAAACATGTCTACCACAAGATCATAAATCAACTTCGCCGCTAAAGTGGCAGGATATCGGTTAACTGAAGCAAAACGGAGACAATGATGAAGAGACGTGGAGGTCTGAGGATGATCAAGCTATCGAGACTGCAGTGAAACTGCAGCGTAGGCAGCAAATGTTCCAGTCCAATGACCACAGACACACAACCTTTAAAACTAAATCATCCACCATCCAACTCCACAACACTGTTTCATTAAAACAAATGTATCAAATGACGACATTCATGGATTTAGAGGAATAAAAAGGATGAAAGCTCAGCAGTGTAGAAAAAAAAGAAGAAGAAAAAAAAAAAGCTCAAATGAAGAGTGGCAAGACTTGTGCCAGGGTTTTCAGAACGGTCATGCGAGTAATCCTTCTCAAGTAGGCCAATAAAGTAGCTTGACCATTTTTAATTATCGGTTTTGTTTTGTTTTTTTTGTGTTACTGGTAATGCAAAACCAAATTTTTTTCATTTACTTGGTTTAACACGACTGAGTTGCCCTTGAGCAAGGCACCTAACTCCAAATTGCTCCGCGTGTGTGTGTCCACGGTTTGCAGTGTGTGTGTTCACTACTCAATACTCCAATTGTGTGCACTAACTTGGATGGGTTAAATGCAGAGGACAAACTCCAAGTATGGGCTGTCATCCTTGGCCTTTACGTCACTTCACTTTTCATTCTCTCTCAGTATAAAGCCTATTAAAGTAGTGTTTATAAGCGATGCTTTGTTCGCAGAGGTTACCAGGGAAACAGCTCTACTTCTGTAGTTTCATAAGTGCCACCTACTGTCGGAGAGTGGATTTACATTTTCATTCAGCTTGTCTGCCATTTTTGTTCAGACCAATGCGAAAATCAGACCAAATATGTTTAGTAAATTCTAAACAGTATATGAAATTATACAAATCTCAACATTTCGGATAAAATGGTAGCATATGTACAATTGTTTATGGAGCAGATAAAATGCCTATCATTTATAATTTTAAGTGATTCTATTTATTTAAAAAAAAATTAAATTAAATGTGAGGTTTATCATTTTAAAAAACTTTTTTTGTCAAAACCTTATGAGCATGTAATACCCTAACATGTTGTTGCAAGTCTACCATCCAATAATTTGTTTGTTTAAAATTCCTCCATTGCTGTTAATGTTATTTTAATGTTTATGCAAACAAAAAATCCATAGTGCTGCTAATTTTATTTGTTGTTTGTTGATTTGCGACATAAAACTTGGTGAAATGATTTCAGTGAGTGTATCAGTACTTTTTGAACATTTCCAGCACATTTTAACAATACCGTGATATTGATATCCATGATCATTTTGGTCAATATAATGGTGATATGAAATGTTCATACTGTTTCGTTTCTAGTGGGGACACTGCAAATGTTGGCAGGACCAGTAAAAAAAAAAATCCTTATCAGTAATGGGTGACTTAATATTATTCCAAAAGCCAGAGTTTGACAAATATCATGAAACAGCCAGGAAAGTACTCCGTTATTTAGGCTATTTATTTATTTTTTGCCTTTTCTGGGCAATTCTGACACTTCTGAAAATCAAATCGATTGAACATACAAACTCTATAAAACAATCATTTTGTGCTTTTGTATTATCAAGTGAAATCCAAACCACATATCATTGGAGATAAAAGCTCAGTGCAAACTCTTTGTCAGATGGGAACCAGCTTTCAATTTCATGCTCATTTAATGAGACACTCCCGGTAATGTCTCGTCTCTGTCCTCCATGGCCATGAGAAGCCATTACAGAAACACACATCGGCCACGACAGCTCACTAACGGCAGAGAGAACGAGGCACAGTCATTACGCCACAACAGCCATGTTGGTGATCCAGATAATTGGCAGGAAATAGAAGTCAGAAGCAGGAAAGTGGCGTAGAGGGCCGCCGTGCTGAGGGTCAGTGTACAGCGCTGCAGAGAGCCAATAGAGAGATGAGAAACATGGTGGCGGTGGCCCTGAGCCAGATCCCTTCTGTCCATTCCTGAGCATGACAATCACTTTCAGTTGAGCTTGTCAGGTATATAAGACGCTGATAGAACGCTAGATTGGAGCCTGATGTGATTTTCACAAGGTCATACCCGTCGCTTTACTACTGCAATGAAAAGCAATGCCATGTGCAATTTAAAGCAAAGAAAACTTTTACATACTCCATTAGAGAAAGACCACATACACATGAGTGTTTGAAAGATTGAAAGCCACCTGTCAGTCAATAATATGTATGACCAATAGTAGGGCTGCTTGATTATGGCACGATTACTTAGATTAATTCTGAGATCATGACTATTTAACACAATTACCCATCCACTTTATTAAACTCGGTCACTTAACATTTTTTTTACATTCTTTTGGACAGTGGACTGGAAGAAATTCTGATAATTTACTAAATACTTTTCCACACAGAATATGTACACAAAATGTGTAAATTAATAAATATGAAATTTAGCTTTATTTTATTATGGGAAAAAACAATAATAGATATGCAAAACAATTCCATATACACAATTCCATGAATAATGAGGACATAATGAACGGAGATGACTAACATGTGGTTTATGAATATTCTTGGGACTAAAAGGAAACAGACTAAACATATGCTTACCATCTTTCTGTCTGGATTAAACACATCATTTGTTATGGTGTTGCTATACTGGATAAAGATATTATTCTATGACAAAAGAAAGAAAAAAAAAGCACAGACATTCCTCCACAGAGAGATAATTGCAGCATCTCCATCTTCTCCGAATGGAATTCTTAATAACCATTACAAGGAAATCAGGACATCATCTCAAAGAAAAAAATTCATGTCAGTCCCCTTAAAACGAGAACCTAAATTGTTAATTTTCTGTTACTTGAGTCTAGCAATTCAGAAACACAATGTGTACAAATTAAACACTTTGTGGAGAGTATGGTGAGACTTCCTTTTTAACTGATTATCATGTTGGTTGCTTGAAACACATTACTAGGGAACAGATGTCGCAATATAATATGCTTGCTGAGACAAATAAGGGACAACTGGAAAGACAACTCCCCCATCAGGTCAAAGCAAGCAATGCAAGGACATCCTTACAACAAACTCCATCTGAGCAAATACAGTACCGTGTGTCCTTTCATACAGAAACAGCATATCTGGAACTTTACATTTACGTTTGGATACAACATCACCATCTGACAGGCTGCTGAAAAAACGTATTAAATATGCCAACTTGAAGCTTTAAGCTAGATATGCCAAATTAATTGACTTGAGCTGGTGTCTCTTCAGTATGGAAGCTTGTTTCCACTATGGAATAAAACAATTAAAAAGGTAATTGGACTTTTTCACAGAATTGTGTGATATAAACTAGCAATTGCGAGTTATAAAGTTGCATTACTTTTTTTCTCAGAATTGCAGAGGTTTTCTTGTTATCACGACTTAAAATAAAAATAAAACCTAACTAACCGCAACTTTATCTAATGAAAATCAATATTAGTTTAACAATGAACTAGTATTAGAATGAATTAATATGATTAAATATTAGCAAAAACTAATTATATCGAAATCGGTAAAGCATCTCAAATAAGTATTGTTAAATCAAAATTGGTATCACAACCGCAAAATCAATTGACTTTCACCAATAAAAATATAAACAGTTATTTTAAATCAAAACAAGCCTCCTCTCTGAACATGAGCTGGCAAAGGAAAATGTGAAATTGTCCAGACAGGAAAAGCTAATGAACGGACTGGTCCAGATGGTGATTCAACTGTGATGAAACAAAAGACATAATTGAGAGGCATGCTATGCAGGGACTTTATCTCCTGGATCGCACACTTTTAGAGGCTACGCAAAATGGCAAGAAGACGATACGGCTAATTGGCATCATTGAGTTCCTACGAAGGCTTGTTGGGCTCTCTGAGGAGTGGCTAGTAACTGGATTTTGCTTGTTAGCAAAAGCGCCAACAGCTTCTCTATGCGTAAGGAGTCTGGAGATCTATAGTGGAGGGAAGGTACAGTCACCGCACAGCATCATGAGCTCATGAGGCCAATTTAACAAGATTAGCAGCGTGTACATCGCATACTGATATACTGAGCAGGTTTTGTCGATGTAAAGATTACTGATGAGATTGTCCCAGGCTTAAACATACTGAATAAGTGTACAAATGAAAGAGGGGAGAGATTTGTGTATTGCAACAAAACCTACAGCAACAGGTTTTATTTTACCATGCAAAAAAATGCTTAGAAAAATAAAGCTCACGAGAAAAAGCATACTCTGATCAACAAAATCAGTTATTAATATATTGTTGGCGCAAACCAGGTAACATTGGCAGAATAGTATCCTCAGTATCAGTACTCAGTAGCGATTATTTTTTTTAATTTATGGATCAATATGGACAAATGTGTTATTAGAGGAGAAAAACGAAATGAGGAACATACCAATGAAGGAACATATGCAAACAAGAAGAGTCGTAGCATTAGAAGCGAAGGTAGGAGAGTAACGTTAACTTTACTGGAAGAATGGAAGAATCTGTTTTCTGTCAATGAGCGAGATGGGCAGTCTGTTTGCTCTGTAGTAAAGTACTTGGCCTATGCATGTCAATTCGATGCGTTTGTTTAATATACTTGCATTTTAAATCGATAAAAATAACAGCATCGCCGCACTTGCGGCTGGAATGCGGCTAACTGCGGCTAACTCTTTGCGAGGGATTGCGACGTGACAGAATGCTTCATATCGTCAGAGATTGTAATTACAATGCGCTCAGTGTTGTTTTTAAAAAGAGTTGAGTAACATTTGCTTAAGGCATCGGTTTAACCTATAACATTCTGTTATTGTTTGGTGAGTATTACGATGATAAAGAGTCATACAGCGTTAAATCGCTAATTAAAGTACGGTTTGTGTATGTTCATTGCGAATGATCTGATTACTGAATTCTTTAGTTTATATTTGTAGTTTTTATTTGGTGGAATACATTGTTCTCATTTTCTGTGACCTAATGTATATCAGGTGAGTTTATTGAACAAGAGAGTTTAACTTTGATATGAAGTCACACTTCCACCGTCATTTAAACACACTGTGAAACAAAAACGAATTTCTTGTTGTTTGTGTTGATTTTGCAGAGTGTGACAGAAATAAAATACTGCACTGCCTCTTCTGTATAATAATAATAATAATATAATATTATCTCCTAATACCATAACATTAAACCTGATTAGTTTGCATTGGTGACGTCATATGTAAATGATATGGGGAGACTTGCACTTGGACCATTGTGCGGCCCAGTGGAAAAAAAGGTTGAGATTGAGAACCACTGCATTAGAGGAACTCTGTCTGTCTTACGTGTTGTTTTTGTGTTTCAACAAACCATATTACTGTAGATGCGCCTTCAGATTTGAGATTTTTTTACAGAGAATCTTTACACCCCTAATATATATACACAACTTGCATTTGATTTTGTCCTCATATTAAACTCCGGGTTTAAAGGGGAGAAATTGGACGACTGCCATTTCATACAATTTTATAAGCAGCTTACAAAAATACATTACTGAGAGTAGAAACTCAGAGCAAACCTTATGAAAGAATCACATGGTTCATCACATGAGAGAATGGCTTAATTTTCATGTCCTAAACGTCTTTATGTGGCACAGCTGAAAGAGTCAAAGACCTTGGAGAAGACAAACCTCTCAAAACCCATAAACCTGCAACAATAACATTTATGTGAACGGGCAGGCTACTCTGTGCAAGCTGCTTAAATCCTGAACAACCACGCTATGAGCTTTAAATGTTTGGAATCGATGATAAAATATTGAGCAGACCTTTCCGCATGTTCCTGAAGATGGATCAGTGTAAAGCCATAAATCAAAAAGCCCACTGTTGCTTTCATAAATCTCCAGATAGGCCAAATAGAGTGTTGGATTAGCATAGTCTGGAGCGAGGCTGCAAAAGTCCTCTCCCCTTTGTTGGTGGAGACATCCGCATCTTGATAAGCAATCAGCAATACCCAAACTGACAAGATTAACTAGAACCACTGAGGGGAACCTGATGAGCAAAGATACAGAGATGAAGGATGCATGTCTAACACGAGGCAGCTTATAAGATTTATATATATATATATATATATATATTACTTAAATGTAACTTATATTGAAATATAATGCTGTAGCTAGTACTTTAAAATGCATTTGAGAAAATGTTTGTTTTAGTCCCTGCACTCTTTAGGTAGTCTTATTTACCATTATCTAGCAAATTTTCATGGATGAATTCTAGTAATTGAAAAAAATGTAATATCCGCAACACTGCTTTAAACTCCCATGTTTAATATAAAGGCAACGTTTCGAGCCTGCTGGGTCTTCTTCAGGCAAAAAAAAAAAAGGAATTCCAGTAATTTCAATAGGAATCTACTACAACCAATCAGGAATTTTCACGTGTAGTTGAAAAATTTCCCACCGCAGATTATTCAATGGGTTCAATTGCCGCATGGATTGAAAGCGTCTTCTGTGTGAGCTGAGCTTCATATATATTGACAAAAGACAATGAACCTTTTCACTAGTGTGATCGCACCTTAATGCTGTGACTTTTCAATTCAATTACAATAATGATAAATAATGGTTGAATCTTTCTATCTTTCCGTTCTCAAACAGTGGATTTGTTTACCTAAGAATCTTAATAGACATTTTTGCTTTCTAACATTCAATCCCAAACCATTTGCGGTTGAAAAACCTCCATTTGAGCTTGATTTTGGAATAATGTTAATAATATAACGACAGACGCAAGTGTCTGACCATACATAAAGCCACAATACTAACTTTGACAACAAGGTGTTTAATCTTTTTAAATCAAGGTGTTTTTTCCCCCGGAATAGTAGCGGATCTACACTAACCTGCAATTTTTGCTGGTTTCAAAACGAGCTGAATAGGACCTGTCATGGAATCATATCCTCGGATAAACTCCTGCGATCCACAGCTAATGCGAACACATTGTCTTGCGACTTGCATAGCATGACTTGACAGCTGAACGTGGGCATTTCACTCAATTTGGATGCGTCAACGACACATTTGCATAGGCCGTACTATCTGAATTCATGATTGGTTGACTGCCAAATTAAAATCTTAAACAGAATGATAAAATTACATTATTAACCGGTAAAGGGTCATTTCAAATAAGCGTTTCTGTTCAGAACGTTAAAACTTGATTTCATTTTCATTTTTATGTTCCTGTTAAAATTTCGCTCCTTTCCAGTTTTTCTTTTTGTTCCTTGAACCGGCTCAGAGCCCTGATTGAAATCCAGCTTAATACCGGTCGAGTTCTAACAGCATTTGGATGAGAATTTTGCTTTAAGGACTGACAGGTGAGCTGAGGATTTTGCCATCTCCTTCCCCATTCTGTTAAAAAAAGGCCTAAAAGAAATAAAACCCCACGAACACTGGAAACCCACAATGCCTCCAAAGATCGACCATTAAAGGCTTTTTTTTTTTTAAGAATTACTTTACAATGAGATCATTAAATGAGTTGGTTTAAATGAGCAAGGAAACTTAACCCAAAAGGCAAGCTCCAAAATTACAAGCTGTATATCTTAATAAACTTCACAGGGTTCTTGAGACAGATGCATATATAATTCAGCTGTAACCTTGGTGACCAGCATCACACTTGCTGTGTAAGCACAATAATCTCAGGCACTTTCAATAGAATACATGTGCTGACTTCAAGAGCCTTTCACAAGCTGATTGATTGAAAACACCGGCTTCTCTTGTTAGCGTTACAGCAAAATGTCATTCGATGCAAATTCACTGGAGCTCAGGGACAGTGGCAGAGTTGCAGAGTTGGCGTTAAAACTTGGCAGACCGCACAGCCGGCTGACTGCTGTGAATTGATGCATGGTGCTGGATCATTTACTTTCCTTTGGTCCGCATAGATCACTGACTGACTTTCCAAAAAGGATCCAGAATATTTCAACACAAAAGATACTTTGTTGACACTTCAAGGTTTTTAAAACTTTCACATTTTGTGAGGAGACCAGCACTGCTTGCTATCTGAGCACTCAGATCAAGGGGTCATTTCTCTTATATAAAAATCGGAACCGGCCCGACTGGTCCAGTAGAAAAAGACCTTAGCATTGAGCCCTGATATATAAAAAGCACAGCTAAATATGACATTTATTACATGGTTTATATGAAGATTGTTTTAAATTCACTTAAGTTAAAAGTTGTTATATTTTTTAAAGCCTATTCAGTTCTAAAAATGAAAGCTTTCAATGTTGAATGTCTATAATTAATGGATATAATTTAGAAAAGAAATCAATTTAATAGAGACATCAGTATCAGTACTGATATCAGTGATACTGGCCTTCATTCAGTGCTTAGTAAAAAGATGCCATTAAACAAGTATTTCAAATATACTGTCTATGTTTCTACATTGTTTTGGGGATAGAATGTGAAAGCATTACAATATAAAAATATATTAAAAACTTTAAATGTTAGGTGCAATTAATCACGATTAATTACAGAAAAGTGTGTGATTGATTAGTTAATTTTTTAATTAATAAGTTTTTGCACTAATAAAGACATTTATACGTAACAAGAGTAATGTCGACAGATAAATAGAGATCGATGACAAAAGCCTGAAATCTGAGGCAAATCGGTGCTTGCTCACTTGAGTGATGATTGCTATGTGTGAATTTTCAAAATCATGAGTTCACAGATCATAGTTGACGATTACAGCATTTCACCAGATTTGTAATGAGACGCGTTTGTAAACTTGTATTCCGCCACAATTAAAGCTTGACGGTTTCCGTCAAAATTAAAGCTCACGGATTGATCTCTTGCATGTATAGAAATAAGGGAAAAATATACTATAAGTTTCTTTCTTCTTTTTTTTTCATGTTGAACCCAGATGGTCCCAATTCACTCACTCTACTCGACTTCTCGATCTGTCCTAGGAAAGATATGGGCTGTGTCTGCATTTTGTACACACTGGCATGTACTCTAGAGTTTGTACTGAGGTGAGTTAGTGCGTTTATCTAACATCATCATCATCATCTTCTGTCCTTAAGCATATTCAGTGTGATATGAAAAGCAAACAGTGATCCAATTCCAGCCTCCTTACACTTTGCAGTTCAGTGGCCTTGACTCAATGTGTGACCAGAGCCATTGTACTTGAGGAATGAATAGACTGAGCAAACTCAAAGGTTATGTCTCACTGGAGGTCAATTTTACATTTCCCATGATGCCATGATCTGACATGTTCACTTATGGAAAAACAGACAGGCTGAAGTGAAGGAAGTTAGAGCAGCGGTTCTTAATCTTTTTGACTCCAATAAAACAAAACTAAATAAGAACAAAAACTATAAAACCACACTAGATATAGCTGCAATCAAAATTATTCAACCCCCTTGACCTGCAAGACATTGTGCTGTCAAGAACAACATTTTATGAGAACAACAAAGGCATCAGTAAACTATTATAGAAAGAATATTAATACACATTTGAATAATTCTGATAACGTTAAGTTGATGAAAAATTTAAATAAATCAAATTGGCTCTAAACATTCATGTCCAAAATTATTCAACCCCCAAAAGTCAAATTTTGTGCAGAATTGTTTATTCTTTATAAACTCCAGAAATCGCTGCCTGTCAGTGCTTAGAAGCTTCTGTCACCTTTTTACTGAAATCTTGGCCCATTCATCGCTTAAAAAATTCCAGATCACTGATAATCTTTGGTTTTCACGTTACCACTGCTTTCTTCAAATTCCACCAAATATTTACAATGAGATGTAAATCTGAAGACTGTACAGGCCACTCAAGAACATTCTACGGCTGGTCCCTGAACAAAGCTTCAGTAGATTTGGATTCATACTTTGGGATGGCTGTCCTGCAGGAAAGTCCATTGATCACCAAGCGTCAGTCTCTACACAAAAGGCATCACCGTCTTTGCCTTAATAATGGCTTAATACTTCAAAGAATTCATTATATCTTTCATACAGTCAAGATTCCCACTTTCTGCAATAGCAAAGCACGCCCAATACAGACTGGACCGCCTCCATGTTTAACCATAGAGATGGTGTTCTTCTGCACAGAAGCTTTGCCTTTTTGCACCAGACATACTGCTGTTCCATGGGTCTGAAAAGTTGCAGTTTGGTCCCATCACTCCATAAAACATTCTTCCAGAACCCCACAGGTCTATCCAAACAGATTTTAGCATATTCAAGTCGGCCTTTTGTGTTCTTCTTGGTCAAGAGTGGCAGTCGGCAAGATGTCCCAACATGAAGACCATGCTTAACCAGTGTTGTTCTTATACTCTGCATTGAAATGTTTTTTCCTGCTTTCATCAGGTCATCTTGTGAGTCTTTGGCAGTAAATTAAGGGTTTTTCTCAGTTGCTCTGATCAAACATTTAATTCCCCTTAATATACTCAAAGCGGTTTGTCACCAATATTAATTGAAAAAAAGAAGAAGAAAAAAAGAGAGAGAAAGAGAAAATTACTTTTGCTGCTTTAACAAAGATTAAGCAATATTTAATTTATTCAGTGAAGACTATCCAGTGTTATTTACATTTGATTATTCAATGTCTGTACCTGAATAGTTAAATTTACCTGAAAAACATAAAGCACTGTTTATTTCATTTGTATCTTTGTTCTATTGCATTTATTTATTTATGCTTGTAATTTGTGCATTTGTTTCTATGTAGATGCACTACCCTACAAAATCACCCCAATCACCATAGAATGATTCATTCTTTACAAACAGAGCTATTCAAGTCATCTGGGGAAATTGTTTTCAAATCGCAATATATACAGCGGAAAAACAAAATATTGCAATGTAATGTTTTTCTAATATCGTGCAGCTCTAATACACACACACATACATACATAATACACATATACATATATATTACACACACACACACACACACACACACACACAGACCCTTTCCAAAAAATTTGAATATCATGGAAAAGTTTATTTATTTCCATAATTCCATTCAATTATTCCATCCTCAACGGCTGCGTTGAGTGGACAGCACAGTGGACCAACAACACCAGCCGATGACATGGCTGCCCAAACCAACACAGACTGTGGAAACTTCACACTGGACTTCAAGCATCTTGGATTGTGTGCCTCTCCATTCTTCCTCCAGACTCTGGGACCTTGGTTTCCAAATGAGATGCAAAATTTGCTCTCATCAGAAAAGAGGACTTTGGTCCACTGTGCTTTATTAAATCCAGAGTCAACGCAGCCGTCTACCAGGACATTTTCAGAGCACTTCATGCTTCCTTCATTTTCCAGCAGGATTTGCACCTGCCCACACTGCCAAAATAACCAAAACCTGGTTCAGTGACCATGGTATCACTGTGTAAATACTGTGTGATTTCATGTAATATTCAAATTTTTTGAAATCCTGTTTTCGTGGGTTTTATGAGCTGGAAGACCAAATTATGTACAAATAAACAACTAAATACTTGAAATCGTTTAAGTTGTGGGCCCTGAATCTATAATCTATGGAAGTTTAACGTTTTGAATGGAATTATGGAAATAAATAAACTTTTCCATGATATTCAAATTTTTTGGAAAGGGTCTGTATGCGTGTGTGTGTGTGTGTGTGTGTGTGTGTGTGTGTGTGTGTGTGTGTGTGTGTGTGTGTGTGTGTGTGTGTGTGTGTGTGTGTGTGTGTGTGTGTGTGTGTGTGTGTGTGTGTGTGTGTGTGTGTGTGTGTGTGTGTGTGTGTGTGTGTAAATAAATAAAAAACACACACACACACACACACACAAAAGTAAAAACAACATTGTGCCCTTTACTGCAGAAACATTTACATCATATTTAGCACTGTTTTTGCTCTTTGGAAATTAAAACCAGTCGTTTGCAAATTCAGAGTTCGTAAAACGATATTGCAATATCACACAAGCAGCACTTTTTGGTAAACAGGAATTTCATCTATAATGAAATTCCTATGACTTATTCTGAAATGGCAGAAAGATAATACAAAAGATATATACAATTCTAAAAGCAATCATCTTGGCTGAATCCATCAATATGAAAAAAATAAAAATAAAAAAACACATTACATGACTATCCTTTCATCAACTAAAGGCAAAATCCTTCCATTGAAGTGTAAATAAT
Source organism: Rutilus rutilus (assembly GCF_951802725.1). Lineage (NCBI taxonomy): Eukaryota > Metazoa > Chordata > Actinopteri > Cypriniformes > Leuciscidae > Rutilus > Rutilus rutilus. The sequence continues at coordinate 13,022,851 of NC_140225.1, forward strand.
GTCAAGCATGTAGATCCAGCATCAAACCAGAAATAAAGATGCTAATAAAACAGCAAAAAAATACAATTACCCATTCATACTTGAGCAATAATCTGATGCTGTAACAGACGTATGAGACTTTGTGCAATAAGATAGTTTGAGAGCCCATCTAAATACTGTCACAGCATACTGAGAGATGAAGCCTTTAATATTTAAACATCAATGCTTCCCCCTCAAATAATTACAACCCTAAAATATTTATATTCCAGTGCCTTTCAGAAGCCCTGGCTTTTTGTGAGAGGAAAATTGGAAAATTGAAGCGGCAACCGCATTTCACAAGTGGGTGGTGTTGAGAGGCGCACAGAGTGTGTGAAACGTTCTTCTTGGAAACATTTCACCTCCACAAAAAGAGAAAGACCTAACTCTTTTGCTGCCACTTCATCATTCTTCAACCATCCATCATGCGTCACATTAACATCATCTCAAGGATTAAATAAAGAAACTATCTGTAAAATGCATGCAATAAAAAACTTAAATGTTAGTCCAGTCCATAAAAAATAATGAATAATTCACACATGACCATTATCATCTACTGATGGGTCCCTTTCATAATTCAAGGCACATTATACTGTATAATGGCACAAACATAAAATAGGTGGATCATTTTAAAACATTCCCTCATTTCCAATGGAACATTAAGTACATCACACAAATAAAAGCCTGTTAATTGTCTCAGTGTGCTTCTCATAACATCTGTGATATGAGACCGACGCCTGTGCACCAGAGATATTTATAAAATAATAATTGATTTTGCACTGTGGATCTGTTTGTACAAAACATGCCTGAAGGCTCCATTCTTCCCTAAAGATGGGAAACTACTTAAAGTGCTCCCTGTTCTGCATTTAAGCGAGATGAGAGACACGGAAGACTACAAGTGGAGCTTTGATAAATGCATGGAGCGCTCACATCATTACATACAAGACAAGACTTGCTGACAAGAAACCCAAATCAATCTTGTTATCTGGATCCCACGAGGAGGTCATCTCTCTCCTCCAGCATTCATCAGGACATTTGGCACACCGCAGAGTGGGAGAGATCTCCAGCCTGGCATTACACAATCATAAATCAACTGCAGAGCCCCACTCGACTGCGAACTTGTGGGTAGAACGTGAAAGAATTAAAAATATAGAACTTGATGTGTTTTCAATTACACATTTCCTCCACAATGCCTCATGATGTTTGGTGGAAAAAGCCAGTCTAAATGTATACAAGTGCTGCCTTTCCAGTTTGATGCCATTATACAATGCAAAACCTTCTTCTTAGTTTCTCATCAATGTTATTTGGCTGGTGTTCCAGATGGGCAGTGCACAATTTGTACACTTTTTACCTGCAATATGAATAATTGCTGCACGAACTATAGCAGAAAACGGCAAAAGACTTTAAGGTTTTAGAAGATGTCTGTTGGCAAAAGCTGAATTTTCAGCATCATTACTCCAGTCTTCAGAGTCACATGATCCTTCAGAAATCATTCTAATATGCTGATTTGCTGCTCAAGAAACATTTATTATTATCATCAATGTTTAAAACAGTTGTGCTGCTTAATATTTTGTGGAAACTGATCATTTTATTAGGATTCATAAATGAATAGAAAGTTCAAAGGAACAGCATTTATATGAAAAAGAAACAGTGGCTGTTATAAACATCAAATAATATAGATTTTAATATAGAATTTTCACTTCAAGTATATTTTTCTAAAATACTAAAGTACAATTATTTTAAAGTGTGTTAAAAGCTGTATTGCGAAAATAGGTAAAAGTATGATGCTAATATATTTAATATATTTAAAGATAGTAAAATTTTATTTTACTTATATAAATTTTGTTATATTTGCAATGTACTACTGAAAAAGGAAATATATTTAAAATACAATAAAGTATACTTTTTTCCATTAGGGATTGTTTATTCTTAGCTGTTTATCTTAATTCTTAGCTTATTATTATTATTATTATTATTATTATTATTATTATTTGGGAGGGAGGATTGATTGCCACACAAAAATATTATTTACTTTTAAAAACAGATCCATCAAAATGTTTTTCGTTAAAAAAAAGAAGAAAAAAAAAGAACAATGTATAAAACTAGCACCTAAACTTTTATTTTACAACTATTATCTGTTCTGTATATGGTAGTTCACTTTTTCTCTTGAGGTAATTTAGAAAAACTTGGTTAAAAAGCTATTTTTTAATACAAATCAACACATACAATTCAACAGTAAACATAAACATACAATTCATTATTAAAACAGACATCTAAAAATTTTTAAATGGAAACTACAATTCTGCACAATTCTGCAACCCACACACATTCACTTGACCTTGTTTAAAACAGTCACTGCTTTGGGCACAAACGAATTCCTATAAGCCTTCTTCCTAGCTAAGGGAGTTCTGAACCGGCAACCTGATGGAAGTAGATGAAAATAATCATAAAGAGTAATAATAGAAGCTGCTTTCCTCTTTACTGCCATATTATAAAGGTCCGAGAGGTGAAGCTGCGAGAGACCCCAGTAATCTTAGATGCCTGCTTAATAATTCTTGATAATTTTTTCCTATTTTCAGCTGAAAGTAAGCTATACCAAGAAACAATGTTAAATGTCATGACTGATTCCACAAGTGACCGATACACTGTTGTCAAAATGTCCTGTCTAACATTAAATCCTTTCAACTGTCTCAGAAGAAATAAACGCTGATGAGCCTTCTTGCAGACACAGTTCACATGTTGTGCAAAGGACAGTCGGCTGTCAATCACAGTACCTAAATATGTAAAGGATTCAACCTGTTCCACTTCCTGTTCCCCTAACCTAAGTGGTTCAGAAAGAGAAAAAGAGATTTTGGATGGACGAAACCCCCCACAACACAACTCTTTGGTTTTTCTTGCATTCAACTTTAGGGAACTGTCATGGAACCAGCCAACCATGGTTTCAACAAATTGTTTGTACATAATCAGGGACTGTTTATCTGTCATACAAGCCACCAAAGCCATGTCATGTAAGAAAGAGTATGCGCACTCTCTGTGACATGAGATAAAGACAATGTTTAAAGCATAGCATAAACTGATGCGCTGCTTTAAATACAAATTCAAGCTTTGTGATTAGTTCATTTAATTATCAGTCATGCAATGTACCATGCATTTTCCATGTGTACTGTATGTGAAGTATAGAGACATTCTCCCGATGGCCACTCCGTGCCTGATAAGATTATTACTAGATACACACCTGACCTTCTGTAGAACTTGGTGGCATCGTGTTCACTCTCGTATCTGAAGCCCTGACAGGGCTTTGACCACAGTACTTAACGTTATAAGTAACATACAAACACGCTCTGCACTCCATGTATAGTCCAGCAATGTCTTTTGTGTGTGCATAGATGCACATAGATTTACACAATTGATGCTGATTTGCACTTAAGTCCCTGCACTTGGATCCTTTCAAAATCATTAAAATGCATTTATCCATCCATTAACAGTCTTGTTATAATTTACTGCTTAATGCACTAGCAGACAGCATTATCACATGGCTGCATATATAATTTAAGTTAATTTACAAGCCAGCTGATTAATTTCCATGAGGGAATTATTTCATTGCATTTCATTTCAAATACTTGCCTTAATTAAGATACAGTGAAATATTGGTCTATTCAGAGCGAAACAGATACTGATAGAAAAAAACACACACACACACACACACACACACACACACACACACACACAAAGGTAAATCAGAGCCAATCCCCAAAGCTTTATTGACTCTAGTTGTTATCAGAGTCTCTTCCGCATTGATCAGATAATGAAGCGAGGAATGCATCAGCCCTTCGTCTGGACACACAACAGCCATGCTTGCTCATTAATCACCCGAGAGGACAAGGGGAAAAACAAACCTTCAAACTGTTCGAGATGGCCTTTCTGTTACGGAAGGACTCAGCATGATTGAAAGTTCGACATTGCCATGTTTTCAGCATGTGTCCATCCATCCATCGGCACCTCCACAGCCCTAGCCAGACACGCCAGCTACAGCCAAATGGCTAAAATTAGCCTCTAGATTGACAGCTTCAATTGAATTGTTGGTAGGCAGAGTGAAAGTGCCTGTGTTTTTCTACTCTACCTTGGTGACACTCAATTAGGTCAAGCTTTGGTTTCTAAAAGTGTGTGATGCCTAGCGACAAGGTATTATATTAAAACCTGGTGATAAAAGAAACACTTCACAAACTTAAACAGAAGAACCTAGAGTCACTCGGTGTGGAAAAACTGCTAAAAGGTGAGTATCTTAGGAGGCCATTTACAATCGTATCACTTGTGTCAAAGGTATTGAAGGAATAACATTATTGTGTTACAGTAAATACAATTAATAATAGTAATACAAGTAATACAATTAGTAAATAAATACAATAGTTGCACTGCAATTTTGACCAACAGAAATTAACAATGACATTTTTGGTTGATAGTCGAAAGAGAAAGCAGGCTGAAAATCTGTCTGACAAACTGTGAGAAATGATCTGTTTTAATTTAATGCAAATCATGTTAGGTGATATATTAACAAAAAAGATGTCACATTTATGACTAATACAACAAACACACCTCTGTACGTGGCGTGTTAAGGCTCTCAGAAAAAAAGTCTATGGAAGCATATTGTAGTCACAATGCGCGAGTACAGGGTTTACAGTGGGTTTACCACACACACAGTATAAGTACTCTACCCATGTGAACTGCGAGCCCAATACGGTCATTCACCATTGTTTTGAGGCTCTCTTTTTTTTTCTTTTTTTTTTAAGTATCGGTTCAGGCACCGGTACCGTTTTAAAAGTATCGATTTGGCACAGGTATAAAAAATAAAATAAAAAAACAATACCCAACCCTAGCATACAGTATCCATTGCTATGGTTATCACTGCCAATCGGGTTCAATTGCGCATTTAAATACGTTTGCCAATCCAGAAACTTTGCAATGTGAAGTCGGAACTCGGAAGCATGAAAAATATATATTTTATACAGAAACCGAGCAAAGATCGCTGTCATTATGATCACTGAAGCTGTCAATATCAACGAGAGGTTGAATCTCTTACATAGTTTAAAATTTGTTGGTTATAATGAAAGGCATCGCGAGCATGCAGAACTCACGCTGAACAAAAACAAAAAGCAGTGTTGAGCAGATTCTGTCTAATTAAACATCTGATTGGCTACTGCATTCACACGTTCAACAAATGTCTGTGATTGGCTACAAAGCTCAACACTGCAAAGACACTTTGCAAATAGAAACCATTGACGCTTTTCACAGATTGCTCACACAAACATTCAAGGGAGCATTTTAAAGCAGCTGGTTATTAGCGGGTCCCTGTACTTCAGAGTGGCAGGTATCGTCACATTAAGTGATTAAATAAATCTTTGGCTGAGATTAATTTTGGTGGCCGCCAAAATATTTTGAATGCATGGAAAAATATTAATATATTGCAAAAATAGTATTACAATTGAACATATCCGTTTTATATTGTAATATACTTAGATTATTTCTGTTGCGGCAAAAGAATAGCATTTATTTGAAACAGACTTTCTGTAAAAATGTTTTTAGTCACTTTCAATCAATGTAATGCATTCTTGCTGAATCAAAGTATTAATTTTTTTTATCTTACTGACCCCAAACTTTTGAACAGTAGTGTATATCAGCAAACAGCAACCCGCATGAGAGCCTGAGAGACTGAATGAGGAAAAAAAAAAAAAAAGTGAATCCCATCCCATTCTGTCATCCTTAGATGACAGAATTGAATTCATCCAGCAGTCTTCGGTTTGTGTATAGTTTCTCTTTGTTTTATAAAGACAAAAAAAAATATATTATATATATATATATATATATATATATATATATATATATATATATATATATATATATATATATATATATATATATATATATATATATATATATATATATATATATATATATATATTAAGGGGAAAAGATGTTTTAGAACTTATTTGATTTCTTTCCAAATTATTTAAACAGAGTTAATTAAAAATGCATTAACCGTGCCAAATTAATTAAAGTACCGGTAATAACTCTCGGATGAATCCACAATATTAACTTTCAAATAACTAAAACACTTGTGTCAGTTTCCCGCTCGCAAACACTTCTAACTATGAAAGATTTTTGCATGCCCCAAATTGCCAGTATCTATTTTTAAGATGTGAAAATTCCCACTGTTTCAGTGAAAGACAGCCTGTTGTTTCAGTCTAAAACTAATGAATTGTAAAAAGTTTAGTTTCAAAAACCTGCAAAACAAGGTAAACACACAAGATCAGACCGCAGAGGAAACTTATGATATTTTTAGATTCATAATTAAAACTAGCTCTGTTTAATGAGAAAAGGAACACTGACATGACCAAGTCAGCAAACTTGCCTAGTGATTAAATCTAGGAAACAGATTTCTGGAGTACAAGCACCAACTTTTAAACTTTTTAAAGAAGCAAAACTCAACAATATGGACGGCCAATGGCTATTGTAAGAGATCTTCAGGCACGTTGATGGAACTTTGACTAATGTGACTACATCGTACATTTGTTGAAAATGTATGCGTGTTTTATGTCATACAAGTTTAAACATTTGGTTTCCTGTGATAAAGTAAGCATTGTTGTTGAAAACAATGGCGATTTAAATATCACCAAGATGATGTTAACTGGCTAATGTAAGTGAGGTTTTGTTGAAAGAAGACGGTTAGCTAGAGGGTTAAAAGTGCTGCACAGTATGAAATCATTTGCCAGCAAAAGTGTGGTTCGTTAGTTTCATTCATTTACATTTGTTTAATTGCACCTATTCACTAATTGTTGGTAAAATGTTAGTAAAAATCTGAACTACTGGCCTGACCAGCAAAAAAAAAAAAAATTTTTTTATTATTGAGCCTTGAAAAACGCACAAAAAAGAAATCGTAGGAATAGCGAGAAAGTCAAAAAGCTTTAAACCAAACCTCATTACCAATATGACAGAAAAAGAATTAGTGAGATGGGGAAGTCTTTAACATGCTTTATAAGGCTCAGGCTAATAATAATTTACGTCAATGGACAGTCTCATTATATTAGAGGTCTTATTTTCAAAGTGTTGAAAATTTGCCAAGCGAGCCGCTTCATCCATGATGGCTTTTGAACAACGAGAGGGAATTACATTGACTTTGATGGAAATAGCGCTTTAAATGTCGGACCATAAGCCGCAGCTCAGCTTTGATTAAGAACGGATTCCCATGCCAGACGTTCTGTTTGTTCGTCATGGACACAATTAACTCTACATGACTACCTTTGTATTTCACCACGTTTTGTAGGCTGGTGATCGCTTTTTTGAAAATCGAACATGACCCATGGCTTTTGCCGTAATTGGCAAGTTGCCGCTTAACTGCCAGGGGAACCTTTGAAACTTTCAGACAAAACAAAGTTTCAGCAGTTTTTTTTAATAAGTCAATGAAACATGAGGAACAAACACTAAAATTGCAATGTCTACCTAAAATACCAGATCAAATTCATTTACAGAGCTATTTATAGGCCTTTTAGATGTATTAGATACAGAACAGAGAGAAAGGATAATGATCAGGAGAAAAAGAAACTGCACCCACTGCAAAAAGCTGGACATTTAAGATATAGAGGGTATGCATTGACGTCACTTTCCCACCAGAACGCGCCCCTTCAGCCGAACTGAGTGGCAAAAGGGCCTGCTGCATGACTGGATTTAATAAGGGAAACTGCGAAAATTTGAGTAAAACCAACTCGAGTAAAATTATCAGTTTAAACTAAAGGTTTGACTCACTCAATAGTGTTCCTTACAACTTACCAAAGATCCAGTGATCCATGGATATTGACATGCTGCCAGAAATCGTGTTTCCTGACATTTATGTGTGCCTGATTTCGACGCCAGGGAAATCCATAATGCAAATTTGCTCGTGAAAGCTTTATATAAATACAATATAGGTAGGTCTAAATCCAGGTGATTACCTATATCAATGTTATATACTGTATATATCATCCAGCCCTAAAACTTAACCTTATTAAAAACATCCAATTATGCAGAATATAAGATGGTAAATATTTAATTGATGAGTTGTCAATACAATATATAATACAATACAATATATAGGGTATGATTTTACCCCAAAACTGCTGCCAGTTGTTTCTGTGATTTGCAGCGATCCATTTGCTTCTCTTTTCTGTAGCTTTCGGCAGTCTGTAAAAATATACCTCAGATTTTGAGTCAAATCTATTTGTACAGTCAATCTCAACGCTCTTTCCCCTTTTAGATGCGTTTTGTGTGTTTTTCACAGCATTCACGTTGAAAATTAATGCTGCCACTCAGTGGGCATAACCGCAGTCACTCCGGCCGATGGTGACATCACGTGCAGAGTACCCTCTTAAAATTTAACTACATACATTTATGGCTTATAGTTTTAAACAATTTTACTGATGTTTCCAAGATTATCATAAGTTTTTTTTTTTTTTATAAACATCTATAATATCCACTGTATAATAACATTATCTTGCCAATATGTGCAAAACAACATAAAACACATCATAAAAAAAGTATAAGTATAGAAAAAAAGTATAAAAATGGTTTAGAGCCAAAGTTAGAAAAACCTGATCAAGTCCAGTCATCTTTTAGCTCACAAAAAAGTAAAGAAGAAAAAAAAGAAGAGGAAATTAATGCATTCTCTCACTTTTGCAAATATTCACCTGTAACAATTGCTGGTCAATGGCAGCTCTACTTAAATGGTCCTTCAGAGCTAGTTGATGCCTGGTAAAGGACTTTCAACCAAGCAATTGATTTCAGAGAGTCTCTCTGGAAATGATTTCGAGTATCATAAAAGACTCGTTCCAGGCCCGATTTATGGAGTCAGCAAGAATATGAAGATTGACACATTTCATTTTCTTCCAGCGTGGCCATCCCAAACGCCATCAAAAAGAAAATGTGCAGGCAGCATATGTTTTCATTAGCCAGGATGGATTAATGCGCAAGCTTATAGAGCTTCAATGTACTGGCAGGAGAGAGATTGTTTACTTGCCGTGTCTGTTCACTGCTTCGGTCGGACAAGAGCTTACCGAATAATAATTCAAATGATTTTTCTCGGAGAACATTCTGCCGAAATAAAACCCATCCCACCAGCTGTCCAACTGTCTGGCAGACTCACTCTGATGGCCAGCCTTGACGAGATGGCATGTAGATGACAAAAAAAAATAAAAAATCTGCCAAGCTGAAAGATAATTTACCATGCTGAGAAAAGCCTCTTAATTTTGCATCATCCATCTATGACAATCATAATATCCAACATTCAGGTGTGATACAAAACTCAGAAACAGTACGGTTTTTCAACTAACACAGTGTGTTTAATCCCAGAAGTGCAAGAACAATTTATGCAAACTACATGCCAGAACTAAATGCACAAAGCCTGTCTCTTCTCCACTTACCAGTGATCAACCGAACACAACCGCTCCCCGGTTTCAATTAAAATGCCCAATTAAACCCAAGCTGGGCAGACTAATGTTGTTAAGTAATTCAAGTTCACAAAGCTGCCCGATTTATTATTGTTCCCAATATCCTGTGCACATTTTAATTTCTCCAGTTATAGCAGCAATTAAATATGCTGCTGCATTGTTTACCATCACAGAGACTCTCATTCGAATCTCAGATATTAATGGAGTGAAGATGACAAACAGGCGGATATTACCTTAACAGCCATCACACTGTTCTGCACAACGGATGAAATATTTAAGCTGCGCTTCATATTTAGAGTGTTATTTTATACATAACCTCAATGAGATAATGGGTAAACTCATGCTCATCAAAACCTTTATGGAAAAACCGAGCACTGTAGAGCTTTAAACTGCTTTACCCTCCCAAAGTAAACAAACTGAAATATTTTTCTCTCTCTTATGCTCAACAAGGCTTACATTTATTTGATCAAAAATACAGTAAAGTAGTAATATTGTACAACTTAAAATAACTGTTTTCTATTTTAAAATCCTGTGACGGCAAAGCTGAATTTTCAGCAGCCATAACTCCAGACTTAAGTGTCACATGTTCCTTCAGAAACCACTCAAATTCATAGTTTTCAGTCACATGATTGGCCCGCGCGGAGACCTAGAGGGCAAAGCATCCAGAGAACTGCAGCACATCTCAAAAGAACAACAAAAGTGTGTGAACGATATGCACATTTTTGAACTTGTGATCCATATACAGCACCTGGTGCAGAATTAAAATCACAAACACAGCAGGACATTCGAAAACATTCGACGTGAAAAACACTTAAAGTGCCTTATACTGAATTTGGTCTTTTGATGTCGCTGTCACATTTGATTAATTTAATGCGTTCTTGCTAAATAAAATATCTTACTGACTCCATACATACAAATGTAGCATATTCAGTGCAGTGCTTAACTATTTTCCTTTTCAAAAGATTAAGCCTGTATGATCCTGTGTATTTTTTCATGTTTGTGCTTGTGCTGCTGAACAAAAGACAACAAGTAAGCAGCAACCCTCACGTTCCACATCAAGCACGAAAAGACCTCAATGTGCGGTCTACTGGGAATCTCCTGACACACATTACATTTACATGTGTTATATATGATGCAAGGGGAGAAACTCAATGGCAGGAATATAAACACAAGCCTTGTTTTTCAAAGGATAATAGCATATCGCAGGGAAGCATATTTTGCTGCCATTTGGCAGGGTTAAGGAAAAAAATGAAATCGAGTCGCCTCCACGGTGGGTACAGCAATCTTGGCAGGAGCTAACAGAAAAGCTGCTTTTGATTTCCTGACCAACAACCCTCCCCGTGACCTCCTCCGTCTCCTAGCTGCCTTTTAATCTCCGTCTGAGGGTGGAAATGACCCATGACTTCTCAGTGTGTGCCATCAAGCACTTTATGCTAAGCCTCTCCAAAACATCATCTCTGACGCCCACTCCTCTACACCTTTAAAAAAAGGCAATCTCATGACTGCTATAACCTCTCCATCGCGTTACCTTTCTAGTCATCCAAGACCACCTTAATGCAGCTCCCCCATCAACTCTAACTGTGAGCTACAAGCTTTATTTCTGTAGCTTACAATAACTCCCCATGAACCCTTCAAAAATAGGAAACCTTTGGATTTCAGTAAAGGAACACTAAATGTGGGGTTGTATATATCAATGAATTCTGAGTGAATCTCAAAATACTCCCAATCTGGTATAAAGTAACATCCCACACGATAATGCCTTCCTTTGGGTCATTTTGACCCAAAACTCATTTAAATTATTATTTTTTTAAATCAGAGTGGTCCAAGACCTTAGGACTTTTGTTGCACTTGAACCATGAATGCAAAATAAATAAATAATAATAATAATAATAATAAAAAAAAAGCTCAATTAAAACTAAAAATGCTAAAACTTTCCCCAAAAAAAGATTTTATAATATCTACATGTGTACAGACCCTTTCCAAAAAATTTGAATATCATGGAAAAGTTTATTTATTTCCATAATTCCATTCAAAACGACTTCCATAGATTATAGATTCAGGGCCCACAACTTAAACGATTTCAAGTATTTAGTTGTTTATTTGTACATAATTTGGGCTTCCAGCTCATAAAACCCACGAAAACAGGATTTCAAAAAATTTGAATATTACATGAAATCACACAGTAATTACACAGTGATACCATGGTCATTGAACCAGGTTTGGGTTATTTTGGCAGTGTGGGCAGGTGCAAATCCTGCTGGAAAATGAAGTCAGCATCTCCATAAAGCTTGTCTGCTGAAGGAAGCATGAAGTGCTCTGAAAATGTCCTGGTAGACGGCCGCGTTGAGTGGACAGCACAGTGGACCAACACCAGCCGATGACCAACACAGACTGTGGAAACTTCACACTGGACTTCAAGCATCTTGGATTGTGTGCCTCTCCATTCTTCCTCCAGACTCTGGGACCTTGGTTTCCAAATGAGATGCAAAATTTGCTCTCATCAGAAAAGAGGACTTTGGTCCACTGTGCTTTATTAAATCCAGAGTCAACGCAGCCGTCTACCAGGACATTTTCAGAGTACTTCGTGCTTCCTTCATTTTCCAGCAGGATTTGCACCTGCCCACACTGCCAAAATAACCAAAACCTGGTTCAATGACCATGGTATCACTGTGTAATTACTGTGTGATTTCATGTAATATTCAAATTTTTGGAAATCCTGTTTTCGTGGGTTTTATGAGCTGGAAGCCCAAATTATGTACAAATAAACAACTAAATACTTGAAATCGTTTAAGTTGTGGGCCCTGAATCTATAATCTATGGAAGTTTAACGTTTTGAATGGAATTATGGAAATAAATAAACTTTTCCATGATATTCTAATTTTTTGGAAAGGGTCTGTATTTGAATGCATACTGAAGAAGAGATAACCTCAAGAACTGACTTTAGGACCCAGCGGAACAGCTCATTTGTTCTTCATATAGAGCTATAAGGCCATTATTGGTAAGAGTTATGAAAAATTTTATATAATTTTTTTCCACAAGAGGTCAGCAGAGACACCCAAATTGACCCAATGTGAGATATTTTGAGTTGATTTGAGCTGGTTATTGCATGTATTGCAAGTTATTTTGAATTTAAGTTGAAGGTGAAGAATGTCCTTAAATTATATTATTTATTGATAAATCTAAAAATTCAAAAGGTACATAAATTAAATAGAAAAAATATTATAAAAATGGAATGATATAAGCTTTCTGGACTAAAAAAGAAAAGAAAAATTGACCCGCGAGAGAAATAGTCGTTACAGGATGCGTGGAGTGGATGAAGGGTTAAAGTAACATAGCATAGGCCCTGTTTACAACATCCATCTCGGTCAGCTTAGATAAACTGCCACGTACAAATTAATCTCTAGTGATCACTGATTGTTGTGGGACAGGTCTCAATTTTGTGACTATATACACATTATTTAATTCCTCAGTGTGTCATTGCACCATTTGCGAAGCATCGATAACATTGCACTCAAAATAACCAAGTTACTTACCGCAAGGGCTTTGGACAGTCTTGTGCGGAAGTCATTCAGAACAATCGTGACAATTTCGTTGTGGGGAATATAGGCATTGCCAGCCAGCAAGTAGACTTTCCTTGTGCGCACTAAATCCAGGGCATCCTGAAATGGGACCTTTGACACAGAAAAATAATAAGTTAAATACTTTGTTAATAACAGATATTTTTAATCTATTGCACATCCATAATATTGAAGTGTTACAGCTTATGCTTACTTCAAAAGATTCACAGGCAGGTCAATGAATAATGTTAATAAAATCTCATTTTAGTTTAAACACTTGTAACCCATAGAACATGCATTACTTTGATGATTTGAAGTGGGTCTTTCAGCATGTCGTCTTTTACAAAGTTTCAGAGACTCGGCATGAAATGGCTTTTCAGAACTCTGTACCACTTTTATAATTAGAAAGTTATTATTATCTTACTTTGTAGAAATCATATTCTTCCACTGTGATTCCACTTAATCCATAACTGGAGTTGATGAGCTTGTCTTTTAAGCTTTTCTTTTCCTCTGCACTAACCTGTTAAGTGAAAGGGGAAAAAAATAAATAAAAATAGCACAGCTGACAGACATTTAGTTTCAAGAAACTAAAAGAGATAAAGCAAGGACAACATTCGGCAAAGAAAAAAAGCATTTATCACCACAATTCAGAAAGCAACTTTAAAGATTATTGAATTATCATGTAAAAAGGTTATGACAAAACATATAATTTAGCATTTATTTAGTGACATAATAGCATTAGCATTTAGGCACCGCTCTGAAATCATATTAGGATTGTTAAGAGAGTGGAACTGAAAGATGAGCGATGTTTTAAGTGTAGAACAACTGCCCCCTACAGGACTGTGTGTGAAAGCACATTTAACTTCCACTGGGTACATGTCTAAAACATCAATGATCATGATGGGATCTTTCAAATTAGAAAGTTAAATCAAGGTTTTAGCAGGGGCATGTACTAAACAATTCCCATGTTTCAGTTACAAGACAGATGGAAGTGATCTGTCAGTAGAGTATGTTGGGAATCACAAGAGTTCTGAATCTGATTAGGACAGAAAACACCACATACAGTACAGATGAGAGAAATAACTATATATTGCGTCTGTAAAAATACACACTTCGAACAATGGTAAAAAAAAAAAATAGATTAAGAATAGATCAAGTTAGTTATTGCAATTACTTTTCAGGTTTATAGTTTTTGTAATCTAAATTAAAGGATTAGTTCACCCAAATATGAATCACTTACTCACTCTCATGTCATTCCAAACCCATAAGACTTTCGTTCATTTTCAAAACACAAATGAAGATATTTTAATGAAATCTGAAAAATGTCTGTCCCGACTGACAGTCCTCAAAAAGTTCATAGAGCGATCATAAAAACTAATCCATATGAATTGAGCGGTTTAGTTCAAATTGTCTGAAGAGACACGATCGCTTTATATGATGAACAGATTTAGGCTTTTAATTGCAATTGACGTTTGTTTTTGTTTTTTGGGTGAACTAACCCTTTAAATGAACAGATTTTTTTCTTTTCTGTGAGGTTTCAACAGTGAGATTAATATGTAAAATAGCCTTACCGTCTCGTACTTCAAATTATTTTTATGCAAAAAGTCAGTCTTGTGCTTTGAAGAAAGGTAATTGAACCGGTAACGGAAAAGATCCATTTCCTGTTGGATAAACCATCGCCTGAGGTCCTCCCTAGAATGAAATAAAAGTCTAAGGCTTAATTTACACCTTAATTAACACTGCCAATGTTAATTTAAAAATGTGTCTATACATGATCTTCAATATATACATTTGAAATGAATAGGGCTTGGGAGCAAACCCCAGCGTAGCTGAAGCTATTATGTTTGGCTTTAACTAAAGGCAAACTCACACTACACAACTTTTGGACTGATTTTGCTGTTGCAGACAGATTTCTATGGCCTGCGACAAAACCCTTGGATCGCGGCCTAATTGAGTATGAGGTCTCTACAGAACAAAAGTGGCCTTTTCTAAATTTGTGGGCGTTTCTACATCATGCAATGAAAATTATGCCCTTTACCTGACCCCATCCCTAAACAACTGTAACCGTGATGCGAGGAAATCAGGTAACGAGGTTGAAAATGGCCCGCTGTTTTGGCTTTGCGCACCGATCTGGTAACTCCCATTAATGTCCTGCAGAGACCTATACTTGGCCAAATCGGTGCCTCTTGCGGTCGGCTTGGCTTGTTAAATATGAGATCTGCTGTGACACGAAGATGACAGATGACCAGAAACCTTGTTGTGTAGTGTGAGCACCACATCGTAGTCTTACAGCCCTGTAGTGTGAGCTTGCCTTAAGATTATTAATGTTTCATATATACATATTCATAGCATTAATTTTAACACACTAACAAAGACAGATTAGAGTTAGACAATTTTTGTTTGTCTGTATCAGTACCTCCTAAATTAAGAATACTTACGTCTGGCAATAAGCCAAGCGTAGAATGAAATGGGAGATATGGTCTTTTCTTCGTTTCTCATATTCAGATGTTCCTCCTTGAACCTTTAGGTCACCCTGGGTTATTAGGAGATTGTTGAGGGGGGAAAAAAAGATATAAAATACATGGAGTGCACTCATTTAAAAAGAGTTTGCGATAAAAAGACAAAGTCATCATAAAATTCATAATTTTTCTATGACCAATGACCAAAGCATAATGAAATTAAAATATACTCCCTCTTTTTAATTTGAGGAGGTGAAACATTGTATTGGGTGTGGGATAGTTTCATTATAGACTCGTTAAAAGCTAACATCAAAGAAGTAATGCCTGTAAAGAAGAAAACTATTTTTAACAAAATGATTAACGATTAATTCTGCTGGCACACACAAGTGCTGAATGTCCGGTGTGGTGTTGCGAAATAAAATGTATGCAATAAACATTAAAAATAGCACCACAAAATCTCAGCATCACTGTATCCCCGTAGGTAAATAAATAAATAAATAAATACAAGTGTATATGAAGAATGTGTCCTCACCAATTCCGTCCTGAGTGGGAAGTTCAGACTTGATAATTCAGCTTCCAATTTCTTCATGTATTGATCTGTATTTTTCACATAGCTCACACCAAGATTTTCCACAGTCTTGAGCACTTAATTAATCATATAAATATATTAGTAGAATATTAAAATAATTCTCATTTAAAAACACCTGTCACATGCAGATGACTCACATTTCAACCTCTCCACTGCTAAGGTTTCAAACTCAGCGAGAGAGATGTTGTCCAGCGGAGGCTGTCCATAGAACTGAAGACAGTGATCATACAGATCATTCTGAGAGCTGCCGATCTTCTTTCTTCTGCCTAGAAACTGCATTGCAATTCTAGACACAGAGTGTTAACAATAAGTTTACAAAACTGGAAAATGTCTTTTAAAAACATTATGATCTGATCAATATGAAAATATTAATAGACCTATAGCAATTCAATGAGAAAAGAGGTTGACGATTAATACACACACAGAAACAGACCCACATTACAGTACAGCTCGCATGCCATAAATTGCAACAATAATTTACTTAAATAATGAATTATAACTTGATTCATGCTAAGTTAACCAGCTAACGTTAACATAGTTCATAGTTAGCAGGCAATACAATCTGTTGTCTGTCAGCAGTCTAAGTCCTCGTGCGTATTTAACGTTAAAATACGTGCATGCCAACATTTTCATGTGTCTTTACGAAAAACACATATTTACTACACGTAAGTTAACTGACAACGAAACTCACACTTCAAAAACAATCGCTGCTTGTCTCTTCCTGAGCGTGAATCCCGCCAAAGCGCTGACGTTCCAAACAAAGCGCGCCTATATGACGTCACTCTCAAAGTTCACCAATCATGTTCTGCGAAGGGCTGTTTCCGGGTGCTGTTTTGTCCTGTGCTTTCTGTTGGTGATGGAAAGTCTGAATCATTTCCGCGAATCGGTTCTTTCGAACAGCTCGATTCAAAGAATATTTTATATTATTCAAAGCTACATTTTTTCCGCCTCAAGCTACTACTGGATCAACCATCCTTTTACATCGTGACGTATTACTTTTTTCACGTGGTCACTGACGTTCCAATAAAGCCATATTTATGGCATAAAACTGTAAAGTCGTAAACACATTAGGGACGTTTTATTTGTCAGTAACTTTTGCACCACCAGTTAAATGTTCGGTTCAAACCAAATGCTCACTTTCGATTCTCTTTTTTTGGTGACAAACTCAATTGATTCATTGAAAAGTTTCTACTCAACTAACTGTTACTTTTGTGAACCCGTTAAGTAAGACGTGCATGATTGAGATCTATTCTAAATTCGTAATAGTTTATATGTGACTGTAATTTAACTGTTATCGTCTTGTTGTGAGCAACAACTACACTTTGACCAACAATTAAGTGTTGCCTGTTTTATGCACAAACTTATTTATCCTTTACTTAAAAGGGTACGGTTTAAAATACCCTTTTACTTTTCTTAGCTAATGTCACTAAGGAATACTTTGCCACTAACTTAGCTAGACTATATGAAAAGGGTTTATTTGAACTGCATTAATGTTTGTTTTTTTAACTTGAGTAAAGCTGCTTTCAATAATTTGTGATTCCATTTGAATTATTTTAATTTGTTATTATAGAGCACACAATTGTCCATTTTTCATTTTTTTTTTCTCACTTCAAGTTCTTTCTAGCTCTTTTCATCTTCATGTTTTTGCTCAACTTTTCATGATGCATAGTGTATCTGCTATCATTGTAATCAAATAAGAAAGTTTGGGCATATTCCATAAATGCACTCCAAAATTACACTGAACAAAACTCCATGATTGCACTGAACAAAACTCCATAATTACACTGAACAAAACTCCATAATTGCACTGAACAAAACTCCATAACTGCACTGAACAAAAATATAGGCATACCTATATGACATATAACCTTGTTGCTTCAGGTTCCACACACAAAAAAATACACTAGTAACAGATTGTTCATTCTGATCAAAGAGATACTTACTGTACTTCCTTATCCCACCCACACATGCCATTCTGTAAACATGTGACTTATGTGACCAAACCAGCTGACTGTATCATTCTTATCAATGGTTCTTGTGAGAGAACTCATTGTGCTCTCACCTCTCAGGCAGAACGGCTCAATGCTTTCTTCCAGCAGGCCCTGCTCTAAATCGCATTATTTGATCCCTCAGCAGTTTTATGTCCAGAAATGATTTGTTTAGACGTCCTTTTAATATCACTGAAGAAGATCCAAAAACAAATGGATCTGTATGTTCATAATTTGTACTTAAAATACCAGCATCTGCCCAAGTTGCTTGATAGCATGCAGAAACACTTACTCAGTGGGATGTTACTTTTGGCCTAGACTGCCCTCCATTGGCTATAGAGTAGTAGTGTTTATTGTCTTTAAACAGTCTCCTCTTGAAAAATAAATATTATTACAAATGTGGCATTATGTTAATGCATAGGAACTAAAAGAGATACTGACATTGTTGGAATATGTTATTGACAACAATGATTACATGGATATTCAGCAGGCTGTTCAGAGCTTTCACGGACCTGGTGAGAAACTTAAGTATTTGACACATACACTAACGTTCAAAAGTTGGAGTTTGTAAGATTTAAAAAATAAAATTAAAATTAAAGTCTGCTATGCTCACCAAGGCTGCATTTATTTGATCAATAATACAATAAAAACATAAATACTGTAAAATATTACAATTTAAAATAACTGCTTTCTATTTAAACACATTATAAACTGTAATTTATTCCTGTGATGACAAATCTGAATTTTCAGCATCATTACTCCAGTCTTCAGGGTCATATGATCCTTCAGAAATCATTCTAATATGCTGATTTGCTGCTCAATAAACATTTCTTATTATTATCAATGTTTAAAGGATTTATTTTCAGGATTCTTTGATAGACTGAAAGTGTAAAAGAACAGTATTTATTTAGATTTTTTTTATTATTATCAATTTTATGCATTCTTGCTGAATAAAAGTCTTCATTTCTTTAAAAATAAATAAATAAAAACTTTTTAATGGTAGTGTAAGTTTAATGTAAAAGTAAAGCAGATCCAAATGAGACTGAACAGCAGGGGTGTAAATACTTGAGTGATACTTCATTAATATACTTAAGCATTATTTTAAAGAATTAAGTCATTTACTCAAGTTCTATTGAATCCGAAGACTGTGCTAATACTCAATTACATTTCCATTTCACGATGATTTGTTGAAGGTCATCGTGACTAAAATCTTTCCTCTTTTGCTAAGCTAACAATCTGATCAAATTACACTGCGAGCTGAACTTCTACAGCCATTGACATCAATTTAATTCTTAACTGCATCTGGACACACCTGGTCATTCATCATTCCTCCTTGTACATTTAATTAGTCATCACAGCACAATCTGACCGAAACCTATTTGTTTTAATTGCAGACTTTGTTGAAGATGGACAAACTTAACACGGTCGACAATCAGTACTCAAATCTTAACTAAAACCATTTGCTCAGTTTAATATCTGGAGTGTCCTCGAGCCCTAAAGTCAAGCAGGATTTTTTGAGAGACACTATATATTCATTCTTTTAGCTATGATTTGTCAATATGTGTTTTACACCTCTGTGTGCCAGTCAGTGTAAAAGGGCATAGAACAAGGAAGTTCAAGCACACAAAAAAATCTAAATGTCAAGCACAGCGAAGGCCTTTTATTATCTGCACATTCATTATTCATAGGAAAAAACACATGCATTTTACTAAAGAAGGGATGATATGCAAAGATGCAAAGGATGTTAATGCAAATATAGCGCACTATTATAATAAATGACATACATTTATTTGAAAATCACTTGGTTGATAAATGCATGCAGATAAAGAGATGTGCTTACATTGTGCATGTTCACTCTTTTGTTTATTTGCTCATATGGTAAATGTAAATCATAAAAGTAAAAGTATGAATGAATAAAATGGTAACCAGATTGCTTCAATATGATCCATGCACGATATTTCCATCAATCACATAATTATGTGTTGGCTCACTGAACTTTGTGAACTTGCATTTTTGGATTATGGTTTAGGGAAGTAACAGAACACATGACACGAGTGAGACACAAGATAGCACATTTCTGCAGCAATTTCACACAATGCAGTGACTCACAAGCAGCGTACAAATCATGTTTTGCCAGTTCTTTTGAGATTTCTTTAACTAATGGTGAGGGGACATAGCCTTTGTTGTGATGTCAAGGGAAGCCTATAAGTGCTCACCTTGAGTACACTAGAGAGGGAGGTAATTCAGATGGAGGAAAATGGGGAGAACAACAGCGTGGGGCAGGGTCGTCTGAACAGAATGATAATGAAACCATGGCAACTGGGTCAAAGGTAGTTTGATAGACCAACAAAAAGAGTCTTGACCCTTCCCATCTGGAAGCCTTTAGATTCCCAGTGAATGAGCACATGGTGGGCATTTATACAGGAGCTGAAAGACACCTGACATTTGAAGGCAAATGTTCCCTTAGTCTCGATTAAAGTATAGCATCATATAGCAAGGTGTATGTTATTTGAGCATATTTGTGTTCTGATGGTCAGTTAATGCTTTAAAGGTTGCATCAGCGATTTCAGGCCCACACATAAATGATCACATTCATCTAATCTTTCCTAACGATCCGCTAGCTGCCCGCCGTATAAGCAGGCCGTCAAAAAAACGTGTCTCTGTAGGCAGCCTAGGCTCTGAGATCTGCACACAAAAACAATTGGTTTCACCAACCACTCAAAACCAAAATAAATAGTGTTCCAACCAATCACCGACAGGGGGAGGGTATTGTGCAATCACCGACAGGGGGAGGGTGTTGTGAGGTTTTGCCCTTTTTTGGGCCTGAAATCGCTGATACAACCTTTAATCTAAATTATATAAACTTTCAACATTTCTTCACCTTTGAAACAAAATAAATGTTTAGTTGTATAGTGTATTTCAAATCTTAAAAGTTTTTTTTATCCATCTGCACCTGCAGATAATATTAATAAAATGAAATGCCACTCAAGTGTAATAAAAACTTTCATGACAATGTTCCCTAATGTTCCTTCAATACATTTTTTAAAAAGGTGTGCTTTGTTATCATTTCTTGTTAACTGTCAATTCTCGGTAGTGGGAAACTTGGCATGCTTTTCTTGCAATTTTAGGTTCCAAATTATTTTGTAAAATATATATTTTCTAAAAAAATAAAAATGTTTAGTTCAGTGCATTAGATTTACAGCAAACTTAAACTTCTATAACCTATTTCACTTCTGCAATAATCTGCTGAGTGTCTTCTTTAAGAGACCAACCTGAGGTCTGTATTTCATGACAGGTTAACAGGTTAAATCATTATGTTTTAATAATCTTTTTTTGTGCACTAAAGAAGTACACTTATTTTGATTTGTGACTAACATATTAAAGCTTACTAGGAACTTGTTTATATATATATATATATATATATATATATATATATACAGGTGAAACTCTGTGAAAAAAAAAATTATATCATGCAAAAGGTATAATTTTGATGATTATGGCTTACAGCTTATGAAAACCCCAAATTCAAAATCTCAGAAAATTAGAATATTACATGAAATCAATAAAAAAAAAAGAATTTTAAATACAGAAATGTCGGCCCTCTGAAAAGTATAATCATGCAGCATGTATACAGTATAGTTATATAAACTTCATAACTCCTCCTTTTAATCTGAAATACACAAACTTTTGCACGATATTCAAATTTTTCGAGTTTCACCTGTATATATAAATATATACATTATATATATAAAATGTGTTTTTTGATATTATATTTAGTGCTGTCAAATCGATCAAACATAAAAGTTTTTGTATATTATTTCTATATATATATGTGTGTGTGTGTGTGTGTGTACACATGCACAGACAAGCACGCATGCACTCACGCACACACACACACACACACACACACACACACATATATATAATTCTCAAATAAGCATATTAGAATGAGGCATTTATATAGCGCTTTCATATGTACTACTGTACACCCAAAGCGCTTTACAATCATATCAGGGAATCTCTCCTCAACCACCACCAGTGTGTAGCATCCACTTGGATGATGCGACGGCAGCCACAGTACAACGGCGCCAGTGCGCTCACCACACACCAGCTATAGGTGGAGAGGAGAGAGAGTGATAGAGCCAATTCAATGGAAGGGGATTATTAGGAGGCCATGATTGGTAAGGGCCAATGGGTGGAATGTGGCCAGGACACCGGGGTTACACCCCTAGTCTTTACGAGAAGTGCCATGGGATTTTTAATGACCACAGAGAGTCAGGACCTCGGTTTAACGTCTCATCCGAAGGACGGTGCTCTTTGACACTATAGTGTCCCCGTCAATACACTGGGGTGTTAGGACCCACACAGACCACAGGGTGAGCACCCCCTGCTGGCCTCACTAACACCTCCTTAGATATATTAATATCTGTATATTATTTTCTGTATATCTTAGATGCAATTAATCGTGATCAATCGATTTGACAGCACTATTTACATTTAAAGTTAATATATTTTAAATTGACTAAATTGCAACTTTATCTTAACAAATTAGCTTTTAATAGAAATATTAACTATAACATTTACATTTCATTGAAATTAACATACATGGAATTACATACCAATTTATATAATTTTCCACTGTCAAACTGAAATATCCTCCATTGCAAAATGGCAACAGGTAAAATGTGGTATTTAGCTGGTAATACGTGACACTGCTCGTCATATCAGACATGCAAATGCCCTTTTAACAATAAAAGTGAAGTGAAAAAAACAAAGGCTAGGGAACAAAGTGAAAGGTCAGGGTCTTATAGGTCTTAAACCAGATAGATACATTTCAAACATGTACATGAAAGAGGAAATGTGGTTACAGCGTTTCCAAAATTCATGTAGGTATCAACTGATCTTGCCTTGGTATCTGATCTTATTAAATTTATAGTACATGTATTTCCCTTTCCTGTTAAGATCTGCACTGTCAGCGTGAGCAGGTGTGAAAGCAGCAGTGCTGTGATGTATATATTAAAGAACAGACGAGCGTCTCGAGCACAAGATAAAACCACTCTTGTTTCGTCAACTTATGTTTTTTTGTATGACTTTAATATGACTTGAAATGAAAAAAATTCCAATACAATAGTCTTATGAATGTATTTTGGATTGTCATAAAACATATTTGATCAATGAACAACTCTCATCATGATATCTAATATTGAATATAATTTACAAAAGAAATTTGAAGAGTTCAGATGCAAAAACCTCTAAGTGCCATCTGAAATTTTCTTCTAGAATGATCATTTTTATCAAGCTCGTATATTTTAGTTCAGTAATTTCACTTAAATGGCAATTAATAGGTCATTTTCATTGCCATTTAAGTGAAATTACTGAACTTAAATATATGAGCTTGATAAAAATGATCATTCTAGAAGAAAATTTCAGATGGCACTTAGAGGCTTTTGCATCTGAACTCTTCATTTAGACATCATTGATTCAAGAAAAAAAAGACAAATAATATACACTGTACAGGATGACACACATTATGACATATATGGTAAAGGGTTGCCCATGGAAATTTTAGTGACGTTTGTTGCCCGAAAAGAGGAAATTGGGAGGTTTAAAGGTCTCAGAGATGAACAGCCAAAATGCCTTTCATCATGTTTGCCCTGACTGAACCTCAATGGCTGGACCTTGTTTTAGCGATGTCCCTTCTCTGTTGGGCAGACTGTAAGTTCAATAGCTTGTCTCTTGCATTGAAATTGAGCGTTTTTAATATTATCTGCAAACTTTTTATACAAACAATTCTTTAGCTTCAAATCAAGCTTGGTACAAACTAAGTCATTGGCAGCCTGCATGAAAACAATGAACCATCCATGTGAAGTTTCACTTTTGCTGTCTTTAAGGTAGCCCTTCTCAGCAGGATGATTTGGCTCCCCTTGAAGTACAATTCCATTCTCTGGACTTCAGAAATGTCTTGCACTGGAAACATCCAAACAAAGCTGCCAAAAACTTGAAATATTTTGTTCAGTATAAAATGTAAGCGTGCACAACTTTCTTGTCAAATTATTTTTTTTTACTTATGTTTGTAACTTTAACTTGAGATCAATGGTATGGTGAATCCTCACATTTTTGTAGCAATGGAACTTTTCATATTGGTGACCTCTCTTGATTTTAGATACGGAGACAAGGAGTGGTCTAATTCTGGTAATTGTCAAGGAATCCACAAGCTGGAGTGTGACCTGAGCCAGGCGACATCAGATCCCAGAGAATGGTACTACGCCAGGGTCCGTTCCCTCTCCCCTGAGGGCTTCTCATCATGGGTCCTTAGCCACAGGTTTTACCCTCAGTGGGAAAGTGAGTATAATACATTGGTTTAATTCTAATTCTAGTTTATACATTGTCTATATCTGAAATGATCCTCTATACATGTAATATGGTTGATTTTGGTATATTGGTATTTGCTATCTTTGTGATGGCAATGGCATACAAAATGTTTTTTTCTGTGGAAGTCCTCACCTAATAACTTTCTCTGAATTACAGCCAATTTCAGCCCACCCCAGATAAAGCCGACTGTGACAGGACAGACCATTAAAGTTCAGATCCGACCTCCGAGGACACCACTGCGAGGACAGAAGGGCAGAATACGAGTGACAAAACTACAGAAACTGACTTTCAGAATATATTTAATGCACAATGGCATAGAAGAGGTAAGAAATTATAGATTTAAACATAGTCAAGAGTGGTGTTGTTCAGATTATATACACAACTTCAGTTCAATAAAAATATATATATATTGAATAACATTTTAAACAGTAGGCCTATTGGCAGTTACTTTGTCTGATTTGCTCTATGACTTGCTTTCTTCTGTGGAACATAAAAAAAATATTTTAGGAAATGTCTGTGTATTTTTTGGGGGTTTTTGGTTCCTCAAAATATATTTAGTGTTCAACAGAAGAAACAACTATTTAATATTCCGAGAGAGCAAATGACAGGAATTAGTTAATTTAGTGGGTTTTTTTTTTTTGCTACAATTTTGTTACATCTGCATAAGAAAATTAACATGTGCAGAGCAAATTGTGCTTCATTTAGCCTATTTCCAACCTAGACATTTTCTGGCCGACAGCCCAGTTATTATAGTATTATAATTATTATGAATGACTCACAAACTCCTCAAATTCAGCATGCTAAACCTTCACAAAAATCATCTTTCCCAAATAGGAAGTTCATGAAACAGACAGTTGCTCCAAGGAGCTTGTGATTGAGTCGCTACGTCCGAAAACCACCTACTGCCTTCAGGCTCTGTCCGTTACTCCTCGCTCAGGCCGTAAAAGCTCACGGAGTTCCAGCACCTGCGTCAACACTCATTGAGGGTTTAGTGTCTCCCACAGGTAAGCCTTACGTAACATATGATATGGTTTCTTTAGTAAGGGGAACACCTGAGATAAATGACAAGTTTCCGCCTTTGTGCTTTCTCCAAGTTGCCTTCTGGGCATTGATGGTTGTTAGACAAAAAGACGACAAAGTGAGCACAGACACGCTATTTGTTATTCGAGACAGAGTGCACCCTTGAGACCCTCAGATCAAGTTCCAACCACCTTAGGATAAATTAGAGTGATTTCCTAAGAGTTTCAATCCTGACAATGTTGAGTGTCCTCTTCTGCCACATACAAGATGCACTAGTATTTTGGATACTATTTTTAGAGTATTCATATTATTTCCAATTTCGATTATAACATTTCTGTTTTATCTGCCTGCAGGGTGAGGCTGCTTCCGGACCTTTGTTCAACAAGAAAATTACACACATGCACACTACATAGTGGAATGTCTGCAAATGTTCACCAAGGTCATGTTTACTATAAAACAGACTATAAGCCTGGCTTAGCCTTTTGGTTACATTAAAGCTGAAGTGTGTAATTTCTGTTCCACTAGCACAAACAAAGGCAATGTCAAAAATAATGATTGTTTGCATACGGGTTTCCTGAACACTCATCTTTTATTGGCCGGACAAAACGGATAGTCCCGCCCCCATCTCACACCCTGGTTTGAGTCAACAGTAGTGTGGAAGGTGTTTACTCTTTTTTCCCCTCTGTCTCTCTCAGGGAAATCAACAAATGGCTTACTTGAAGTAATTTATTATTAAGTTAGGGAAGAATGCAGTATTTTAAAGGGTTAGTTCACCCAAAAATAAAAATTATGTCATTAACTAATCACCCTCATGTCGTTTCAAACCCGTAAGACTTTCGTTCATCTTCAGAACACAAATGAAGATCTTTTTATTGAAATCTGAGAGCTTATTGTCCCTCCATTGACAGCCTACGCAACTACCACTTTCAAGCCCCAGAAAGGTAGTAAAGACATCATTAAAGTGTTTTTTTTTTTTTGTATGCAAACAAAGCACTCAAGTTGCTTCATACAATTGAGGTTAAACCACTGGAGTCACATGAATTACTTCAATGATGTCTTTAATACCTTTCTGAGGCTTGAAAGTGGTAGTTGCGTAGGCTGTCAATGGAGGGACAGAAAGCTCTTCATTTGTGTTATTGGAAGGGCATGAGGGTGAGTAACTAATGAAAGAACTTTCATTTTTGGGTGAACTTACCCTTTGACATTAAAACATACACACTTCAGCTTTAAGGCTAATGACTGTTAAAAATAAATATATGAACTAATAGTCATGTTTAGGGCTGAGCAACGAAACACCAGACAGAAGTAGTTGAACATGACACACAATGATGGAACAACAATATACAACAAATAAATGTTTACAGCACATGACAGAAAATAAAAAGTAAAGCAATGATGAAAGAGAAACAATGCCTAATGTTGTATAAAGGTTTTATTGGTCACTTGTGTAAAGTAAAATAGTAGAATTTGATATAAATGAGATGATTCTGGGCTCAGCCCTTTTATTGAGCCCTCCTGGAGCAAATAACCAGTCCGCATTTAGAACTGAACAGCTTTTAACATTAAATTGGTCACATGGGTAAAACATTAGGCAAAAACAGAGCTCAATACAACATACACTGTGCAGACACTAAAAGGCAAAACCAGTAAAACTATTTGCAGTGCATGTGAACCATGTAACAATCTCTCAAAACCATTTTACAATCCAAGACTTCAACTTTGGTGAAAAATGAATATTCTGTTGCTTAATTCCAAACTTCCACTCTTCCAAAAGGTTTTCTGTCTTTTACACATCTGTGTCCTTCATGTTTGGGAATCAGTCCAAATGAAACTGCTTTAAAAGTTTGATCTCTGCAGTTCTCCGATAACAGGAGAAATGATTGTGCTTGGACAATAACACCAAATGAATTCCTCAAAAACGGGCATCATATTATTGTTACTTCATCATAAAAGTAATGTTCATTGCAAGACATAAAAAAGAGGCACCACAATGTCTCTTGAGTCCTTTGTTCTGATAAATCTTAATGTGCAGTTGTATATCTAAACTAGTAGTAATCATTACGTCTTTATATATATATATATATATATATATATAATACCAGCATAAATGTAATGAACAATCATCATTACATGACTCGGAAATTCCAGTGATACACAACATATTTTGTTCTTCCTTTAAAACATCTCCACATAATGGGTATTTTTAAACAGTCAGAGTCCTTGTGAAACCCTGTGATCATTTACGAACAGACAGCACATTTACTCGGAATATAATTACCGTAAATACAGTAAATAATTCTAGTTCACACTATAAGGAAAAGCTTTTCAATACTGTATGCAAGTTGTTTCTCAAACACATCTTTACCAACAAACTAAGGGTTTTAGTACTCTTCCATGTGACAGGCTAGAACCACAAAATAATGTTTCAATTTGTTCAATAGTGCATGTTCTAAGTCACAGTCTCCACATCTTGAAGATACAAAACAGTATTTATAAATGTCACACAGAGAGAACAGAAAAGCAAGATACTGAACTACTTAAGTCCACAATAGACAATGAACAAGTTCATAATTCAGTCTTCTACACAGGGTAATTGAGAAAACAGTTTGAAAGACTAGCAGCTAGAAGAGCATTGGGGTTTTGCGGCAGCAGTTTAAATCACTAAGATACAGTATAATGCTTAAGTATATTTTAATAATAACTAAACATTCTGTGAACCTACTGCAGCTTAAACTCAAAATCAAGCTACTCAGATGGTAACAGTGTAGCATCCTGGTGCTTCAATTAATTTATTAGTGGATTTATAGTATAATGTGATATTTAACAACAAATTAAATTAAGGTTTTTAAGGAAATAGAAAAGCAATAATGATTGACACCATCAATATAGTTCATTCATCACTATTTGGCAGTATAATGTGATGTTTATATATAAATATATATTTATACTGTATATTTTTGCTCCCCATTGGGTTTGATCAACAATACTTCCATAATTAGTTATGCAATCTAAAAGATATAGACATGTATTCACTTCTAAAAGACATAATTAGTTAAAAATGAATTTGAATTAAAGCTAAAAAAAGGAGAGAGTCCATTAGGTGGGTATCCAATGTAGCTTTTAGAGGGAAAAATAAAAGAAGAATGTTGGAAAAAAAACTAGCAGAAATAAACTGATTATTGCAATGCTGACCACAGCAGGGTCCAGGAGTCAATTTGTTAGTTTGGTCAATCGCATCCGCGATGGAACTTCATATGTACAACTATTAATAATTATACTATATAAACACTGTGGGCCCTGTTTATGCCTTTCATATGACATCACATGATACAGAATCAAACAATACAAAAACGTCTGAACATTAAAAAAAGAAATCAGTAGTTTCTAACAGAATCTGAGATTTTGTTCATGTGTACTGATCAGATCACTGCAATTCTACTGCAAGTTCAGTGGAATGTTGATCATTCACTTCATATACGTCACTTCATATTAAATTACATATCAAAGTAAACAGCATATAAATAAAGGTACTACAGAATATCTCCAGCAGCAATGGCTCAAATATTGGTCAACGGCCATGATGTTAATCTTGGAAAAACAAAACAACTAAATGTCATGTGGAACAGATTCAAGACGAAAGTAATTGTGTTCCAGATGCAGCTTATTTCAGGATAAAAACTCTTTCTCCAGTTCAAAGACAGATAGCCGACCTGGTGTGCTCTGTATTCGACAGAGGGGAACCGTGCAGTCTCGTTTTTGACCCTCTGTGTCCATGTCCAGTAAAGAGCAGCCCATTTTGACCTCTGAGGGGAGGACCACGTCCAAGTTTTGGGCACTCTTCTCCCCAGAGTAGTGCCCGAGTGAATAGCTCTTGTTGCGACTTTTTAGAAGACCCCAGGAGTGAGATTTGCTTCTTAGAGAAAGCGGTCTGGGTCTAGATACTGGTTCCTTCTCTTGAGCAGGCTCTCTGTCAGACTTCTTTTTTGCGGTAGTGGTAGCGGAATCAGTTGGACTGGCCTGGCAGTTACTGCTGCCGTTAACTAAAGCAAAGAGAGTAACATGGTTAATAAACAATATTTGAAAACAAAATTTCACTGATATGGGTTGATGCAGTAATGAGCAAATCTGTATCGGCCGGTATTCAGTTTAATTTTAAATACTCATTTTCATCTGTTTTTATATTTAGATAAAATACAACCGATATAAAACCATTTTAAATGGTACAAGTGAAATACCTCACAATTTTATAATGTACAGCATGGAAAATTTATATTGTAGATAGATAACAGTGTTATTAAATTAGCAGTGTTTTATTAGATGATTATGAAGCAATGGTAAAAATAGATGCTTGTCTGCTAATTTTAGATATTTTAAAGTATCGGTATCTGCCAATATCCAGTCATCTTACATACTTGTTTCCATCTATTTTTACATCTAGACAAAACACTTCTTAAATATATAATCGTTATAAAACCATTTTAAAAGCTACAAGTGAATTTAGACTTCACAAAATATACAGATAGATAGACAGATAGACAGATAGATAGATAGATAGATAATGTACAGCATGAAAAATGTATATTTCAGATAACATTTAAAAATTAAGGGGTTATTAAAAGGTATATGTTTATTATATTTTCAGCTTTCTTTAGTGTGTAATGTTGCAGTTTGAACATAAAAAAAGGTCTGGAAAGTTCCAAAACACAAAGTCCACTCCAAAGGGAGTTATTATCTATATCAGTAAGCACTCTGTCTGAACTCCCTGAAACGCCTCGATTGTAGTCTTCAGTTTTCTGTCAGGATTATTTCTAATTTAAATAATTCTTGCCCAAGGCATACACACACAAAAAAAAGGCGAGGCCTGGTTGAGTTGAGTTAGTAGTGTGTTGAAACTTGCAGTTATGGCCAAATTTCAAATTTTTCGTGAGAAGTTCTCCTGAGCGTACAAATACTAAATTAATAATCTAAAATATCCATTTTACATTCTGTAAATAATGTTGAGGGGTCTAAATTAACTTGTAGCATTTAAAACAATCAATTTTATATTGATAATATATTTTAGAAGTTTAATTTTTTAATTATTTAGACAAAATAGAAAAGATATTTAAAACTGGCCATTTATTGGTTATCAGAGATAATTCCAATATCGTGATCAACCCTTAAGAATATCAGCACATGACTCACTGGTCTGACACACAGCAGGACTGGACTTCTTTCTCCTAAGCCGAGAGCTGGATCCAGAAGCGAGATCTTGCACAGGGGTTGAGGGGAGAACTTCACTAGTGCCTGTATTCTGATGTGTCCGGGAATTGCTTGTTGGAGTCTCGTTCATTAGGTTGTGCACAGACCCTTCACAATCAGACTGCAGGAGGCACTTGGTGGAGTTGCACTCAGAAATCGATGACATGGCGAGCAGGTTTACAGGCCCAGCGGTAACCTCGTCCTTGCGTGAACGGCCACCAGGGGGGCTGGTGCTGCGGCGGAAGCGAGTAGCACGCTGAAACAGGCCCTCTCGTTTCTTCTTCTCCTCACGTGGCTCTGGTTCCTCATTGGTAGCACCCTTACAGACCTCTCGCAGGTCAAAGCCAAATGCGACAGATGCCAGGATGGAGGCACAGCCATAGAGAACAGAGTCTGTGCGCCGGCATGTGGTGCTGCGCTTTAGGCTGTTGGTGGGTGTGTGCTGAGGTGTGGTGCTGGTGGAACTTGTGGATGTTGTTGGATCGTCCTGGCTCTCACCTCCACCAGCCGGCCCCTGGCTCTCCCCCTGTTCATCTTTCCACAGAGGTAGATCGATATACACCTGGTTGGGGAACTTGAGTTGCTTTGGTTTGTTGTCAGATCCATCAGCAGAGCATACTTCATCTTTACTGGTTCCTGAAAAAAAAAAAAAGATGTTAAGTTAGAGACTATTATGTGACTCATGATCTTTGCTCCCTTTCCTCACCAGAAAACTTTGATTGAAGATATTATGTAACTTCTGAAATCACATAGCCATACAGACCTTATGCATCAGAGAAACAAGCACGCAGCCATCTTAAAAATGTTGTCTTTGAACTTACTGTAGCTCTGTATATTTCTATGGCATCACTGTCAAAGTAATTAGCTGGTGAGGTGGATTTACTTATTGTAGAGGTAACGAAAGGTATCATGAGGATTGTAATGTTTGAAGTGGATGTCATAACAAATGTCAGTAGATCTTACCATCATGCTGTGGAAATACAAACCGGAAGACAGAACACAACGAGCACAGCGCTGAAAGGGGGCGGGGCTACATAAGGTCTATAGCGTCAATATATGACTTGATATGCTCTTCACAATTCCCCCCTCTTTCTGGTCTCAATGAAACTTGGGGAAAGCAGCTCGGTCTAGAACTTGACGGGGAGCTGAGGAATGATGCTCTAGCTAAAATAAATTTGATGTGTATCTGTGCTCCTTTGAATCTTGTCCAATTTAAAGCTGTTCACAGAATTCATTTCACCAAAGCAAAATTTAAGAAACTTTCTTTAACAGAAGACGACAGTTGCAATACATGCTCACTATCCCCAGCAGATCATATTCATACATTTTTACACATGTCCTAAATTGTATTCATTTTAGTCATCTTTTTTGATACATTGTCAAAGGCCATTAATATTTCTTTGCACTTATGTTATTGCTTTTGCTTCATTGGTAGCCAGAAGCCAAATAATGCTACATTGGATATTTTCACGCCCCTCTCTAATTTGTCCTTTCTATATTTGGAAAATATTAAACAGACAATTAGGGATTCTGTCAACTCATTTTACAAAATGTTTCTTTATTTTATATTATTTTATTTGTTTGTTTAATTGTTTTTATTATATATATATATATATATATATATATATATATATATATATATATATAATTTTTTTCCCCTTTGCTTTTGTAGGATTCTTTGGGATGGGTAGGGATAATGGGGCTGTTCTGGTTATTTGCATAGTTTGATTAATCTAACTTTATAGATGTTAAAAATAAAGTAGGTTGTGATGATGTTTGCCATGTATGCCATGCATATAATGTCAATTAAGAATCTGCCTAAAAAAAATACCGGTTTCAACTTTCTACAAAGTAGCACGACTGTTTTCAACATTGATAATTATAAGAAATGTTTCTTGAGCACCAAATAAGTATATTAGAATGATTTCTGAAGGATGGCTGGTAATGGAAGTAATGGCTGCTGAAGATTCACATTATTTATTCACAGGAATAAATTACATTTCAAAACACTTAATACATAATGTATTTTTTGATAATCTTTTGATAAAAAGCTAATAAAACATGCTAAAAGAAGAATGCAGTGAACAAGCAATAAAACTTTCGATTCTGAGCTGTGCAGACAGTGATTAATGTCATGTCAAGAAGGTGGTTTCAGGGAACTTGTTCTTTGTTACCTGATTTAAAGATCCAACAAAGAGCAATGAAAACTGAGTACATGGAAAAAGTAAATGGAAGATGAGCTTTCTTTACATACCCTGCTCTGCAAATAATGCAGCCAATGGAACAGATTTCTGGGATTTCATAAGACTAGTGGACCAGGGACTGCTTCCATCTGAGAGAGGTCGAACTCTGAAGACAAAATGACAGTGGCACCCACAATTAATAACTCATGAGAACACACTAAAGTATGCATACTAAAGCAACTACATGCATTTGTTGAATAATTAAAATGTAACAAATGGTGCTTAAAGATAATATTTTTATCTAGGCTTTAAGAAGAGCAACACACAAAAATAAACACGGTTCCAACCTTTCAGCACAATTTCCTCTTTCCTTCGTCTGCACAGAGCTCGGCCCCCATGTGCGGCCCTTCTTCTTGAACCCTTTCTTAACATCTTCAAACTCCTCAGGTTTGTAATTGGTGCTTCGACCCCATGTTCTGTTGCTCTCGTCCAGGGTCACTAGAGATGAAGATACATAGAATTTGAAACAGAATTGCTAATACCAATGGAAATGTTCTTAAACTGACAGTCCCAATATCTGCCACACCACAGACTGAGATTCAATCTATTAGTCCTTCACAGCAGAACAGAAACAGCGTTTTTAGACAATTAAGGCAACCTCCACCACCCAGCAAAACAAGTGTTAGATCATTACAATCATTCTCGAAAACAGTTAATGGAGCTTCAGGAAGAACATTGTGAGAACATTAGTTTTAAATCTTTTTGGATTTTATACACTGAAAAGTGTTACTGTTGATGCAATCATCAGATCGAGTTTGGCAGCACCAGCTCAAGGTCTACAATAATGTCCTTGATTCCCAAAGCAAAATCATTACAACACAAACAATTAAAACTTCATGGCTTTGTGGCTTTGTCTCACAGGACCACAGTGTCCTTGCCTTTCTTCCTAAACCCGCTATGTGGTTTACACTCGCTTGAGATATCCACATCCTGGTGATACACAAACATACTGCTCCTTTGGCTAGTCTCACCTGGGTGGCTCACTGATGGGAAAAAAATAAGTTATAAATGTGTGACAAACACAGGATTCAGCAACCACTGGCAATGACCTGGATGCCACTTTTTTGTCACCATTTTTTTGTCACACTGAGTTACTCACAAATGGATTGATTAGTGTGACTGCCCTTGGTACATAATGTTTTTACTGTATTGAAACGGGCAAAACAATTAAACAGGAATGATATGCGCTAGTCCTGATATTAGCTAATAACAATGGAATGGAGAGACAATGGGTCTGTTATTTCAGATGCTTGTTTAAGTACTTTAAGATAATTTTTTTGAATTGGAAGATAAATGGTGGAAATTCTCTTTAAAATAAATATGATAATATTTAAACTTCTAAACCTACTTGGAAACAAAAATATGTCTTATATGTGTAAAAAAATGTTTACCCAAAATCTCAAAAATATTGAAAAGGTGTGGTAAATTGTAAAATAACAATGTGGCAGATGCTGTACGGATGTGTAAGAGAGCAGGCACTTACACTGAATGGCTCGGAGGCGAGGGATCAGTGTAGGGCTGCTGGGAGGGCTGGAGTTAGTGCTATTGAGGCTTCTCCTCTTGTCCATAGTTGGAGAGGCCTGAACTGTGATTTTATGCTGAAAATCTGATGAACAAATAAGGTTACCCACAAGTAATATTTAGTAAAAACACTTGAAACATTACTACATTTTACAATAACATTTTGCACATCAACCTTCTTTACAACTCTAATCTTACAAGAAAAAAAAAATTCTGTTAACAGTAATAAGAAACAATTTACTGAGATGAATTAATGTGACAACAAATTCATATGTAAACTAATAAGATAGTACGGCTCTAACCTGAGGGTAAGCTGATGCGGTTGCCATCTTTGAGCTTGAGGCGGCTGCGTTTGAACTTTCCCTTCCGTTTCTTAACATTGGGCTTGTCCTTGTTGAGTTGGAATATGAGGATGTTGAGTTCACGCTCAAGCACATTAATTTCCCGTTCGGCCAGCTGCTGTTCTCTCCTCTTCAACAGCTCTTCATGAGACTTCTGTTGAAGGGCTGCTCGCGTCAGTTCCTCCTCACGAGAACGAAGCTCCTGGTAGTGTCAAGAACATTTGTGATCAAGCACATTTTGCAAGGAATCTATCATTGGAAGAGTTTATCTAAAAACTACATGATGGTGAGTGAATGATGACAGACTTACATTTATGGCAAACTATGGCCAAACAATGACCAATAAATATAAATATTTGTATATACTGAATTACTGCCTAAGGAAGCAAAATGGGATAGTTCTCATGCTTATGAAACAACTCTTTGTCTATGAGCAAAAAATACATCACTGGTATGAATGGCAGTTTCACTTCCTTTGGCCTTGGAGAACAGAGCTCAGATTCCTCTCTACCTTGAACTGTTCAATTCAGATCAGCCTTCTTTTCTTGTTTTTACCCTTGAGCACCATAAACACAACAATAATACTAGACCTGTGAGTGAGTTATCCACAAAACAGCAGCACCATGTATAAGTTAGTAAATAAAAAAAAAATCAAATATCTTATGTTCCATCTTCACTTCTCTGGCTTACACTTCAATCTTAATATTGTGAATATGGTCATGTAAATCTTGCCTTTTGGTTAAAAGAATAAATCATCTTTGTGATAGTTAGTTTATTCATTCTCTTTATCTCTTGAACAGAATAATCCACATGTATAAAACATGCAGACAGAATTGTTAAGCATTAATCAAAACCGTTTTCCGCCCACATGGAGTAAAGCCGTTTGGCCTAATCTCTTATGAATAAGTTCTGTAAGAAGCTTTGGGGCACTCTGCCAAGAAACACACTTGGGCAGATGATTTAGACAATTAATTAATGAATTAACAATTTGTTTATTTACAATCGAGTAAAAGTTCACTTGGTGCATCACTTAACAAGGAAGATATTTGTGTGACAGGACTGTTCCTAAAGGAGTGGAAACATTCACTGATCAAGAATGACTTGCATGCGAAACACAATGTCAGGATTTCTACATGAAGTTTTAGCTGACTTGCAGGAAAAGGCATTCTTGATCAACCAATGGCAAACCCTTTCCAACATAACAAGCTGCTAAGATCGGAAGCAGCTTATCATATTAACTTCATTGAACACTTAAGGCCGTTTCATTGCTAACAGCTAGCTTTGTTAAGAGGATCAGTACAACCAAATACAGCTAACCTAATAAAATCTGAACCATATTTGATACAAAAACAATATAGGCCCACTGTCTCATAACAAAACTATAGGTAAAACAAGCTCAGAAATGAAAGAGAGTCTAAATCTTTTATCAACAGACCTTTTCTTTAGTGCGTAGCTCATCAAACATTTCCTGGATCTCCACTCTCCAGTCCTCCTGCATTGAATGGAAGGAGTCCTGCGGCATGGTGGCCATCACAGCCTCTTCTATGGCAGTCAGCTGCTCCAAAATGGAAGCAAAGGACGGACGGATATGGGGATCCTGCTCCCAGCATTCTATGAACAAAAAATATGTTGGAAGTGAACTCTTGTAGGTTATCATTACAATGGCCATGTGTTTTAATTCATTGCAGATTGCAGTGGGACTGGTTTATACTTAAACCCCATTCATATAGCCTACCATTCATTTCAATGAGTTTGCATAAAGTTAAACATTTCTCACAATGGTCACTGGAAATTGCAAAGTTAAATCGGGAGTGAGATCTGTGTCAATAGAGCTCACATTCCTCGAGTGCAGTCAAGACAGGACAGATAATTCACTCTTCTATATGATTGGTCTGTAAACACATACATGTATTATAATAAAATACTGCTTGGAAATTCATACATTGATCGTTTTTATTGATTATCCAACTTATTTTAACATAGCGGACATGGCCATTTGTAACTTGAATGTGTTACCATAGTTTTACCATCAATACACATGTGATTGCCTTTATTAAAGATATATCCAGATGTCACAGCACTAGGAATGCCCATGAGCAACTTGAGGTATGGAGACAAGCCACATGCAGTGACAAAGTCGCTGACGGTGTGAATGGGGCATCAGTGCCAAAATGTCAAAAATCTCATGGAGTGTTGATAACATATAGTGATGGGATAAACAGTGAGTAATATCAGTAAACCACTAGCAAACCTACCTTCCATGAGCTTGGCAAAAGGCTCGGGGCAGGTAGATGGAATAGGAAGGGTTAATTTGTTGACAGCAACTCCATAGGCAACTGCCAATCCGTCAATGCCACGGTAAGGAACCTCTCCAGTCAGTAATTCCCAAAGGAGGACTCCATAACTGGACAGAGAACAGAACACAGGGAAGTGTCAGTGTGGTATGGGTTGGTACTAATCACACCAGTTGGCTGAAAGAATAGTGCTTATGTATAATATTAACCAGGCAGGCAACTTTGGGGCCCTCTGTACTTTTTCCCTAATCAAAGGATGTACACTGATTGCACTTTTAAATTACGCGTGTATACATAAAGCATCTCAGATGCAAATCCTAATGGATCCCAAAGCAAACATTGTATGATCGCTAAATAACATTACTCCTCTTAACCTCAAAGAAAAGCAAAGAAAGGAAAAGACAATGTTCTAGCAATGTTAGGAAAGAAAGAAGGTAGAAGTGAAACCAATCATGTGTCTGAGCAAAGTGGCATGATAAATAAAAGATAAAAAAAAAAAAAAGATGAGACTTCACATTTAGCTTTCACAAACAAGGTAAAAGGGCGGTTGGAACACCTCCAAATTCTGTACTGATTGAAACTGACCCAAAGATTCTGTGAACCTAAAAACTAAATCAAACACTAGGCATTACATTTAAGCTCTGTTCTAAAACTCAGGCCCTGTTTACACCTGGTATTATGATGCGTTTTGGTTGACCAGATCACAAGTGGATGATGCTAAATACAGTTAAAAACGGGGTCTAAAACGCTTTGAGCTTGTCTACTTTCAACCACATCCAGAGATAGTTGAAAATGCGTTCGACCGGATTGCTTTCGTAGTGTAAACGCTCATGTGTTTGAATGTGTTCGAACAGTCACAAAAGACCACCTACTCTTCGCCTACTGACTTAATGCGTAAATATAATGGGAAGAGCGCTAGCCAGAGGGGATTTAACTTTGTTGGCTGAAGACCCAAGTTTGGTTTAAAGACGAAAAATGTACCAAGCACAATGTTCTCTCACCATTCCTGATTTCTAACACGCACTCACAGCTTTCAGTGTTGCGGCTATCAGAGCAAAATCGAAAGCTGATGCTCTCTGTATGTTTTTCTGTTGTCTCCGTCTGTGTTCATATGTAAATTGCACAAGCTTATTTTGTCCATTAGATCAAAAGATCTGAAAAAAACAACAACAAAAATAAATAAATTACCCCCCCTGAGAAATCAGGACAGAAGTTGTAAACGGGTATGTGTCTCCCTCATCTACTTGTGATCTGATCGACCAAAATGGATCTTAATACCAGGTGTAAACGGCCCTAGTGAGCTACCTTGCAGTCTATCGCCTACATATAGAGCAGCATCCAAACTGAAACTGATTCTCTTAAGTGACTGATTTGGAACACTTCCAATAGCGTTTGGAGTTTGCAAGCTACAGACACAATATTCTAATGCATTACACATTCAGTCTGTAATTATATTAAACTATGCTGTATCCATGAACAACACGTTACACTGACTTAGAATTTGTCCAAAATGATGCGTCATAGAAGTATAATTATGCCTTTTGGAAAAGCTTAAAATGATGCCCAAGCAATTGTGTCTATCCTCAAGTAACCAATTCAGTTTAATAACAGGCTTTGATCCAAACATTGCAATTAACTTAAAATAACAGCTTACCTCCAGACATCGCTCCCTTTAGAAAACAGAGAGGACTTGATGACCTCAGGAGCCATCCAGGAATAAGTGCCAGCAGCACTCATTTTGGTCGTTTTGTGCCACTCACGAGCAAGGCCAAAGTCAGTGATCTTCAGGATTTTTCGACCAATGTCATCATTCTCAATTTTTTCAAGTAATAAAACTAAAAAAAAAAGAACAGAGACAGGAGAAATGTTTTAGATATTTGTACTAAATTAATTTTGAGTTAATGGTTAAAAGTCTGCAGTATTTTCAAGATGAATTAGACAAATTGAGCTATTTTAAAGTATGATGGGAATGTTTTCAACGCGTGAGGCCTTAGCATTTGAGCGTTTATGTCAATGAATAACAATACAGGAATGCTAAGAGGGTAATCAAATTTCCACGCTTTTATCATGAAGTGGAATCTTCAAGGACACAGGTCTACATGAAGAACTCAGAGCGACATACAAGTCGCTCTAGTTTACAATACAGCCTCGTACCGAATGACAAATAACATGAGAATGTAGGCCAGTTGTCTTTGAAGTCCGGAACATCCTGAGGTCAGGAGTAGTATTTCTCACCGGTTCTGTCCTAGACAATATTCCAACTTGAGACCTTTATCAACATCAGTATGTAATAAATAGGGAGGCCCTCAGTTGATAACTACATGTCTGATTAATCTGACCTTGACTCCCTTGCCATTATCATGATCTGAGGGGGTAACTAAGTAGTGTTATTTGTGGACACATTTCATTAAACACTTAACTTTCCCAGGCTTCATCCAGCATACATTGGAGAGTACTGGCCTTGACTACACTCCCAGTTTACACAGTTGTTACAATTTAAGACATTTAGTATAACTGTAACATTTTCATTCGTTCAGTACAAGAATAGAGCACTAAAAATCATAATTTTCATTTATTAAAGCAACGAGCCAGAGAAAGGTAAAACTATCAGTTCCATAATGAGGATTTAGATCCTTTACACTTGTCTTAAGGGGTTAGTTCACCCAAAAATGAAAATTACCCCATGATTTACTAACCCTAAGTCATCCTAGGTGTATATGACATTCTTCTTTCAGACGAATACAATCAGAGTTATATTAAAAAATGTCCTGGCTCTTCCAAGCTTTATAATGGCAGTGAATGGCCGTTTCTGTTTTAAAGTCCATCAAAGTGCTGATTTGCGTAGTATGCGTACGGTCGTCTGCAGGAGTTTTAAATATGATATTTTATTTTATGATATTAGATATTTTTCTTACATGAACATCACTTCACTTCAGAAGGCATTTATTAAACCCCCAGAGCCGTGTGGATTACTTTTATGATGGATGGATGCACTTTGATGGACTTCAAAACAGAAACGGCCATTCACTGCCATTATAAAGCTTGGAAGAGCCAGGACATTTTTTAATATAACTCTGATTGTATTCGTCTGAAAGAAGAATGTCATATACACCTAGGATGACTTGAGGATGAGTAAATCATGGGGTAAATTACATTTTTGGGTGAATTATCCCTTTAGTTTCTTTTAAACCCATAAACATGCTGGACACTGGGAATAAAAAGAACCAGACCGTTTTACATGTGAACTTTTATAAGTCTCTTTTTAAGATAAAAGGCTTGTTAAAAGGCATGTTAGCAAGGTCTCAGGTAAAATTGTCGACAAAACTATCATTTTGGGACAAACATGAAGATTGGAATTCCATTTCGAACAGGTTGCACCTGTTTGATGCTTTCAGGTTAATCTCAGCTGTTGGTTTCTAACCCTTTAAGGTTTCCTTTCCATTAAGTAACAACACAACACCAAACAACAGTTTAAGTATAATGAAATAAAAGACAATTTTACATACCCACAACCTATTATACAATCAGTTTTAATATTGGATACATTTAGCAAACCAAAAAGCCAAGTTGGATATGAATGTGGTCTTATTACTAAAGAAAAATCCACTTTTCTGACAAAGATGTTCTGGTCACATGTGAACCTGAAATATAAAATAAATTAACTTCTAAACTAATAGTACTTTGCTACAGTCTAGCTCTTATTCATTCCCACTTTTGTAACATGTCTTTTCTTGGCTCAGATTTCTATGGTGTCCATTTTATGGAGCAGAAAATCACCTTTAGATCATGAGACAATAACCTGTTTGCCACGGTCCTCTATCTATCCAAAAAGGCCATTGGGTCTCATTCACTGAGCATGCGTACGCACAATTTTGTGTGTGAAATCCACATACGAACGGTTTCACGAACAAATCATGATTCACCAAAAACTTGTGTACTAAAATGTATTCAACATTTACGAAAAAATACAGGAACTTACAGGAACACAGGTCTGTGTAAAAGTAGTTTGAACTGGTTTTGAGAATGACACACTTGGCATTGCTCGAGGAGTGCAATATGTTTGACGAAAGTGACGAAAGGCTGTAAAGGAAAGCTTGTGCGGAAAGCCCTTATATGGAGATGGTTTGGACACGGCCACTCATTTATAATATTTCAAATTCAATAACATTAGAATGAGATTAAGAACAAATTCATGTGTGTATGAACATGTTGTGAATTAGGTGGAGATCTGTTGTGAGAAATTCCACTGTGTGTATACAAAATCCATGTAATTATTAGTGAACAAGACCCATTATTCTCTACACTGTCAGTCAGAGTATGTGTTTGTGTGTGTGTGTTTGTGAGAGAGAGAGAGAGAGAGAGAGAGAGAGAGAGAGAGAGAGAGAGAGAGAGAGAGAGAGAGTATTTTGGAGAGCACACATGCTTGAGATTCCTTAACATTACACTTCATGTGCCTGAAATTGCAAAACTGAGTTTTGAAGTGTGGCACAGTGCCGAGTTTCACAGGGACTGCTGGCAACAGTTCTGCAATATTCTTTACCCCCAATCAGGGGAAGCTCCCCATCTTGGAGAGAAAACAGCAGCTATTGAGGAGATTAAAAATAATGAAAATAAGCCTTTCAGGCCCAGGAGTCGGGGCATTCTCGGGTTGGCAGTCACCTAGCAACCAGTGCTTGACCATTCCATTGTGCAAACTTATGTTAAGCTTTTGCCCCCTCGTTAGCGACATTCCTTTGAGTGAGGTATTAAAAGATTAGGGCACAAAAACATCATTTCACTCACTATTTGCTATATCTTAAAGATAATCATTGATCAGATAAGCAAGACTGGGCCAAAGCAAATCTTATTTCATTTCTTATTTTTGAGAGAGAGTATTTGACTTTGCTGTTTGTGCCTCCCTAAAAATGTACCCTCCACCTTTAACCTGCTAAACAATGTACCGCCGCAACCTGAATGGGTAAGGACGGAGTCCCCCTAAAAAAAACACAGCAGAAAGGGTCTGGCTCATGATGGGTTGCTGTTCTGCACTGAGCAAACACACGTTATTTTT
Organism: Rutilus rutilus; assembly: GCF_951802725.1. NCBI lineage: Eukaryota > Metazoa > Chordata > Actinopteri > Cypriniformes > Leuciscidae > Rutilus > Rutilus rutilus. Next base: position 13,065,014 of record NC_140225.1, read on the forward strand.
TCAATTAAGGTCAGCAAGCTTCCAATGTTGTTTGTCACAATCCTGTGGAGAGATGAACAAACTGAGCTGCGTTAACAGTAGCACTGCCATGCTGAACGGGGGCAGGGTGCCACATTGCGTCTATTGTTGATAGTGGAATGCCGTCTATTTTATTGCTCTAGAAATACTCTGCTAATTTAACAAAAGGTAGAATGCTATAGAGAATGACAATAATGGCAATGCGTTTGCAGACAGAAATCATCTACACTACCGTTCAGTACGATTTTTTCTAAAGCAATTAATTTATTCAGCATTAATTTGATCCAAAGGGACAGTAAAAACAACAATGCTGCAAAAAAATATTTGAAATTTATTATTTATTATTATTCATCAAAGAATACTGAAAAAAAAAAAAAAAACCCGTATCATAGTTTCCAAAAAAAGTTTAAACAGCTCAACTGTTATGTATCAGCATAATATAATGATTTCTGAAGGAATGTGATGCTGAAAACTGGAGTAATGATGCTGAAAATACAGCTTTGCCATCACAGGAATAAATTACACTTTAAATTATTAAATTACAAATGAATTACTGTACTTTTGATCAAATAAATGCAGCCTTAGTGAGCAAAAGTGACTTTTTTTTTAAACATTAAAACCCCCAAACTTTTGAATGGTAGTGTAGCTATTAGAAACAGCTTGTTAATAAATGAATGGAATTAAGAGAGCCGCTGAATGGATTTACATTATCATGGTACCAAGCTGATCAAATCTCTGCAGCACTGAGTTACATATTTTTTTTGTGAGGATTAATTAGAAAGCTAAACTATTCTATTAACAAGTTACTTAACTTCTGAAAGCAATATCTGAAATGTCTCTTTTAGGTATTAAGCATACCTGAGGCAGATAAGTGTAAGGGTCTTTCCCAACTTCATATATGACTGTGAAACATGATAGCACAATCTCTAGTCATGCAGTGTCCCCTGCAGCTATAGTAATGTTTTAGAGAAAAAAAGAAAAAGAAAAAAACATTTGCATAAAAGAAACTCTTTCAATAAATTCTGTAATACGTGAAGGGCAACAAAAAACACCTACACCATTTCAAATGGTCTGATAATTGTTCCTTGGCAGCACTGAAACAATACAACACAATAATACTCACCACCAGTGTATGTGAAATAGACTTTATAACACCAATTATTTGATCATCAAAAAAACATTTATATACAGACGTAGTGCTTCTTTATGCTATTTTCAGACCAGAGTTTTCTGAACCTTGTTAGCAGATAGCCGGTTTCTCAAGGACACCAGCTGTTCAAACTCTAACCTCTTAACTTCACAACCTGCCTATGGTCACACTCATTCAAAACCTATCATTCCCCACAGCTCTTTTGAAAGGTTTGAAGATAGCCAGTGTTTTTTTTTTTTACTTGTTGGCTGTGTAACTCTAGACTCAAGACTCTGCTGAAGCACATGACTCAAATCCACTGTTGAAATGCAGGTGCAGTTTTCAAATAGCCTGCTCTTTAGTCAGGGACAATTGGGGTGTGGAGAAAAAAAAATGCAACCTTAAATATCTCTTGATGACTGAAGGGCCGCCAACATTTACAAATGTAATTTTATCTTAGTTTAGTAGTCAAGCATTTTCACCCAGATGTACACATTGTGTATTATTTTATACTTGGTGCATTTTCAAGAAAAAAACGAAATAATATTTACATTTGCATTTATTCATTTAGCAGATGCTTTTATCCGGTAACTTCTTATAAATGAGAAATACAACAAAGGATTCATCTTAACCCTATGATGCCTACTGTATTATATTTGATACGAAGGCCTCTATTTTTAAATCATCAAACATAATCAAAACTTTTCAGTTGTAACAGACTTCTGTCATCTGATCTGATTGATAATTTATACATTTTTAGCAAGTAAAAGGCATTTTAGTATAATTGTAAAAATGTCCACCTTCAGGCCCTGGTACACATGCTTTTTTGCTGTGAACTCTTTAATGATTTTTATAGTAAACAAACATAATAATAACTTTTATATTGTTAGTAATGTCAAGATGAACACTTACTGGACTGAACTAGCTTCGCTTTACTTGATTATCCATACATCATTTTTTTGGGGGAAAATCATGAAGTATCAAATATTATACATCAGGCTTTTAAGGAATGTTTATTTATACATATCTAAGTCATCACTGTATTGCATTACATTATAGGTTACAGGTAATAATAAATACTGAGCTTCTTTGATCATACAACTATAAGCTTTTAAAATATCATCTCACTAAGACATTTTATTGAGATATAGATTGACAAGGGATATTTATAAGCATTTTAAATATTCTGCTATACTATTAGAATTATTTCATTGATTTACATTACAAACCATCATCTTTCATCTTGTTAGACATGAATAACCTTTTTCAAACAGTTTAATAAACTGTTTCATTACAAAAAAAATCATGTCAGGCTTTACAGGATTAATGATATGGGAAATGCTGGCAATGTTTCAAACACTTTCTAGAACTGCACAGGCAAGATCAGGAAGGAAATGTATGGTTTCTTTTGTGTGTGTGTAAATTAAACATTTAAAGTTTTGCAGCTAATGTACTCAGACATAAACTAATGCTGAAGTTGCTAGAAGGACTTGGAAGGATCCAGTGTCTTAAACATTAACTACAAAGGCTCTATTCAAATCTTAGGGCATCCATCAATTTTATAGCTTTTCTTCTAGGGTTAGATTTCACTATAGCCAGTGGCTTCCTTTGAGAAGCATATTGCTTTTAGAGAGAAGATACAGCTCCTATGGCTTCATATATAGGCAACATTAAATACAGTTAGACTGGCAGGATATTCCATGATGACCTAGGTTATAAGGTCTTTCAAGAGCACGTGGTTCTGTTCCCCTCCTTTAAGGTACAAACAGAGGCATATGGGAAAGGTTGATGTGCTAATGATAAAGCTTTGTAAAGGAGGGTGGGGATTAATTATTAACGTGCTAATTGCGAAAGGAAATACCAATGTGACAACCAAGTGTGCGTTTCTACAGTAGAGCAAATACCAGAAATTCTTGGTCTAGATAAGGAAGCATTAATGAGTGTGTGGTGATTATCTTACTGTTGCTGGACTTCAGGTCTCGATGAATAATGGGAACCACGGCCTCCTCGTGGAGATAGTGCATGCCTCTGGCGATCTGGACGGCCCAGTTCACGAGGATATGAGGGGGGATCCTCCTGCTCGTCAAGGCGCGGTTCAGAGTCCCTCCACGGGCATATTCCATGACAAGACACAGGTTGGGCTCGTCCAAACACACCCCCTCCAATTTAATAATGTTGGGATGTTGAAGCATCGAGAAAAGTTTGGCTTCTTGCTTAACACTGTCTGCAGTAGCTGTAATGTCCTCGTCGGGGTCCTGTCGAGCTGCCTTCACCGCGACCTCCTGGTCCTTCCAGGCCCCCCGGTAGACTTTGCCAAACCCTCCGACGCCGATGATTTCTTGTAGAACGAGTTCAGAAAAAGGTATCCGAACAGGGGCGGGCGGGTCACTCTCGCGAGCCCCTACAGCTCTGTAAATAGCTGGTTGGTAGGTAACATAATTAGATGGGAAGATGCCCACGCGATGGTTAATTTTTCCAGTCCACCAGCCTTCGTCTCCCGAGATGGCAGCGTCCTTAGACAGGACCTCCACCACGTCTCCTCGCCGCAGGCTGAGCTCGTCCTCCCCGCTGGCCTCGTAGTCAAACACCGCCGTCCAGAGCGAGCGGGGACACACGGGGGCAGAGTGAGCCCAAGCCCTCGAGTTGGAGGACTCCGTCCAGACATGGTCTTGGAGGCTCAGGCGCCCCTCACCGTTTGGGAAAACGGCCTGGGGAACATCCATGTCTCGGTGCCTGCAGGAGCACCATAGGGTGCCGTGATGTCAAATCAAAGTAAACTAGTCCAGTAGTCGTATTTCCCCAATGACACACACACGCACGCACGCACGCACAAAAAGTTCCTAACAAACCCAGCCAGGGCACGTTATACCATTAATGGAGAGTGGGTCAGGTCAAGTCCGGCTTAATAGAGGTTAAGAGACGCATTGCTTTGTTTCCACGTAAGCCAGCTAAATTAACCAATCTGGGAATGAGAAATGTCTCTGAAGCACGGACATCAGCTTTAGCCTAAACTCTTGCTTCACGAACTTTTTTGTTTACATTATAGAGTAAAAACTACATTATCAGCCTGTCGATTCATGCGTCACCAAAAACACAAATACAAGTAAAACAACATACCTAACCAGGAAAGTCGATAGAGTTTTCAAGCCGTGAGGCTACAGGTGCAAAGTACCTGCTCATCCTAGACGAATGAATCAAGCTAAATATACACACGATTATTTCACTACCCAAAATAAGTTACTTATTAACTTACGTGTCTACTTGTACAAAACCCCCTCGTAGCCATTCTCTGGCTGGTTAAAACACATTGCACGAGCAGGCTAAATAGCTGTGCTAACGCGTTAGCTTTATCTCTCTCTCTCTCTTCGAAGTTCACGAACTAGTAACCGCGGCTCCCAAAAATTCTTCCGTCGCCAAGTACAAGTCGCGCGCGCACAGCAGTGAGCGTTTCCTCAGGCTCCCGAGCACTTCAGTCGTCCGCCAGCTTTCCAAAACTTGATGGCTTTTCCCCCTCTCCTGTGGATCTAAATAGTTTTTCTGAGCTAGGAAAACTTTGTTCGGTCAGTTTATGTGTGCACCGCCATCACTTCTACGCTTCTCCGACACAACTGACCCTAGAGGAGGAGAGAAGGAAAAGGTGGAAATCGATTGGTCAGAGGAGTTCACGTGACACTATGCGTGAGCGCAAAACAACAAGTGGGAACTGCGAACCTTTCTCTTTTTTTCAATCTGCGATGGTACTTCTCAAGATTTGCTTTAGCCTACAATTTATAACATGCAGCTTAAATATATAAGATATAAAGACTGATTGGCCGTGTTGAACAATTCAGGATTGTTTATAGACCTACACCTGTAATGATAGCCTACACTTATCAGATGATTTCAATTGAGTAATAAACAAACATAGGCTACATACAATTCCAATAGCTTAAAGCACATAGGAAATCCTTAAATATCATAGGCTAATGAGATATAAAGAGTAGGCCTATAACTTTTATGTTATATTAATTCACTGACTATTAGAAAGGGAAAACGCTAGCCTATCTCTATACAATTTTTACATTAAACTCATAAACACGCATTTGGGTCAGTGAAGAACCTTTAAAATCCATGAAGCCTTTCCATTGCACAAAAGATTCTTTAAAGTAGAAAAAACGTTCTTTAGATTAAAATGTTCTTCACACTAACAAAAAAGACAGTCATGGCCAAACTATTGTGAGCCATGATGTTTTTCTAATATAGCCTATAGGCTATATATTAGTGCTGTATCAACTGCATCTAACATGAACGTTTTTGTTTACATATGTGTGAATATATTATTATTTTTATATAGATGATATATATGTCAGACTGTGTGTGTTTATATATACTGTACACACACACACACACACACACACACACACACACACACACACACACACACACACACACACACACACACACACACACACACACACACACACACACACACACACATTGTATATAGCTCCATATTTAAAAAAAAAAAAAAAATGTGTAGCCTACATTTAAGCCAGGTTGAAAAAGTGCTGTTGATTATGGTTGTGTGTTAAAAAATATTTTAAATTTTTAACTTATTGTACATAATCAATTTTAAACATTTTAGCTAGGCCCACTTGAACTTTTCTGCTATTTATGTAAGTTAAAGATGCTGTCCAGCTTCCCTGGCTCCATCTCAGTCAGAACAGTTGATTTTCCATGGCTCTCGTCTTTTGACTGTATCCTCCTCACACACAGGGTGGGGGCGCATGACTCAGTGAGCAGAAGAGCATCGCTATGAATCAGTCCAGTCCTCCCTCCTATCCGCTCATGTGAAGCAGGCGCAGAAGGATGCTGCTGCTGGGAGCCTTTCACCGCACAAAACCAATGCTTTTATGTTGGGAAATTGGGAGACAAGGCGTGGACGATGAAAAAGAAAAGTAAACGGCTTTAAGGAAGGATGTAGAGGCAGCTTCTGTAAATATGTAATCGCGCGTTGGGGCAGCGAGTCCAGGACGGCAGTGGTGTGAATTCGCAGCTTGCAGCATGATATATTTGTAGCGACCATTATTGAAAATATGGGCTCTCAAGTCGTGCAAACGCTACGCCAAGGAGTCTGGGCTTCACTGACCGGTGGATGGTATCATGATCCAGACCAGAATAAATTCAACAATTCATGTCACCTGTATTTATGGATGTTTTTGCTTATGCTTCCATTATCTCTTCATTTGGTGAGTGATACAATGTCGCAGGCCGCCGATAATATTGTGCTTTGCTGATATGAAGCATTGAATGCGTTATACTGTAGCTGAAGAAACCTCACGCGAAATATTTATCTAAATGAATGAAATGTATTTACGGGTTAAATGTTATTGAATATTATATGAATTTAGGTGTTTATGCTCCTCGTAGCTCCTGGAACTGTCGCATTTTTCTTCTGCATAGCTTCCTGTACAGGTGATTCTCTCATGGCAGCCTGTATAGCATTGTTGTGCATTTACAGTAGACGAAAATATCATTAGGCCTATATGAAGTGTTTTTTTTCTAGTGGTCATGAAATTATTATTTTTTATTGTTATTATTATTAATTCAGAAAAGACATCATAATAATGCAAATCCAATCATCTAAAATTATATTTTACAGTTGATTTATCTATCTGTCTGTCAATTTATCTATTGCTCCAGAGATAATGTAATGTAATGCTCTAATATATATTTCCCCAGGCTCTTCCACCCACCACTACTACCCTCAGTATCTACTGCACCTCAGTGACAGTTTTCTTCATTGTCATTAAGATGGTAAATTATCGCCTCCATCTGATGTTCGATCAGGGCGACATTGTAGCCCAGAGTAGTGTGCCTGACATCAGCAAAGGTGTAGACAAGAAAAGCAACGCATCTGATTCCGGTCTTCCATCCCTAAGGTAAGATCCAAAATCAGTTGTGCCATATATTGATTTCAATATCGGTTTGCAATATTATTTCCCCAAATTATGTCAGAGGCTATGTTTTGCCTAATTAAACAAAACATATGCTTCTTGTTCTCAAAGCTCACAAACCCTACTGCCAAAAGTGTTTTTAATATTTGTCTTGTAACCAGGCTAAAGTCTGAATTGTTTTAATCCAAAGGAAGAGCAGCACAGTTCCTGACAGTGTTGCCACATCAGTACTGACCAAAAACAGACCAAGTCCAGTAATACAGGTCACAGTGAAACAGACTGAAACAGACCCTGGACTGATTGGAGTGAGTAATACTTTCAAGATTTTATGTACTATAATTATTTATACTTGTAATTAGTGTAACATCTTGAATGCAGATCTTGCACAAATCTAGCTGTGAATAATAATATAATTTTTTGGTTAACCTGCTTTTCAAAACTGTGAAGGAGTGTCCAAAATCTGAGGAGCTGAAAAACATAGAGGGTATGTACCAGCTTTAATTATAGCACTGGCCTGGTTTCACTGCAGTGGAAGAGATCCTCACAAATCTGGGAACATGCTGTGCAGATACACTACTGTAAGTTTCAGTCACAGAGCCTAGCATATGAACTGAGGAATAACTTGACTACTCTCTATCTTGCCTCAGTCACACGTCACACCGAGTGTGACGTCCTGCCAGGACCTCTCAAAAAAAGCTGTCAGACAGCTTTGCATAAACACAGCTTTACACTTACATTGTGAGGGTCTCTGACTGCATCTAAAAAACCAGACATTTCAGAATATTTTATTGAATTTCAATTTTTTATTTCATATAATTTAATAAAATACATTTAAAAAAAATGATGTAGCCTAATGTTGGTCAGCCCTGGAAAAAAAATGTGTATCATTACACCCTTAATTACTATCTAATCAAATGTCAAGGAAGAAAAAATCGGTGTATCATGGTTTTTGACATAAACCAACAGGATTCAGCATCTAGTAGCTAATTCATTTCAAATCTATCATAAACCATATGTCCATCTGACATGTTAAATATGCTGTTTGTATACTGACTGACATTTGCAGGTCAGAGTGATGCTGTCTGTAATGAACGGTCTTGGCCAGACGTGGAGGAGAGACTCACCCCTGAGGATGTGTTCAGTCCCAACACTGACCAGTCTGCCCCACTCCTGCAGGGAGAGCAGATTCCTTCATCCCACAGAGACAAAGCTGACAATGATCTTCCGCCTTCCCCTGTGAATGAAGCGGACGGTTTAGAGGAGAAAGTCAAACCCCCCACTGACCCCAACAACAATAATACCTCTCTAGAAATCACACGAGATGCCGACGATGGAGGAAGACCTGAGGAGAACTATTGCTCGGACGAAATTGCTGTGGTGCTGGTTGACAACTCGATTCCCTTGTCCCACTTGGACGAGAGTGATACGGTGAAGATCATTATCACAATGAGCTGTGACCCACAGACAGCAGCTGAGCTGGAGGAGTCTGTTAAACTGAGCATCTTAGAGTCAGCTCAGTCCCACCAGGGAGAATCCGACTGTCCTGTCAAAATTCCTGTCATCACCTTTGATTCGCCTCACGAACTGGAGGAACCCTCTGCGGATGATGAGAAAGAAGATACGCCGGTTCCAGAAGACAACTCGCTTCAGGAGAAGTCCGAGCATCAAGACAGTCTTCTTGCCAAAGAGCCAATCAGTTCTGACTCTGCTCAGGAATGCAAAGAAATAGAGAGCAATGAGCATGAGATACCCAACCTGAGCCCCCAACTGACCAATAACAGCTCTTCAGGCATTGATGTCAACTCCCATCCTGATGAAAACGACCCTCCTGAGCTTAAACTGGATGCTGATGGATTCTTGCAAATTCCATCAGCATATAAGAGATGTACTCAGAGTGGAAGAACGCATGCTAGGGGACTCAGTATCGACAGTGGACGAGATGCTGTCCTCATTAGCCATAGAGCTAAAGATAAGCTCAGTACAATGACCTCCTCTAAATCTGACCTAGAAGCCAAAGAGGGACAGATACCCAATGAGTCCAACTTTGTTGAGTTTGTGTCTTTGCTGGAGTCTATCAACAACACCAGATTTGGGGGTGGAAATGAGGCTGAGGAGGAGAAGGAAGAGAGAAATGGTGAGTGTTGATTAATGCATGAGACTGCGTTGAATATCTTTGCTCAGATTAATGGTCTAACTCCTTTCAGAGCAAAGCATGACAGCGGAGAATAACTCTGACGTGTCAGAATCCACAGGACAACAACAGGAGCGTCCAAATCCCCCAAACAGTCTGGCTACAGATACAATGAAAACTATCCCAGGGACTCTCATTCCTATTGTCTCTCCAGAAAGGTGGGTAAACTATAAATCTGAACATAAGCATGATATTTAAATATATAGACAACAGATTAAAATAATAATAATAATGATTATATATATATATATAATACACAAACACAAACAGACAATACCGTTCAAAAGTTGTGATCAATAATTTTTTTAAAAGAAATGTATGTTTTTATTTAGCAAGGATGCATTAAAGTATGGAGACCCTAAAGGGATATGTTGATGGGAAAAAAATTAAGATGGGAGGAAAAATTAGACGCTTTTGTGTTGTCTCGTAAAAAACTATGAATTCACTCGCAAAACTTTTTGTTATGGAAACAATATGAGTTGGGAGGAAAAACTGTTTTTGCAAATGAACGTTTCTTGGGGGAACATAATACTTTTGCAGCATTTCTCAGGGAACGCTACACTTCCGCTAGAGAATGCAACATTTTTTAGATATAATAAGCATAAAATATAAAAAGCAATAAAATATAACTAAAATATTAAGCAGCACAACTGGTTTTAGCATTGATGATAATGAGAAATGTTTCTGAGAAATGAAATCTGAAGGATCATGTGACACTGAAGAATGGAGTTATGGTTTATGACATTTCAGCTTTGCCATCACAGGAATAAATCACATTTGAAAATATATTGAAATCAATGATCAAATAAATGCAGCCTTGAAGAGCATAAGAGACTTATCAAAAACATAAAATCTTACAGACACCAAACCTTTGAATGGTAGTTTGTGTGTACCCTCATGCAAATTAAGAGTTATTAATACAGACTCGCTAAACTACAAACATACCAAACTGAATTCCAGGGATGTTCCACTCCATCTGGAAAAAGTACACATTTTAGGGTACATTTTCTCCTTGTCTTCACAGTCCGCAGACAGATAAGGAGAGGGACCCTGATTATGATTCTCTGCCCTCACAAACGTCCCAGTCAGAGAGCTCTATGCTTCAGGTCATCTGCAGACCAGAGACTACATCCAAAGAGGAGGTTTACACTTTTCACACTGTTCACAGTGAGTACAGTGGACAGAAATGACCGTGCAATGTCATATACAGTATATATAGGAGGACTAGTAGAGGAGCATTTGTGATGCTTTTAACATGTACAATATATACAGGAGAGAGACCTCGGAAACTGTACAATGAAAGAGCTCTAAACTTACCTCTTGGTGCCGAGCTCATCACCGGCAACATATGGTACTGCATCCTATTTCTCTTTTACAATCACAAAATTAAGTGAAAAAATAAAAACAGTTGTTATAGATTTATAATGTTACCATCTCTTCATTAGTGATCTCCTCTCCACGTCCTCTAACTCTGAGTGCCAGGACGGGTTGGTGGGAGGACCCTCTGAATGCCCATTCCAGCGACGCATCCTTCCAACTCGCCGACTCCGGCCCAGGAGAACCCATCCGGAAATCTTCCAGGTGTGGAATCCCTCTTTCCACATATTAAGCTTGCTCTCACACAACAGAACAAACAAAACACATAGAAAACATGGTTGGTTGGTTTTGGTTAAAATACTGTATCTTAGAGGATAGTTCGCCCATAAATGAAATTCAGTCATCATTTACTCACCATTTGAGGGCTTGAATATTTCTCACGCACAGGAGGAAGACTCCTTAGATGAATCATCCGAGACATCAACACAAGAGAAACCCTCAAGAAAGCTGTACTACAAATTAAAGGTTTTTCCTGGGAAATGGGTGAACATATTGTATGATCGGCTAACCTTGCTGGCATTATTTGACAGGTGAGTGTGACAATGAAAGTTTTAGACATTGCAGTGCTATTCAAGTACCATAAGCACAGAAAGATGCTAACTGTTTTTGCAGGAACAAGGATATGACTGAGAACATGGTGGCTGTATTCTTAGCCGTCTTAGTGGCTTTTCTGGGGTTTGTGCTTCTGAACGAGGGCTGCTTCAAAGACATCTGGGTCTTTCAGTTCTGCCTGGTCATTGCTAGCTGTCAGTATTCCTTACTGAAGGTACCGCATTCCTCATTTTATAGCCTGTCTTTGCTGAAAATGAATCTACTGCTAGACTGCCTGCTAAAGCATCTTGTGTTTTATAGAGTGTTCAGCCAGATGCAGCTTCACCTACTCATGTGAGTTTACTACAGAAGCATTCAAGAAAATGTCATGTCGTTAATGCGTTTAACAGGATGAAAAAAGCTGTCTTTTTTTTTACAGGGCCATAATCAAATTGTCATCTACAGCCGTGCTGCATATTTCTGTATGTTCTGTGGCCTTATTTGGATTTTGGAGATAGTGTTGAGAAGACCAGACCTCCCTGTGTCCACCATCTACGGCATCACAATAGTAACGTCAGACGCCCTTCAGTACGTGCAAGACATTTTAGTCGGTATGTTGTAAGTTGAAAAGTATGTTTAAAACATTACAAATGGAAATTGTTGCAGAGTAATTTTTAATTTGATGGATATGTTGATCTGATCCTTTCAGGGTTTACGTACTGCTTTCCGGTAACGTTTCTTCTGGGCCTTTTTCCGCAAATCAACACCTTTTTTATATACTTTTTAGAACAAATCGACATGCACTTTTTTGGAGGTACAGGTCCGTATTCATGATATATCATTTTTTAACTGTTTTTTTTTTCCTCCTCAAAATGCAGACAATTATAAATGATTAAAGGTCAATTGGAGGAAACTCGTGTTTCTCTTTTTTTCTGCTTAGCTGCAACTGGACTCCCATCTGCAGTGTACTGTATAGTACGGAGTCTTATAGCGCTGGCTTTACTCTACGGATTCTGTCTTGGAGCTTTGAAGGTATGATCTGTTGGGAATGGGAAATGTATTTTTAATGACAACATGCATTTAATCTACTTAAACTCCAAAAAATTTGTAGATCATCAGTAAAATATATACTTTATTTTTTGAATGCAATACGAGATAGATTATAAGTTTGTGATGGCATTGGCATCTTCTGTGTAGGAGCCTTGGGATGAACAGCATATTCCAGCACTTTTCTCTGGTTTCTGTGCCCTGCTAGTGGTCCTGTCCTATCATCTCAGTCGACAAAGCAGTGACCCATCTGTGTTATTGTAAGAACATTGTGCACTTTCCACTGATCATTTGGTTTAGAACATTTTGAACTTCTGCCATAGTTTGGACTAAAAAATATATTTGTTTGTCTTTGATCTTAGCTCATTGATAAAGTCCAAGCTGATGCCATCACTTGGACATGGTGAAGAGGAGGAGGATGAGGAGAGCATAGACCCTCTTCCTGAGAAACTCAAAGGCTCAGTGGTGGGTGCCTTTGATTTATTTAGTGAATATTCCAAAACGTTTTCATTTCACTTAGGCATTAGAGAAGAATAATCAGATGTACACTACCATTCAAAAGTTTGCAAGCCGGTAAGATTTTTAAATGCTTTTTAAAGAGATCCTTATGTCTCTCATTTATCTAATTAAAAATACAGTAAAATTGTGAAATATTATTACAATTTAAAATAATGTATTCTGTTTTAATATATTTAAAAATGTCATTTATTCCTGTGATGGCAAAGCTGAATTTTCAGCATCATTAGTCCAGTCTTCAGTGTCACACAATGCTGATTTGCTGCTCAAGAAATATGTTTTATTATTATCCTTTATTATGCTCTGCTTAATATTTTTGTAGAAACCGTGATCAAAAAAATTTGTTCAGGATTTTTTGATGAATAAAAAGTTCAAAAGAACAGTATTTATTGTGAAATAGAAATCTTTTGAAACATTATACATGTCTTTACTGTAATTTTTTATCAATTGAATGCATCCTTGCTGAAAAGTATTCATTTCTTCAAAAAATTATAAAATTTTACTGACTCTCACAAACTTTTCAACAGTAGTGTAGTATTTGCATCTGAGGATCCATGTATTACTTAAAATACATGTATCATTTTATGTTGCAGAAAGAGATTTTACTGTCAGATCTGGTTATCTGTATTCTCGCCTCAGTTTTGACCTTTGCTATTACTGCCAGCACGGTTTTCCTGTCTCTAAGGGTGAGTTTCTCTTACTTTTAAACTTCTCATACACGTCATCTTAAAAATCATAACCAAATCTAAACTATCATAGAGAGACAGGAGTCAATGATTACATGTTCAATTCAGTTTTCAGCCTACATGTCAATTAACACTTTGTTTTTGTCACATACAGCCATTTGTGTCCATAGTGCTGTATGCATTAGCAGCCACTGTGGGCTTTGTCACCCACTATATCATCCCTCAGTTACGGAAACACCATCCCTGGCTTTGGATCTCTCATCCTGTGCTGAAGAGTAAGGAATACTCACAGTTCGAACCCAGAGGTCAGTTAACTGCACATCTGTGACGTGTCTACTGTCATTGACATTCACATGAATATTAATGTTAGTATACTATCTTTTTAGAGGATGCTCACTTGATGTGGTTCGAGCGTCTCTATGTGGGGCTGTTGACTTTTGAGAAGTATATTGTCTACCCAGCCATTGTCCTCAGTGCACTTACCAACGATGGCTTCGCCCTCAGCCATCGTAAGAAACTAGGAATACAGTAAGTATCCTTCCCCTAATTCTAATTGGCAATTCAATACAGATATTAAAAAATATTGTACATTTTTTACTCTTCAGTCAATCCCATAAATTTTTTTGCGTTTCTGCTCACCAAGACTATATTTATTCCAAAATACAGTAAAAACAGTAAAAGTGTGAAGTATTATTACAATTTAAACAGAATTCCTGTGATGGCCAAAGGCCAAAACTGAATTTTCAGCATCATTCCTCCAGTCTTCAGTGTCACACGATCCTTCAGAAATCATTCTAATATGCTGATTTACTGCTCATGAAACATTTCTTCTTATTGTCAATGTTGAAAACAGTTGTGCATATATATATATATATATATATATATATATATATGATAATACTAAGACATTTTTCTTGAACACCAAATCAGCAAATTGGAATAATTTCTGAAGGATCATGTGACACTGAAGACTGAAGTAATGGCTGCTGAAAATTCATATAAATAAATTCATTTTAAAATAGTTTGTTTAATTGTGTATTAAACACAATAACTGTGTTTTATACACACACACACATACATACACATAGGTATGTAGAAGCAGTATTGGTAGAGTACTTTCCGACAACACATTTTTCTGCTCATTGTGGTGGTTTTAGCAGAAGTTAGCATCAGATCTGTGTCAGAGCCACCTGATTAGTGTTTGCTGTGCTTGGTTGTGTGCTGCCTCTGCACCTGAGTGGCTCAGGTGTCTGTGTCTCGCTCCAGCTGTGATGTCTTGTTGATGACAGTTGCTGGGATGAAGCTTCTTCGTGCCTCCTTCTGCAATCCCAGCTACCAGTTCCTCACGCTCATCTTCACCCTCATCTTCTTTGAGTTTGACTGCAGCAGTGCCTCTGAAACATTCCTGCTCAACTTCTTCCTCATGTCCATCATCTTCAACAAGGTCAGTGCTATATGGGTTGGATGGACATTAGTGCATTGAAACGCTCATCATTCCCTGCCCTTTGTGTTCATTTAGTATTCATTTTCCAAAATGACGTATCAGTATTGTGCCAGACTATCGTCTGAAATAGCTCTCAGCAGACAGTACATTTAGTAACTAGTCCCAAAATAACTGCCTTTGTTGTCTTGCTGTCTTACAACAGCTCTTTGTTTTGTCTACAGCTTTGGGATCTTCTCCACAAGCTGCACTTCATTCTGGTGTATATCGCCCCCTGGCAGATAGCATGGGGTAGTGCATTTCATGCATTTGCACAACCTTTTGCTGTACCTCATATCCTTACAGTCTGTCCAGCCTGAGTGTGTATATTGGTAGTACAAACCTTGTACTATGTTTACTCCCAATTTTAATCTGATCAAGTAAAGGTGCCGTAAGCCAGTTTTCAAACTTGTTTAAGCCACGGACTCCCAAAATATAATGATCCCCTGCGAGGGACCCACTTTCTAAAATACTATAGCACCTATATTATATATTCATATGTTTAAAAAACTAAATTTATGCAATAAAAAAAAAAAAAAAATCGTAAATATTTAAGTTATTAGGCTATTTCTATTACGTTTACACATCTTTTTGTCAACAGAATTAAATATTTTATGAGCAATCTCAGGATTTCGAGCCAGCTCCTAGAAAGCAGACTGAAATGGTAATAATATAAAATTCGGTTAGATGTAATTTCTTTATTTTTTCAGGTGTGATTTCTCAGGACACTTATTAAGAGTGTCAAGTAGCATGAAAATAAATGCCTTACAGCACCTTTAAAGAACTATTGCAATACGGTGAAAGCATCATAGCTTCAAATGCAGTGCAAATATTTCGGTTTTTCCTTGACGGAGCAGCTCAGACTCTGCCATGCTCCTGCTGCAGACGTTAATCACGACGCTCTTCTACACACCACTCAGCCCTTTCCTCGGGAGCGCTATTTTTATCACCTCTTATCCACGGCCTGTGAAGTTCTGGGAGAGGAACTACAAGTAAGTTGTCTGTTTTTTCCACAAGCACATGAAACATGCATGTAGCTTCAGAGTGACGTAATGCGCTGTCAGCCAACTGCATACTTGAGTGCAGGTTTCTGATTTTAAGATTTTTCTGATTTTTATTGATATGAAAACAGCTGTTGATGCAAGACGTGTTTGACATTGTTTCCATTGGGACAAAGTTCCTTTATGGTTGATGGGCTTTATCTGAAGTCCAACAGCCTGTAGTAGCAGAGAGAAAGCCACACAATGTTGAATTATTGATGTAGATTCCAACCACAAATGTGATGACACAGAATGTTTCTGTTGTTGATATTAAACATGAATGGTGGCACAGGCATCAGATTAAATGGGGTTTTTGACATGACTGTGAATATTTCACTTCATGAACATTTGATTTGACATTTTCAGCACCAAACGAATTGACAATTCCAACAGCCGACTGGTGTCTCAGGTTGACAAAGAGACTGGTAAATACTCTTTATCTATTCATGTCTTACCACACACTTAATAAACAGTCGATTTCAGTGCAAAACTGTTTCAAAAATGCATGAAGGTTCAGTTTCACTGTTTTAAACAGAGTTTAAACTTTTTTTTAAGTATGTCAGACATTGTTTTAGGATGCCATGTGTCTACTGTTGCTAGAGACACAATGGTGTCCTCTTACATTTTTAAATAAAAATGTTGAGAGATTATATGCTCACCATGTAGGCTGTGATGACAACAACCTCAACTCAATTTTCTATGAGTACCTGACGCGCTCCTTGCAGCATTCTTTATGTGGAGACCTGATGTTGGGCCGCTGGGGGAATTATTGCGCTGGAGATTGCTTCATCCTGGCTTCTGACTACCTTAATGCACTTGTTCACCTCATTGAGGTCGGCAACGGTCTGGTCACCTTCCAGCTACGAGGCCTGGAGTTCAGGGGTAAGTGGTTTTAATATTACATTGTTGTAAATGTTCCTTCTCCTCACTCTGGCCTTCTCATTTCCTCAGGTACTTACTGTCAGCAGCGGGAGGTGGAGGCCATCACAGAAGGTGTAGAGGAGGATGATTCTTGCTGCTGCTGTGAGCCGGGTCATTTGCCCCATCTGCTGTCCTGCAATGCTGCTTTCAATCTACGTTGGCTGGCCTGGGAGGTGACCACTACTAAGTATCTGCTGGAGGGCTACAGCATTAGCGAAAACAACGCTGCCACCATGCTGCAGGTTTATGACTTGCGCAAGCTGCTCATCACTTACTACCTTAAGGTACCAGCAACACTATTATGTGACCTTTATATTTAGGAAGAAAGAAAAAGTTGTATTAGTTCTATACAGTTCCAGTTCGCATTCCTCTTAACAACTCTGTTTCCTTAATGGTTTAATTAACAGTTATTTTTTGCCAAATGATGATATAGCATTTAAAACAATTCTTGCAAAAGGTGGGTGTTTACATTTTAAATGAGTTTTAGAGGTATGAATGCTATCTAATCATTTATCTTTTTTTATACTACTGACACAACTTTAACTACATGTTGACATATAAACAAAAAGTTCATAAAGAGAAAACTAATCCATATGAATTGATCGTTTTAGTCCAAAGTTTCTGAAGAGAGACGCGATCGCTTTATATTTTGAACGGATTGAATTTAGGCTTTTATTCACAAACAAACATTAATTTACTCACACATCAGCTGTGGTAAACCAACGGAAGCTCAAGCATGTTCGCTTGACGTGCGAGAACCAATGAGGTTCATTTTCATGTCACGCAGCACATTTGAGCTTCCACAAGAACCATTGAGATTTGTTCTCTCACGTTAAGCAGGTTAGATTGTGCTTCTGTTTATGTTCGCTGATCAATGTTTATGTGATTATTATACTCTGTGGAATACTTGATTCTGATTGGTCAATCGTGCCATCCAACGGTATGTTATTCCACAATAATAACCGCTGAAAACAGATAACGCAGGCTCATCCGGGTTCAGCGCTATACACTTGCTAGGAACGGTTTTTCTTTGTGGAAGTTTTGCATTTGGTGAGCTAATAAAATATTAAAACTCAGTCAAATCAATATTTTGTGTAGTTATTTAAAGCTACACTGAAGGATTTTCTCCCATCTAGCGGTGAAATTGTATATGACTACCAACTGAATATTAGGTTTATGAGGTCGTTTTAACTCCTACGGTGGCCGTATGTATTCTAAATGGCAGATTCTACGCTTTCGAGAATACTAGGTAGAAGTAATTACGCATTAATGAGCACATATAATTTTGAAAGAACAAAGTGTTTTTTGCCAAGAATCAACTTAAAAAATTACACTATGTAAGCTAAATTACTAAATTACACTAAATTACTAGCTTTAACTATGTCATCCAGTATCGTGGACTCGCTCTCTCTTGTTTCATACAAACGCAAACACTGTGTTTATTCTGAGATAACAACCGGCTGGATGTTCATTATCCCTTACATAAAGGACTAAATTCAATCTGTTCATCATATGAAGCGATCGAGTCTCTTCTGTCTACTTAAATTTCATATTCTACATTTCCTCAAAGAATGAAATAGCTGCAATGTTCTTGATTTACTGCGGTAGGTTTATTTTTTGATAAAGTGACATTAACGACACTCACATCTCTGTATTTTCAATTATTTCTATTTTTAGAGCATCATCTACTACCTGGTGATCAACCCCAAGCTGCAGATATGGATTAAAGACCAGTCCACGCAGGAAGTCCTTCAGTCTTACACTAAATGGCATCACATTGAGAAGGATCCGGCTGTGTTCAGCATGAAGATTGATGAAGACTATGTCCACTGTCTGCAGGGGGTCACCAGAGCCAGCTACTGTAACGTCTACCTGGAGTGGATTCAATACTGTGCCAACAAGCTGGAGGAGGTGAGGAGACACAAATGGCATTCATTAGAGTGAGTGAAAGCTGATGCACTAAAGGACGTCTTTGAGAGTGCAATAAAAAACAGTGTATGGCTGATTTTAAAATGGTGCATAAACTTCGGACATACCTTTGGTAGGACAGTTGAACTCTTCTTTGCATTTCCACAATGTTAAGGTGATCTAAACTTGCATCTTATTCCTAAAGTTTAGTTTTTTCGTTCTCAGCCAGTGGACAGCGATGAAGATTCTCCCTTGGTTACTCTGTGTTTCGCTCTATCTGTGGTTGGACGGAGATCCCTCAGCACAGCAGCACATAACAGATCCAACAGGTACACTTCCAACATTAGCGATGTGCACTTAAATACTCGAAAGATAATAGTTTGTTTGATGGATGCCAATCAGAATCAAGAATACCAAATAAAATGTGTACCGCCATGCCATAATAAGGGCTGGTTCACACAGAATGCTGTTTTGCTTTGAAAAACGCAAGACGTGGGCAAGTGGAATGGGGGAAAAATGTAAGGTTTTGAGACAGTTTGAGCTTATTTTAACTTGAGCGCCACGTTTTTGTCCGTCTAGCGCGTTTACTTAGAAAAACAATGGTAATGTAGTGCAGTGGAATGGAATGGAAAAACATTCTCTGTGAGAGATTTTACATTTTAAAGTCGGCATGAAATGGAAGTTGCGATAGTCTTTTCTTCCCTATTGTGATGTATATCCGACTGAAACGTCTTTTCAAACAAAAAAAATGTAGGACGGGCATTTTTTTCTATCTGGGAATTGAGAGAATTGTGGTTTGCTATTGCTGTGATCTCATGTGAGTGACGGGTTGTACCGCCCTCACGCCTGTAAACATGTCATCAGAGAAGAGAAGAGATGTCTCTGCATGAGGGAGGGGAAGTTATATTAATGAAAGATTATGAAGGCACATGGATTTTAAATAATAATGATTTGCACGGATAAATCATTTATAATAAATACTGCAATATTCATAAAAAAAACAAATTGTCAATTTTGATTCATGGTGACTTTAATGGTTTCCTCCACAGTCTGGAATCATTCCTCTATGGCTTCAACACGCTGTTCAAAGGTGACTTCCGCATTGCCGCTAAGGATGAATGGGTCTTTGCTGACATGGACCTGCTGCAGACGGTTGTGGCCCCAGCCGTGAGAATGAGTCTGAAACTCCACCAGGTGAAATGACTGGACAATGTTTGGATATTGCACAACCTGACGAACTATTCACAGCCTATTTGCCTTTTGGTATAATTTCAATAATTTCACGTTATACAGGACCACTTCACGAGCCTGGAGGAGACCGAGGAGCCTGCCGTGCTTTACGAGGCCATAACCAACTACAGAACCAGTCTAGTGATCTGTCATGAGAGCGACCCCGCCTGGCGAAGAGCAGTACTGTCCAGCCAAGACACACTTCTCACGCTTCGACACATGGTGGATGAAGGCGCAGATGAGTATAAGATCATCATGCTCTACAAACGACATCTCAGCTTCAAAGTTATAAAGGCAAGAGAGCAAAAACGATTGTTTTTTTTTTAGTTTGTAGTGTAATTTGTTCGTTTATTATGTTTTAAGACTGATTGTTATTCATTTATCTCGTCATCTTTCCATTCAGATGAATAAAGAATGTGTGCGAGGGCTGTGGGCAGGTCAGCAGCAAGAGCTCGTTTTCCTCCGGAACCGCAATCCTGAACGCGGAAGCATCCAGAACTCAAAGCAGGCTCTGCGAAACATGATCAACTCCTCCTGTGACCAGCCTCTGGGTTACCCCATGTTTGTGTCCCCACTCACCACCTCCTATATGGGAACTCACAAGCAGATCAGGAACATATGGGGCGGCCCTCTCAGTCTGGACAGCATTCGCACCTGGCTGCTCTCCAGGTTGTTTCGGTATGTTTAAGGCATTAACAGGCTCTTTTTCTGTTTCTTCTCTATAATTTTTTTAAGAACCTTTCTTGCATTTTCTAGGGTGAGGAAAGATAACCTTACCAGCTGTAACAGTGGCATGAACATGGAGGATGTGGATTGTGCTGGTTCCTCCTTAAGTCAAAATCATAACTCCGCCACATCCCAGAGCCTAAGCCTATATCACGGCCGTCCTCGCAGCTCCCAGTCTAGAAACCACGGAGGTCAGAACAAACCATGGACACTATACATTTCTGTACAATTTGTTGCCCTAAAGCCTAGAAGAACATTTTTATGAAAGTCATTTGAAGTCATTAAAAATATGAATGAAATAAAAACTAAACTTAAATTAAAAACCAATTTGGTTTACTTTTACCTAAATTGAAAACCATACAAAATTTAAAATGGATAATTACCTTCCAGTTCAGCAAAAAATGAATTTTATCATCTTGAAATGAACGTTTCCCATAAGAGAATCAGAAAAATGTACATTGTTCTGTCTGCGCTGACAGTCTCCTTTCCCTGCAGCTCACCGGGAGTATCGCAGTCGCTCAGTGCAACCTCATGGCCAGCGGCCCCCCGTCACCAGCCGATCGGGCCCCATCCTAGACAGCCAGCACGGCTCGGGCTCTGGAGGCCCCGGACTGGTGCAGCGCCTGTCCAACAGCCAGCTGTCCTTCAACACTTCCTCCATTGCCTCCGTCTTTTCCCAGGTGCCTCGTTTGTCCACAACAGGGCCTCTGGCTTCAGCTACGGGTCACCATCGCTCCAGTCAGGTGTCTTCCTCCAGCTCCACGCTGAGCCTGCTGTTCGGCAAGCGCAGCTTCTCCAGCGGCTTGGTCATCTCGGGCCTCTCTGTAGCTGAGGGGGGAAACACCAGCGATACGCAGTCCTCAAGCTCCGTCAACATCGCCCTGGGACCGTCCTGTCGCTCCAGTCGCGCAACACAGGTGAGGGGACGTCTTTTCAGATGTTTTTACACTGATATATGGAACATTTGGTTTTTAAAGCATTTTCAAGAAACAAAAGCTTGCCAGAATAGACCACTATTAGCCTTCAGATGATATAAAGCAGATTTTGTCCGTTTTCACCACATGCTAATTCCCTATTTTTGTCATTAATCTACACTTACAAAGCAGAGGCTCATAACTTTTAAACATTTAAAATGTATTTATAACGTAGAATAAAGCTTCAGAAGAATATTTTAGCTTCAGAAAAAATACATAAATTCTTTGTTCTGTTTGATAATATTAATTTGCAGTGTTGTTTAATTTCTTTGCCTTAATTAACTCTGAAAATGGTTGGTTAATTCAGAAAATGTATTGAACTTTAAATATTTCATATGCAATTTATATATCCATTCATTCACTTTGGTGGCTTAATTTGTTATTATACGCTACCATTCAAAAGTTTGGGGTCATTAAGAGTTTTTTTTTAAAGAAATGAATACCTTTATTCAGCAAGGAAGCATTAAATTGTCAAAAGTACAGTATTTGACAGTACAGACATTTATAATGTTACAAAAGATTTTAAAATCAGTGTGCAAATGCTGCTCTTTTGAACTTTCCATTCATCACAGAATGAAAAAATAATAAAAAACTTATAATACTAATAAATTATTCTTGAGCACCAAATCAGCATATTAAAATGATTTCTGAAGGATCATGTGATAGTAATAATGCTGAAGTTTGAGCTTTGTCTTCACATAAGTTAATTACATTTAAACTATAATAAAATAGAAAAGTTTTTGTAAATTGTAACAATATTTAAAAATCTTACCAACTTTTGAACGGTAAAGTTCTAGATAAATCTTTCATGGTAAAGTTTCCACACTGGTAAAGGTTAGACGTGCTGTTGAGAAAAGTGTTTTCTTTAGTAGGTTTTCACAGCTTTTATTTAAATAATGCATTTTGTTGTGTTAATTCTGGACCCAGAATGCACCTAATCATCCTAAAATGATTTATTTTGTATTTTTGTTCCATTCTGTATCTTTGTATTATAAATAAGCTTCCCAATGATTTTGAGTCTTACAGATTTGGAATCTATCATCAAGTTACTGCTGAAATTTTTACAAACCAAACTGCATTTTTAGCTTGTCCTTTCTTTTCAGCAGTGGACATCAGAGGCGTACGAGAGCATAGATGCCACCTCCACCATTGCCACAGAACCCAAGGTCCACAGCACAGACAAGAGCCAAGACGACTCGACTTCAGCCTTCCACGACGCTCCGGAGCAGAAGACCATATGAGACCACAATCACCTAATGCCTCAGCCCAGCATGATCTCCTGAGCTCAAGTAATGTACATTACAGACGTCTTTTTGTAAAACAAAACATCTGCCATGTGTAGAAAATGCAAGTATCCTATTTAAGGGAAAAGAACCGCTCTTCCAAAAAAAATGATATAATAATAATAAAGAATACAGGCAAAAAAAAAAAGAAGTGTTTGAGAGTGAACAGAAGCTTGTTACTCTCCATCTATGAGATTAAACAATGGAATTTGATGACTAGAAGAATTTATGTTTGCGCCTTGAGTGCACGCACTTCATGAACACCATCACTCACAAGCGGTGATTATTTTTATAGTCGTTCAAGTATAAGTAATGTAAGATCACATGACTAAAGAAGGTGTCGGGAATGATTGCATAGTAGATTTCTTGCACACTGCTGTTTTGAAATGTGTTGTGATCCAGATGTGTCATTGTTTTATATTAACATAAAAGCACTACAAGGATTCTGAACTGGTTACTGATGCATTAAAAGCAGTGACAAGAAAATGTCATTTCTGTAAATCTACTAAAAACAACTAAAAGTTGCCATATTCACTCTTTGGCACATATTGCGTATACACCTTTTTCCTCCAATATTTTACCATTACTAAGATGATTAATTGGCCCTTGGAAAATTGTTGTAAACTGATCTTTACATCCCTGAGTATGGCAAGCACAATCTAAGAGATAAAGAGTGTGTACTTTTCCTCCAAGAACTAAAATGAGTTTCATGGAGTAGTTGCCAAAAGCAAAATGTTGTGCGTTTCTTTTTTACTATGGGAAATGTGGGGCTTTCAGTTAATTTATTATGTGACATGGGGGTCTGTATGATGTGTTGTAATATCAAATATTTCATGGTAAGTCTAGAACTATATTTGCATATTATAATGCTCCCAGAAAAAGGGAGACCCTAAAAACCCACTCCATAACACAACTTGAATAATTAAAACAAGTTAAAAAAGAATCTGAATTTTGTCCTTATTCATTTTTCTATATGTGTACAGTACCAGTCAAAAGGTGCACCATTACATCTGACAAATGTTTCTCATCCTTTTTGATAAAATCAAATCTTTTTAGGCACAATTTATATTTGTTTACAAAATTTAAGCTATGTATGAATTTCACGAATGTGTTTCTCATAATCCTTTTCTGTCTAAAATGTTATGCTTAAATGATTTTGTCGAGAAATATAAATAGTCTCTACTGTACAGTATGTATGAATTTCTTTACAAAAGTACAATTTTGTTTTAATTGATGAGGATTAATTATCAATCTTCCATTTGTGTTATTTCATAGTTTTGATGACTTATATAAAATAATAAACGAGTAGGCGTCTCCAAGCTTTTGACCGGCACTGTCTAATTATCACTAATTTAGCAGAATTTGAAAACATTGTACTGATTCTCCAAGCAACATTACTGGAAACAGACCTGCAGTTAGAGTCTAAAACATGTACAGCTTTCGAAACAACCATTCAATGTCACTTTGTGTTCAAAATGCCAACTATAAAATATACTGTGTAGAATATAGCTAGCATTTTGAGCACCTATTTATGAGACAACACGCGTCAATTCCTTTTCCAAATTCCAAATTCCTTTATGGAACATGCTACTATATCATGGAGTTCACAGAAAAAGACCCATGACTTTTTGAGGAATTTGTGTCTGGACAGTTTGTATTCATAAATCTTAAAGTATTTGAATAATTTTGGCACATGTTAAGCAATCATTACAGAAAACACGAGAATGCCAGTACTTTCATTGACTCCAGAGCTTATGATATTGTTGTCTGGGGAGTAAAGACAAAAATAGTTTAACGTTGCAACCAGAAAACAAAAATGAATTTAAGCGAAGAGCCTGATGTGGAGATCTTCCAAAAGAAACCATCAGAGCTCATGAGAATCCTCCGAGGAGAATGTGATAAGACTTAAGAACAGTTCTCATGCGTGCGAGGCTGAAAAAGTCGATTACTTTGTGTCATTACTGTGACCTATGAGTTAAACCACTATTGCAACAATATGCTACAGTGTCAGGAGATATTTTCTTTTAAACTTTGCACAAGAAAACTTTTTTTCCACAATAATTACACTGTTATTTTGCTCTCCAGCTGTTTGGTACAGTATGTTATTATGTGTTAGACAGACAGAAGAAGCACCATATTGTAAGTCACTTTATTTGATGTCTACAAATACATTTGTTCTCTCTTTTAATAGTGTTCATGCAGGAGTACATGTGATCTGAAAGATGCCCATCCGCTTGGGCTCAATTCTTAATAAACCAGTACTGCTGTTCTTGAACTGAACTGCATCACGTTACAATAAACTAATTTCATTACTAGAAGTCAAATTTCAGTCATTCCACCAAGTTTTGAGAGTTCAGCACATAATACTGTATTTAAATACAATTGTAAAGAAACTGCTAATATTTCCAATATATGTCCATATTTCCAAAACTCTTCCAGGAGATTCAGTGTTACTGTCTGCAGATAGCAGTACTTCTATATATACTTGTACAGTATTGTGTTAACTAAACTATTTTGAATAGCAAAAGCATGCGCCAAATATAAAATATTCTTCTTTTTTTTTCTTTTTTCTTCTATCAGTTATAATTTACAAAGGCATTATAGTTTGTCCTCTGGTATTAAAAACAACAGAATTATAATTAAATATTAGATCATTTTAAAACCGTTTATATTAAATAGGTGATAGTATTTATGAGGTCTCGTATCAGGGCACAGCTCTAAAGAAAGCCTTCAGTGAAGGTCTGATCTGTGTCTGATCTGAGAAGAAGAAGAAAAAACAGGGCAAGCCTATATTCTGTAAGGAAAACAATATTGTGACAATGGGACGAGAGGTTTGAGATTTCATTATGTGACATATAATAAGCACCAAACACTTGATGATGATGATGATGATGGTAAAATAAAAAATAGTTTTTTGTTTGTTTGTTTGTTATTGTGTGTGCAGAGGACAATGACAGAAGCTGAAAGGCTACAATTTCTCAAATACTATCAGTTCACACTTATTTCCAAATCTTGGCATTAATAGTTTTCTGCATGTGCAAATGTCTTTTCTTACAGCGTGCATCATGCATTCGATCATAGAGAGGAGCGCAAGATTCAAAAGACAAACATCTTCCCTTGGGATATTAACTAAATCATAGATCATGGCCTAGGCACTTCAGGGTGACTGTGATAAACTGTTTTACAGGAGTCCGTTTGCCTCCAAAGCCTGTGAAAGATGCCTTAAAATGATCAGTTAATAATTCTTACTTTTCCTCATAACATAAATGCGCAGAGGGCTTCTCTATCCCTTTTTGAAATAGTTTGGAATCTTTACATTTAAATATCTGACAACTGTAACTGGCAGGTTGTTTGTGATATTGGAGCAATAAAAAAAAATAATACCAGATTTTGTTAAAATATGTAAAGTGACTACATCTGAGGTACACAATAATCCTATAAGAAATAATTCAGAGTAGCGCTCTGCAGAGTCAATCGCAGTCAGGCTGTTTTATCATGAAAACGGTTGGAATGTAATTGTGAACTCGTATGAAGACAAAACAAGTGAGCATGACGAGGTTATAGAAACACAAATCACTGAACTATGAATTATGATTTTAAAGTCAGGCATCAAATGTTTAATAAAAATGTTACCTGACCTCTTTCCAATTCCATGTGATGTCAAAAAAATGATTTAATGAAAGAAAAAAGCTGATATACATGAAGCCTTCCTCCTTGTTGCAATATTCATACAGTATATTGAGGGTCACCGCAAGGTCATTTAAATTCACATTACCCTGCATGACCCTTCAAATCAATGGCATTGATGTCTTATGAATGTAAAGAGCATATTTCATGTAAGCACAATGAAGAATTGCGAAGGGTGTGCAGCGCAGCACACAAGAGTATTACTTTTTTTTTCTATAATTACAGCAATCTGTTATATATGTTATGTTATTTAGATCACATAATGCAAGCACATGCAGGTAACAGACACTAGAATAAATGAGTATTATTTTTTTAAACAGAAAATATATATCTTTGCTTGGGCACAGACTGTCAATCTTTTGTTTAAACAAAGAAAACCAACAGAACTAAAGGATGAGAAGTTTAATCGATGGGGTTGAGCTAAAAATTCGCCCGCCAGTTCACCTGTGGCTCCAATCAGAATCAAAACAAACAAAATGTGTGCAAGCTACGTTGTTTTTCAAGGCTCGGTCTTCTATTAAGCATATGGAGAGAACAGAACCAAGAGGTAGATATTCTTGTTCTTGAAAAGCTTGTGTAAAGTGCCCAAAGTAGCCCTTCAACCTTTGCAAAAAAGACTGAAGCACCCTTAAAAAAAACAAGAATAGACACTTGCTTCATCTACAAATAATTCAATTACTTCCCTCCTGCCCTGTGTGGCTCCAGTTTTCCATCACTTGAACAAATAAACTTTAGCATGAACAGTGTCTTACATTCAGTGTGCAGTTTACATCAATAGTGAACTGTCAACCCACAGCAGACACAACACAGATTTATTTCAATGTTAATGAGTAGCTTTTTCATCAAGAAGGATTATATATATATATATATATATATATATATATATATATGACATATTAAGTGACCGAAGAGACTAAGGAATATCAGAAAAGGGCAAATGTAAACCAGTGTTCCACCCGATTTCAGGAAAATCATTCCTCAGTCACTAATTATTCCAATATGACAATTAAGATATTTGCATAGGCAATATGGGATTAGCCCTTAAATAGTATGTTTCCTGAATTCTTTATGAGTATATATCATAATTACGTTGAAAAGAATTCAACAAGCAAACAAACAAAAAAATGCTACTCTTCTTCATAAACCCTCGGTATACCAGCATACATCTCAGTTACAGTATTAGGCTTCAAGTAGATCAAAATAAACATTTAACATTAACAAACAGATGAGAAAAACTAAGAATAACGAGAGGTAGTGGAAAACCAATGAAAACGAGAGACAGTCCGTGCGGATGGCGCTCCTACAATAACATAACACAGGCTCCACTTCATTTGCTTAGAAAAGGAGCCTTTTGGCAAGAAAGATTATTATTTTTCCAAGTCATACCATGCTGATAAAATCATTATCAACAGCTGTTAGCCATCACTGTGACAGCCGTCAAGTGAAAAACTCCTAAACTCTCTAAATCTGATAAAACATTAGCAGCAAAAATGTAGTTGAGGCAGAGATAACTACTCTCAAAAATGATGGTTAATTCTAAACGGGACCAAACGTGACATGGCATGTTGTTGGAATGATCTAATTAATGAGTGAAAATGTCAAATTTATTCTAATTTACAGGATGATACTTTGAATAATACCTTTGTCTGGGAAACTTTCATAAGTAACTTTCTGTTGAACAATAGATGTTGATGCATTTTAAAAGTTTTTTTGTTTTTTTTAAACTTTATTTATTTAATGATTCCGCCTGCAGCAAAACATAGGACACAATACTTTACTAATTTCCTTGCTTCATTTGCTTCCATTTTTGTCAATATTGAGAAAGAACTTGTTACCTTTGAGTGATACACTTCAAAGGTATGATTGCAATTTCTCATAATTGAAATCATGATGATGTTCTATTGTGAAAACATAAAAAATATCAATATACTGTATATTCACTCTGTTCCCTGTCCAGTAGTTTCAGTGACCTCTATGATGTCGGACTTCCCAGATTACTGGCTTGTACGGATTGAAATGGTCATACAGATGCATTACTTTTCATTGACACTTCAGTGCCACTCAATATGTCAACATCTGATTTCTCCCCCCTCAAAGATAGTAAATGTCCATGTGTCATGCAGGGTCTTTTTTTTGTTTTTGTTTTTTAGAGCAAGTCACTTTTGATTTATTGCTCATTTTTTTAATGACATGATTTTTCTTTTAAAACAAACAAGAAAAATTCAATAGTTTTGTTTTATAAATGTGGGAAATCCAAGCTTCCCGTGATGGTTCGCTGCTTCAGTAAGTAAACTACTAGGTAACACCTATTTGGTTCGTAAAACAACATAAATGATGGACCTACTCACATTGGCTGATGCTCAAACACACAAATACTTCAAAGAAGGATATCTATGCACTCAGTAAAGTGACAAAGGTCTTCATTTTAATGTGGTAAACCTGCAGAGTGAATGGCACTTAACTCTCAGAGCACCAATAAGAAAACCCAACAACAACACACTTGATCATGATTTACTTGACAAACGTTCGTTCATTCATTGGCACAAGAGTTCAGGGTAAGTGACACTATGAGGTTGGGTATGGTGACCAAAAAATGTCGGTTTAAATGCAATTCACTCTTGAATTACTCTGCTAAAAGGTGAGAGAGTGGTTTAACACACCGGCATTTTAAATATGGTGTTCTCATGCACTGGCTGCTGCGATTGCAATAGCACATAAATGTCTAGAAAATTGAACAGCAACATTCAAGTTTGAATCCAACAACACAGAGCTGAAAAGCTGTCGTTCTTGAGGGACACGCGTCTAAACCTCTAAAGAAAAAAAAAAAATCATCTTTATAGTATCGTCTTCGACATGATGCTTCCCACAGAGGTTCGCATCATATCTGGGTTGAGTATTGCAATGTGTACATGACACAACAGAAGAAACGCATGCTGGAAAAAAGTATTATAAAAAAGACTGACTTGTTTTCGTTTCCGATAACCTGCAGTTTTCCGAGCTGTGAAAATGACCGAGACCGCTCCAAGTTTCAAGTCGCAAAACAAACATTTGGACTCGGAGGCAGAGAACAATTTCCCTGATAAATCCGACTCCGTCGCACCACCTCATCGAGCGGGTCCCGGCGAGCACAGTTATTTTAAATAGACCTAGTGTAACTCTCAAAAACAAGGCATAGTGTTCACTACACTTTTGTTTAATAAAATACATTTCTTTAATGTGTAAGACAATTCGAAGCTCTTTTAAGAACGTCCAGAACGTTGGTGAGTGATTTTCAAGCAATTCTCAGTCAATCCAGCGAAGCTTACAGCCCATGATATACAGTACCTGTGCTTCTCTCTGTTAGTAACGGACTGGGAGGGGCTAGGAGGACTCGCACAAAAAAACGGTGTCATCACCAGCGTCAGCAGCTTTTGTGCCCTTACTCAGTGTCGAGGCATTGTGATTTTTGCAGAGAGAAAGAAATCTTCATGATTCATTTAGCTGCCCAATCACAACACTAGCTAGCCCTTATGTTTCCCAGTTAAAGAACTGTCGACACGCAAAGAAAGAGTTTGGACGGCAAGATGGCGATTACGCTTCCCAGCTTCTCTTTTACAAAACAATTGGCACAGCTAATTTTCCCTTCGCTTACGAGAGCTTTACAATGTTCTCTCCCCGTGACAGCATAAAAAACGTCTTTTTTTTTTTTTATTCAAAAAACATTGTAGACCGGGGCTTGAATGTCAAACTGGAGTAAATTCCATAACCTTGTATCATGCAAAGGTTTTCTAGCTCAACATCTACCGCTTATCCGTTTGTTTTTTGATTTTCTTTAAAAAAAATAGCATTATTCAGCTGTCCTCAGACATGTGAGGCATAAAAGATGGAAAGGATCAGGTAGAAAGAACATGAGAGAAAGAGAGAGAACAGGTGAGGTAAACAGGAAAATAGGTGAATGAAAAAGACAAGTTGAGAGTAGGAAGTATGGGTCTGTCGGTTTTCCTACACGTTTTTTTTTTGTGTCACAGTTGCCTGAGCAGCTCATATTGGCACTTAAACAGAACTCAACTTCAGGGTCACTAGTGGATGCTCAGAATTGCTTAACTACTCACTCTTGAAATAAGAAACATCACACCTTTTTGAAAGTGGCACCTTGGGGCTTTTTTGTCTCAAATGTTCTTGCTGAAACCTAGGTGTCTAAGCAGGCCCTCTTGCTGTTAAGGAGATCCCTGTAAACAGATGAGTTGAGAAATCGGGGGTAGGAGTCTCTGTGCATGAGGGTGTAGATCTGTAGCTGGGCCTCCTCATACATCGTACTGCTGGGTTCTGCCAGGCTTTGGTTGATGCCTTCCCTCACCCGTGAATCCAAGCTGACCTGCCGATGGAAAAAAAAAACATTTATGTGAACAGATGTGATGTCATGACATGCTCTTCTTCAGACTCAAAAAATATACCCTTATTATATACTCATGAATACCATTTTCAATTGACAGATGACAAAGAAAAGAAAAAAAAAAACATTCAGAGAATTTACATATCTTACAGTACATAAGTCTCTTAAATTATTTTTATGTGTTTTTGCTATTTTTATATGAATGAACAATCATTATCTTCAAGCTTTGAGTGAAATATTGTACTGCAAAAATATTTTTTATTCAGATTCTAGATTTTTTTTTATGAACAAATGCACAAAAAGATTGGTAAAAAACACATGTAATGAGCTCAGCAAACAGATGTGATGTTTCGAGATGTGATGTTTCTTCATAGAAAAAACACACCCATAACGAAATTGCACAAAAATGCTTGAGAATATCCTTTGTTTTGGACATTTTTAGATTAATTATGAATTTAATATGCATTATATTTTTATGTTGCCATGTTTTATTTATGAATGTATTCAAAGACTATAGATATAGAAAGACGGTTCACTCATATTACTTATGAATGGGAGAAACTGCGACGAGCAATATGGCTGAATTCATCCTGCCTTCTAAGTAAAAGAGCCAATCGCAGATTGGTAAAGTCATTGCGTCACTGCAGCTGCTGTTAGAAGCTCCGGTTCCCATAGAAGCCTGAGACTCGCACTAGGACTACACATGCGCATTGGCACGTCTAGCCTGGGAAGTAATCTTTTTTAACGCTATTTGAGCATAAGAAACACTTATGGGACAGTTCATGTCAGATTTTGTTGCTGATTTGAAATACGTTATTTAATTGTGAGTTCTGCAAGCAGTTTTTGAGTTTTCAGGATTCCCCCATTCAAATAGATAGGATTTGGTCTTGGATGACTGAAATAGCTGCCTGGAGGCGTTGCAAATATGGCGAGTGAACAGACTTTCCTTGAAAGGGATTTTGATGCATTGCAGCCACAGACAGAATTGTTTATTTTTGATGCACCCCATAATCTAACCTCTTTTGGTGAAAGAATGGAGACGTAGTCTTCATAAATGATCCTTGCTTTTTCATCGATAACGGATGGGTTGGTTTCTTTCTTCAGCTCCTCACAGGAGATCCAGAACATCAGGTTTTCTTCGCTGTACTCAGACCGTAAAAAATTCCGGAAAACATCCCTCCCCTCTGGAGAGCGCATCATCATCTCAAAGCTCCGTGACCAGGCAATCACCTCATCCAGTGTGGGACACCTTAAAATTTGAAACAATGAAAAAAAGCAGGAACTACCCATATAAAATAATGATTTCAGGTGTCAGTAAATAAAGTGCATGTAAATGTTATTAAAGGATTGATTAGAAATTCAATTGCCCCAAAAAGTACTTGCTTTGTGAGATTTTTAGATGATTTCCCTCATTTTATTATTCTGTTAACAAGACAGCAGTTCCATTTTAAGGGAATATAGCTCATTTTAACAGGACGCTGGAGAGGTTTCAAAAAAAGCACTATAAAAAAAAAGCACCAAACATCTTGTTCCTAAACAATAATAGATGCTTCTAACAACTCACTGTTCCTCTGTTGCTTCAATGCTATCCATCTTTGTACATGTTTGCCTCTCTGAACGTTCCCTTCTGTCTTCATTCCTAGGGTAAGGAGAGAAGTGTTAGACAGGGCAAAGTCTCTGTGGCATTTGAAACATGTTGTGTTGATCGTCATGCAAGGTTATACAGTTATGGTACAACTAGATTTTGGAGCCTACAAGCTGATATTACACTACAAAGCCATTCAGGTGTTTAAAAGGTGTTTAAATCATACACTTGACAAAATTATTTATATATATATATATATGGACATTTGAAAATTAATAATATATAACAGAAATAAATAACTATAATTTAAAATTAAATAATGATAGTCACCAAACTATATGTTTTTCATACTTGAGGACCCCCAAGTACCCCCTTCTGGCACCCAATTTGAGAAGAACAGCACAAGTCTAACCATATTCTGAGTAATAACATTTCTCCTCTAGTCCAACAACAGCATTTACTGAAACTAAGCTACAAATTACAGGTGAACATCCACTGCGTTTCTCAATCCAAGTCTCTGTAGAGCAAGTATAATTGGGTTTGTTAGCCATGGGGTTCGACAAGCTGACAAGACGCTAAATATATAACATGTACTACACAGCTGTTTTGCATGTGATGTGGGACAGAAATAGCCGTTTACTGAGCAGATAATAAGAGTGTGTGTGTGTGGGGGGGTGGGGTGGCTGTGGAAACCCGAGGTTACAGAGTAGGGTGCCTCTTCAATGTTTGCTTTATTTCATGCAATATTTGTATTCATTCATGTTATTTTTAGTCCCCCTGCAAGCTGTGCTATGGCCTTTCCAATCTTTCTTTGTTTTTTCACAAGCTAATTTAACTCTTTAAGGAAGACTGACTTGATGTTATGTGTTTCTAAATATATGAGCATGCTTAAAAGTGCACTCAGTAATTATCAAATAAATGCACCATGTAAGTTTGCAAACTGAGAAAAAGCTTCTTCCACATAGGCTAACCAACAACAATGCCAACACAAAACAAATAAACGAATTTCACTGTGTCATTCCTGTTACGCAGTACCTTTTGAAATCTGTAATGTTAGAAATGTAATGTTAGCTTCCTGTGTGCATGAGTACTTTGCTCATTGCACCTAATAACATTAAGCATGTCACACGTATAACAGTCATGTGTCCAGTCTATTCTGTTGTCTGCAACGACCTAAAACTTGGACTTTTTGTAATCTTTTGGAGTATTAAAATCATGCAGTTATCGCAAGCCGTTGCAAAATGCATATCCTGATATGTACATTTGCGATATTTCGATATATCGTGCAGTCCTATTGATAATAATAAAATAAAATAAATCTTGAGCAGCAAATCAGGATATTAGAATGATTTCTTAAGGATCATGTGACACTGAAGACTGGAGTAATAATTGCTGAACATTCAGCTTTTTCATTATAGGAATTAATTACATTTTAAAATATATTAAAATAGAAAACAGCTATTTCAAATTGTAATAATAAATTAATTGTAATAATATTTCACAATATTACTGTTTTTAATATATATTTTTGATCAAATAAATGCAGACTTGATGATGAGCATAAGCGCCTTTTCAAAAACCTTATTGACCCCAAACGTTTGAACCTGTGTACCTGAGGCAGGTGATGGTGATGAAATACTCTAAAACTAGAGCTTCACGATTTTGGATGAATTTAAAATTAAAATTTTGTTTAAAATAGAGATCATGATTCTCCCGCGATTCTGTACAGACAACTAAACAAAATAACATTTTATAGAATAAATATTTAATGAATCAAATCATTATTTAAAAAAGAAAATCCATGAATGAATGATTTAATGACTCATAAAGACTTCACTTGTTTCATTACTGGATGAATCAGCGTTTTTGAACGAATCTCTTTAATGAATGATTCAATGACAAATACATTTTTTTAACAGTCACTTGTCGCCACCTACTGGTGCAACGACGTAATTGATACAATCTTTATTCGAAGCGTCAAGACTCAAGTTCCTTTCAAAAGGTGATTTACTCTATTTTGATTGCTCCTGTAGACATCAGTTTTTATAACCAAACTATAAACTTTTATCCAAGTACTTCTGTGATAATCTGAATTATTGTAACAGAGATATAATGAAAAGACTGTTTGTATGAAACTGTTTCATACCTATACATGACAACAGGTCTCTCTGGCTCAGCGGCAGCGCCAACGCAGATTTGAATGTTCCACTGTGATCGTACTTGTAACATGAGTACTTGTAATAGACTTAATCATTGTCATTTAGGAATAAGAAAGCATGGGTGTTTGAATTGAGATTGCGATCTTTTAGCAATTAATTGCGCAGCTCTACGTAAAACTAATTTCTAAGCAAATATCTACATACAATTACATCTTTTCACTGACAGAAAAACATAATGAAAAGATGTGGCGTACCAGAGGCATTTGCAGCATCCACACCAGCAAAGACAGCAGGTGTTGGGCCTCGGGTGACCAGGCGCCTGTGGGGGTCCTTCAATACGTCCCTGCTGCCTTTTCCTCATTTCAACTCCACTCACACTCTGAGGCTGTGGACAGACACATCGGATTAGAAACAAAGCAGTGGGAGCTTGGGAACTGTGTTAGCTGAAGTATCTTGTTAACTACATATGCTTCTAAATCTAAAGTAAGCTTGAAAGGCATGATTAATTATTTGGAGTTTCTAGGAGAGATATTTATGGTAGGGTTGTGGCAGCTTTTCCGACGTAAGCAATCATAAGGATGCTCAGAATCTGGGCATGTTGGACTCCGTCCTACTCTACTGTCAGAGGCTTATTCAGCTCAAATCCATGTGAGAGCGTGTCTGTAGAGATTGAACAAAAGAGAGGCAGACAGACAGACAGACAGAAAGTAAAGAAATACCCTCTTCAGACTACACATTCATTCCTCTGGCAAGATGCTAAATTAGTTTGAGCTGTGAGAGAGTGAGAGAGAGAGAGAGAGAGAGAGAGAGAGAGAGAGAGAGAGAGAGAGAGAGAGAGAGAGAGAGAGATCACTCCCCCACCCCTGAACACAAACAGGCTGTAGTAGTGTGGGATCTCACATGTTCTGACACAAGTGCAAATGCAACGGATTTCCTTTTAGGAAGTAAACGGTTTATAGAAATGCAATGGCTGTCACTTCCTGTTTCTTAAATACACTAAATAAAAGCATATTCCCTCCCTAAAAGATGTATTCTATAAGGGAAAACTAATTCGTAAATTAGTAATAGTAAATTAGTAGTAAAAAACGATAGGCCTACATTTTAAATGTGTGATTATTGTCAACATTTAGGAGCTTGCATGTACGTTTGATTTAAAAATTCTCATTTTGATTTTAGAAATGTCTTTACTTTAAAAGCTTGGCTCCAAATACGAATAAATATATGCAATCTGTGCTAATCAAAATTTTTACCAGTAAATAGACAACTAGGGAGCAGACGTGAAATAAAATGGAATTCAATAAATTCTTCCATGTTGGGTTCCCAATATCACTGGCTTGTTAAAAACAACATCAGAGCACAGATCGTGACCACAAACATTTTAACGACATGCGTTTCCAAGAAGCCCTCTATCAGGAGAGGAAATAAGCAAGTGTTTTTCTCTGAGCTCTGCTCTACTCTAACTGTGATCCATCAACGTACCATTAACATGTCATTGAAACACATGGCTGACTATTCTGTTTGACAGTTTTATTAATAGTGACCACAGGGTCTTGGTACAGTAGGTACTATAGAAGCACCTTACC
This sequence comes from Rutilus rutilus, assembly GCF_951802725.1. NCBI lineage: Eukaryota > Metazoa > Chordata > Actinopteri > Cypriniformes > Leuciscidae > Rutilus > Rutilus rutilus. The sequence goes on from NC_140225.1 coordinate 13,101,393, forward strand.
TGCATAAATATGAACATTGTGATTCAAAAGATATTTTTTTGTCATATGTGATTCTGATCACTGATAAATAAACAAAAAAAATTAGGGCTGCACGATTAATCGCAATAAAACCGCACGCGATTTGGCAAAGGCTGCGATTATTTTAAGCGCAGCTTGTCAGTGGAGTGCGGCTGATCGGTAGTAAACACTGCCCCATTTGAACACCAGAGGGCGCTCTCACGCAAACACGCTAAATATGCCCCGCCGCAGAAGTACAATAACGGCGCATCATTCCAGGAAATCCCTGTCGCTGTAGCTGAATAGTCAGAAGATTGAAACGCTTTGATTAAACATGACTTATAAATGCACGACTGCCTTATTCTGTGTCAGAAGCTCATCATCTCACAGAAGGAGGAGCTCAACTGTCCTTATGAAGTGAGTTTGGAGTAAATGCATGTTATTAAATGTTGCATGTTATTAAAACGAGGTTCATAAATGATTCTCGTGTTTGGAAAGATATTTGACTCGTGTTGTTTTTTTCAAATGCAATATAAGTTACTCAAACTCACAGTGCTTTCAGATGGAGCAGCGTTTACAGAGCCGTACATCAATGACAAACTGCGCATAAAAAATAATCGCAGCCTTTGCGATTTTAAAATCGCGATAAGCGATCTCGATTTAAGTGCGATTACATGGAAATTGCGATTAATTGTGCAGCCCTAAAAAAAATTAAATAAAATATGTTGCTATAATTAATTAAAACTATTAAAAATAGTTGTTAATTGAAATCAAGCTAAAAATCAAACAAAATATAAATATTAGATGAAAAACTAACAACAATGAGAAATGTTCTAAAATTACTAAAACTGAAATAAAAATAAACTAAAGCTATTAATCTAAATAGACGTATATAAAAACTAGTAAAAAAAAATAAATTAAAAATATAAAATATGAATAAACACTATAATAGTATATAAATGATACAAGTATATAAATAAATCAAGTTTTTTTATGTTGTTTATATGTCTATTTGGTGTTTTTAGTTTGCTTTAAGACAAACCATGTCAAAACCATTGCTGAGTATTTTCTCCTTAAAACTGCAGTGAAGAAAACGCGGTTTGAAATCGCAGTAGTTCTCTACGTCACAATATCCAAATAACCAATCCTGTCAACGTGCGGGCTTTAGCATAACATTAACTATGCTGCGAAGCAGGGGAGTCTCAAGAGAAGCCAGGTTATCCCGGTATATGTTTCTGTTGATATGAAAAAAAATCGGGTACATTTAGCAATATAGACGGTTAATTGTGTATGATGAATATTACGATGTTTTGATGAACTACAGTATATGCCTTTCTTGGTCAGATGAAACAAAATAATTTGCTTTTTTGGCAGCAAACACTTAAGATGGGTTTGGTGCACAGGGATAAAAAAGTACCCCATATGTAAAATGAAATACTCTGCTGTATCTTTAATGCTGTGGGCCTAATTTTCTGCCAGAGGTCCCGGACATCTTGTTCAGATACATGGCATCATGGATTCGATCAAATACCCACAGATAAAAAAATCAAAACCTGACAGTCTGTGCTATTAATCTTATAATGGGCCATGTTTGGATCTCCCAACAGGACAGTGATCCAAATACAAACATCAAAATCAGAACAAAAATGTGTCACTGAGCACAAAACCAAGCATCTGCAGTGGCCATCCCAGTCCCTGACCTGAACCCTATGGAAAATGAGTGAGCTGAACTGAAGAGAAGAAGCGCCAACATGGATCTGGGAATCTGAAGGATCTGGAGAGATTTTGAATGAAGGAATGGTCTCTGATCTCTTGTCAGGTGTTCTCCAAACTCATCAGGCATTATAGGAGAAGACTCAGAGCTGTTATCTTGGAAAAAGGAGGTTGCAAAAAGTATTTAATAAAAGGGGGCAATTGTTCCCAACGTGTTTTGGAGAAAAACATATATTTCATAATGTGACTTCCCCCCCCACTTTCAATTCTTTTACTTCAATGAAAGGTTAGATTTTTGCCTTTTTTAAAAATCAAATATCAAAAGTATTAAGAATGCAGATTTATACAGCCATCGTTGATCATATTTACCAAGGGGGCAAATAATTCTGACCAGCACTGTCTCAATTTGCTTTCTCATGTCACTAGCTTTAAATATGCAACTTTGTTTGAAAACTAATGCATAAAAATGACCAGCTGGATATAAACTAATGCAAACAGATGGTAACAATTGTGAGATTTGTGACATTAAACATTTGGGTTAGACTTGCATGTATTTTTGTCACACTGTTTTAACTATTTGAGGTACTGCTAATGTTAGCGTCCTCTCAGCCTTGACGGCAAACATACTGCTGTTCTTTCTCCACTAATGCAGCACCTACATGTAGTGTACTGTATACATACGTTTCATTGTCTATGTTTTAAATCTGCATCTTAAGTGGCGCGTTCTGTGAGGCACGCAGTCTCGTGTCAAAACAAACACCACAAGGCGTCAGTGATAGTTTTTATTTCGCCTTTAGAGGCCGCTCTTGTACTGTATAATGACAGCGGACCGTTCTTAGCCACTCCAGCAACGGACGCAACCCAGAAAAACTATCAGTATGGATTTATTTTTTTTCCTAAATACTAGTTTTGTAACTTAATTCAATACCGCGATAAAAGCTTCAGCAATTATCATGATATGAAAATTTGATACCGTCACATGTCTAATAAACATAAAGTTGGCCTATAAAGAATTACATAATTAAACACAGTTTGAAGGAGAAATATATAAAAACCTTGTGTACTTTTTGTATTCTAATAAATGAAATAATACATGTTCCAGCTTAAAAATGAAAATGCTGTCCTCATTTACTCACCCTCATGTTGTTCCAAACCTGTATGACTTTCTTTCTTCTGCTGAACACAAAAGAAGATATTTTGAAGAAAGTCGGTAACCAAACGACTGATGGACCCCATTGACTTCCATAGTAGGAAAAAAAAAATACTATGGAAGTCAATGGGGACCAGCAACTGTTTAATTACCAACCTTCTTTAAAATATCTTCTTTTGTGTTCAGCAGAAGGAAGGAAATCATACAGGTTTGGAACAACATGAGGGTGAGTAAAAGCATTTTCATTTTTGGGTGAACTATCCCTTTAAGAGCACATGGGCTCTTATTACAAAGTAATCGTCTCCTCCTTGGTATACTCGTTGGCCATAGAAAGCCGTGTTCGGTGTGTGCACAGCACACTATCTAAAGCCGGTGTACACGCAGTCACGCACCGTCCGCGTATCCTCCTGATGGTGAAAATTACGTCACAGGTACCATCGCGGAACACAGGCAGCCGAAGTATACTTTGGGCTTTATAATAGGTTTGAAGATCAGAAAGAGTTAAAAGTCAAAACGGTTTCAAAAGACATAAGGCTGAATAAATGATGGCAGATATTTCATTTTAGGGTGAACTCTCCCTTTAACCCCAGCACTATACTTCAGTTGTTTTTTGGCCTTTATAACAAACAAATGGGACTTGCTCAATTACTCTATTCAACAAATCATTTTAAGCTTTGAGTGCGTGAATCACAAATGTAAAAAATGTGACAATATACTGGAAACACTGGTAAACATGATGAACCACACTATGACCTCATCAAATTTGTTGATTTTAGCACAAACCTTATTAGAAAGGGATCTTTTGCCAGGGTTTGACAGCACAAACACCATATCACATCACCTAGATATCTGATCCAAATATTTAGGGACAAACAGTCTGGCCACTAAACAGACAAGCTGGAGGTCTGGGATGGTATCAAATTTTCATTTCCCAGTATGGTATTGGTAAATATCCCGTAACCACATAACCACGGGGCATTTGGTTGGCTGACTTTTTGTCGCAACGTGTGGTGCATAATTTAAAGATTACTGCTGATTGAAATGCATTGCTGTGATAAAGGACAAAAACCACATAACAACCTGTTTTGATGTTCGAAAACAGCTTTAAACATATTACACATAATTTGCTCTCTCAAATAAATATATAAAGCACACTGCATATGAAAGTAAATATATTGTTCTAATCTGCAATTAGTATTTGATTTGTACTAGGGTAATAGTAGTGTACATAGCATCAACATTAACTCAACATTACCGATATTACATATTCTATATTTTCTAAATCTACTCTGATTAGGCTATATATCTATGATAATATTATAGTTAAACAGAGACCTTGAAACAGAAACCTTACCTCTAAATTCATCCTTTCACTTAAAACATGTGTTGTCATAAACAGCCCTTCTACCTGGTGATGAAAACTCAGTGTGTCAGGGATGTAATGTGAACACCCTTTGATAGTTTACCATAAAGGATCCAAATAAACCAAATATGCAAAACATAACTATCAGTTATTCAGTGCCAGGCAATGGAAAACATGCATCCTGATGCAAAACACACTGAGGAGTCCCTTTGTTCACATCTAGAGCGCTCACCAACAACTCTGCTCAATATGTAAAAGAGTAAGTTGTGTATTGAGGAAAAAGCAATTATACAACCAGACTCATTTCGTAGGAAATCATATATTCAATTTTATTACATGATAAGCTAAACTAGCTAAAAACTAATATGTGTATCAGCTAATATTTCACTATTTTTAGATTATTGGCTAATAAATCTGCCAATAACTGTCTTGGCTTTTTAACAGATGCATTAGCTCTACCTTGTGTCAGTTACAAGAAATATTTAGTGAATTTCAAAAATGTTTATTTAATACAAGTTTATATGTGTGCATCTCCATGGCTTTAAAGGGATAGTTCATCCCCCCCCCCAAAAATAATCCTGTCATAATTTACACAACCTCATGTCGTTTCAAACATGACTTAAAAGAAGATAAAAGGTAACAGTATTGCCTTGGACAACAGCCACCACTGACCAATCAGAATTAAGTGTTCCAGAAATCCATGTAATAATTTACATATTTAAAAAAACAAAACAAAAAAAGCTTTACACTTTAAACAAGACATGGCTACAACTGAAACAAAACAACAACATTAATCTGACTGGGATATAATTATTCTTCAGATATATAACTAAAAAAACAAGGAACTCCCGCACACTATCAATACTTGCAAACGAATATCTACATTTTATTAGCAACGTTTCGGTCAGTGATCAGATATATAACTAAAATTTCAATTTTTTAAAAACAAACTGCACATCTTCAAAGAACAATTAAAATTTTACAATTAAAATAGCAAAAGAAGTTTCTTTAATTGTGCATAATTCTAACAACAAGCATTTGAGTGCTCATTCCCTCACTTAAAATACATCAGTATGCACTCGGGAATTACATTACAATGTGTGAATATGCCTCTGCGAGTGAGCATGTTCAGATGCCGCAGTCGTCCCGCCTCTAACCTCGTTCTCCCACTGGAAGTCTTGTGTGCCCTTGTGCACTTCCCCATACACATTCCAGGGCAGCAAGTGATGCATAGCACAGGCCATGGCTGGCTGCACAACAGAAGCCTCCTAGAGCCATTACCCACAAAGCCTAGCTCGAGAAACATGTCACACCACACTTCCGATACATGTGATAATCACACCGGGGCCAAATTCGCCCACATTTCTCACCTTGCGCTGCATCACATCACCGCTCGGAAAACACATCTTGATTTTCCACATCATCTACGCACTTGCAATCAATCTAGGAGAGAACCACCTCTAACTTACCATGCAAATTAGCAGCGATCCATCCGAAGATCAGGTAAGAAAATCATGACGGTAATGTCAAACGTTGAGACGGGCAGAGTGCTGGAAAACAAATTGTGGGCTCTTGTATCTTCTCTTATCATGCCTGATGAAGAACGCAGGAGGTGGGTGGAGGTAGGTTTCAAACACCTGGTATTTGCAGGCACTCCCTTTCCTTGAGTCACGGGCTAAATGATCCAGGATGAGACATCTGAGAAATAGATCAAAACACAAAAGAAAGCATCAGAATCTTGGGCTATAAATTCACTCTGTCCAGATAAAAGATTAATGGGAATAACTCAAATTCTCACAAACTGATTAAAAATTATATTATTGAAATTTGTAAGTCTTTTAGATTACACTCAATGTCTAATCTTTTTATCAATTAATTCTCATTTAATTAGCGTTTGATTAGTATTTGACTAATAAATAAATAATGAAAAGAACCTTAAAGTCCTACTTTCTAAATGCATGATGTTACAAATCTTATTGTAACGATTCATACGCGTTTCATTTATTTAATCGACCCTTGACCCTTAATCATGCTGGACCTTCTGGTGAAAACGACAGATTTCTCTCTGGTTAGGTGTGCAGGACTTAAACGCCGCCCCTTAAATGTCGCTTTTGAGTGCAACGCGCACATCTCCAAATCCAGTCAACAACCGACTCATATAGAACCAAATCAAACCTTTTTTTTTGTCGATAATCTGTTTCAATAAGAAAGAAAGGATCTCCCACTACTTCTATTTCATCGCAACTTCACATGAATTACTGCATGTATTGATGAAAATCAAATCACTAATTTGAATGTTTTAAAGTACTAATTAACAAGTAAAAACAAGTAAATACTTCTGCAAGGCAATACACTGCAGTACCAATTGATCTTACATTATCTATTACAGCAAATTGCAATAAACCTGACTATATCAGCAAATAATAAATATAGTATAAATTTAACGACTCATTTTCTGTGCATTTTAAGTGTTTAAAAGCAAAACAACATTGTAGTTACAATCTGTGCATTTCATTGTATAGGACTACATCTTTTGTGACACCCAGAATGTTCCCCATATTAGACAGAATGTTTCACACAACCAGCTGCATATTAAAACCAGAAGCACAAGTGAATGGGAGGAACTTCAGAACTTGTATGATGATGAATGGTCGAGCAATCAGCCCTCCTCCGGAAGGAAACTCTTAATATCACGTAGGCTGTCATCAATAACCGAATGCAAGCATAATAACTACTGGCAAGACCGAGAAATAAAAACAAACTCAGACCTTTCGTCTCATTTCTTTTAAGGTCAACCGTGAGGAAATTGTCGGCTACCATAATCCTAAATGTAAAAGATACATTTGGACGAAAAGTCACAGTTTAACGTCTGATAGATAACAAAATAATACAAGGCTCCGTGATAATAGATATAGACGGCTGTCATCCCGCTTTTCGCCTTCATTCTCCGTTGCAGTGGAATCAAAACGGCTGTGTGTCAAAACCTACAGAGGATCCTTCCTATACAGCATTTTTAGGTATCGTTGAAACACCAACGATCGTTTGAACGCCCATTTAAAGCCCCCAAACGCTGTCGAGCGTTACAAATGCTGTTGGAACGATCCAACCGTTCGAATAATGTCCAAAAATGCTGTCTGGGTAGGCATCTCGCTAGGTTTTGCGACACAGCCAGCATCTTTAGTACTAAAGTCATCGCAGGTAAAGCCCAAACCATTTCTATCACAAAACAGCGCACTGCAATTGAAAGTAACCGGCAAACTGTTCGCTAAAGCAGGGCTTTTTTAGGCAAATGAAGTGTAGCTTCCACTTTATTACTTTTTCGCTGTGGCTCTTTGATTTCCTAAGCGCAAGGAGGCAACGGCTAGCGCGTTAGCTGGCGAGCTAGCGGTACCGCCGAGACCGTTAAAGAGCATATGTCGCCTTACCCCTTTTGTTCTAGATGTCAGTCTTCTAAAAGGGTGTCGTTACACGTGTTTATGCGGATATCGGGGGTATCACGCGTTGAGATTGCATGCTGCCGTTTTATCTCCATCAGCGGTGTTTTCCGTCCATCCGCCCAACTTCAGCACCGAGCGAGCCAGTGGAGACGCCCTGCGCATGCGCGGCGGAGCTGTCAGCTCACGGAGCTCGAGCTGCGGACAGGGTGCAGAGGCAGAGGTGCAATGACAGGCTGAGATTCTGCTATCTCACAATAACTGCCTGGCTGCACTAATAAATATACACGCACGACACATAGTATACGTAAAAAAAGCTCTATGACTTACTATAAAACATTGTCAAAAACGTCGTCTTTTGTTGTAAATTGCGACTAGAATTTAAGCATTTGGTTTGCTAATGGTTACCTTGAAAATAATATTACAACTTAAATGTTGTATCAATAGAAGATTAATACAACATTAATAAAATACAACTAAAGACCAATATATAGGCTATATATTCTTAAATAGTCTATACAAATAAACTGCTAAAATAAAAAAAGGTCGAGCAATCCAATAAAAAAATATAGGCCTACAACATAGAATAACATGGTAGCCTACAATACAACACAATAGCTTTCAGCAAAACTGTCTCTTTTAGACAGTTTAAATGTATACCTTTTGATGTTTAAATGAATGTTATTTATTTTATTTGAATAGGTCTGATTTTCATGCAAGGCTATTAATGAACAAGGAAAATAACCACCTATCCAGTACTGAAATTAAAATACAGACTGCTTCTGCCTAGTGAAATGTAAATTCCACAAGGTTTAATAAAATAAAGTAAGCAACAAATAAAAATAAACAAATATGTTTATGCATTTGTATCGTATTATGTTTTTTTTTCCCTGACACTTAACAAATCTCTCAGCCTATTCAAATTCAGTTATAGAGATGAGTTGCCAAGATACATACAAATCAGAAAATTATAGAAGACTGCATAATTCTTCACTCTAAATTATATATACACACACACACAAGCCAAGTACAAAGAATAGACATTCATTTTTACGATGAATGTTTTAATGCATTTCTCAAAGAACAGATAAGATTGAACAGACAAACCACCATTGCAACACTATGATATCCACTAGGAGGCACTGAGACCACAGCACTCCGGTCATAGTCCTATAGGATAAGCCTTAAGTGACCACTTCTATCAAGCTTTATCATGCCTGTGAGGTCCAGATACTCTTTATAGTGGTTGTTATGTTAGACTGCCAGCTGGGAATTGTTGTTAATGACAGATGATTCGTATTGCTGTTTTCACAATATTATTTTTGTAATATTATCAAAGCTGACATTTACTCAGCATTTTCCTTTTCATGCTTTATCTTACAAATCTTTTGTAGTGCCTTGTGTGAGACTTTTAAACAGCATCATTTCAGATCTGGTTTTGTCATCAAAGTCATCATTGATGTTTTCTATTGTTTAAATATTCTGTGTTTAACAACAATATGCAACAACATCAATAATATATATACAGTATATATATATTATTGAGTCCCCCCTCTGCTGTATGATTAAAGAAATTACATGAAAGCCCACCTATCCCTTGGAGCAAGAGCTAGTCCCCTGACTATAATAAAACTCGCTTCTTGCAGCTGTAAAAAGATGCTGAAGTTAATTTCCAGTCTTAATAGCTCATGCTCTCTCTCTCTCCTTTTAACACCCTTGCTTTCAGTTTTTTGTTTTTTTTTTTGTACAGCAAATAACTTTGTCATGTCAATAAATTACATCAGATAATAAAATGTACAATAAAATGTAAACAAAAGATAAAAGCAAGCAAGTTATGTTTCCATGTTGCTTGGCTCTGTGGTCAATCACTGAGTCATTTATCATCATGATCTTGTTTAAATAAAAGGTCTGATCTGCAGTATAACGAAATACTCTTGGATCACACCTCCTCTAAACATTAAAGCAACCGCTGCCTGACACGTTGAGTCCTGGGATTTGTCCCCCCTTCAGATTATTTGGGATTATAGCTTTTGTAAATTTTATTTATTCGTGCATACTGTATGTTTTAGATGTACTGAATGATTTGCTGTTAGGGTTTTGTCCTTGACAGCTTTAGCAAAATCTCTCATGTTCCCTCTATTAATATAATACCTGACTTGAGTCATCTAAGGAGGTCTATCGCAGTGCAAGTGTATTGCCATTATATTAGCATTTTTATTAACACTTGAGGTTTAGTATTTGACTTACCACTTGACTTTAGCATACCCTTGGTTCCTTGCATTGTATAAATGGTGGGTACAAGTACAAACACTCTCTTGGTGAGAGCGCAAATGTGACAAGAATACAAATGTGAATTAATGTATAGGAGAATTTTAAGATAGAGGTTTTTATGATTCATCAGGGTTGGAACAACAAATTTGCACAAGATTCGATTTGAGCTCCAAATGTGACACACCTCACATTTACAATATTCTTTTCAGAAAACATCACAGATACATCAGCTATCATATGTATGATCATGATAATGTCATGGCAGAAAATTACCCGTACATTTTCCATTTTATATAAAATCAATCCAGTGATTTTACAGAAATTTATATTAACCCTAACACATTTATTGAATTCAAAATACAGGTAAAACACATATAAAAAAAACAATACGAAAAATTCCTTCATATTTCTGCCCTATTTTTACAGATTTATATAACCAAAAATAATATTTTACCTGTTCACAAAAAAAAAAGGTTTTGTTTGAACCTTCAGAAAAGGTTCTGTTATTCACAAATTCTGTCCAAATGATGACTATAATCTACAATCAAAAATACATTTAATGTCTTATATTACCTCAAATAAATATCAAAATTAAAAGCTGTAAATAAAATTTTATTTACAGTAAGCTTGTTTTATTTTAGGTTAATTTCATTATTTCATTTACACCCCCTCCCCCCATCTTAAATCTCTCAGATATTAGTTTTCCGCTGCTGTGCTGAAAGTCCCTCATCATGCGTCTACATTATTGCTCTGTAGTTAATATACTGCATTGATTTAAGAACAGACAACTTTCAAAATGTAATAGATTGTAATATTGTAGATTTGTTAGGGCCTTGAGTATGTACTTCAATTAAATGTTAAGGCCTTTTGGCTTTAACTGCCTTATCTCAACAGCTCTACATTGCCAATAGAACAACTGGTGTAGAATGATTATAGAGTCATATCCATATACCTTGTGGACATACAGTATACATGATGGTTCAACCTTAACGATAATGTATCTCACAGTAGAAAAAACATTTCCCTTCACATATTCTTCACACAGAAATTAGTTTCGCACATTTTTTGTCTCTAAACATCTCTTTTATGCACAAGAATTTCATTTAAAGAAATGTTATTAGAATGTTTAACAAAACTTTTTGAGAGATGGCATCTCGGTCCAATCAGTGAAAACAGTTTTGAGTTTTTCTCATATGTTTTGATGAAAATGGTCTCTCTCTGGCTGCTTATTAAGTTTGAAATTAATTACATTTTCTATGCTCATTATTTCACAGAATGCAGTGTGAAAGTCCCATAAACTTGATGAAATGTAATTTTGGCATTTATCACCTCTGTAAAGTTCAAACTGTTGTGAAGAACACTAGTGATCAGGAGAGATTTTAAAATAGGTTTAAGTTCAATCCATAAAAGGACATAAAAAGTCCTTAGTCCCTGGCACGTTTTGTAGCTGAAACATCATGTTCTCTTACGAGAGGTTCTCTCGTATTGCGTAAGCTAGCTTACGCTGCGGGAAAGTCTCCTTTCACGAGATACTGAAGCCAAAAATTATCCTAATTTTTTAAAACTTGTCAACGCAGTGCGGCAGCCTGCAGACCTAGGGCAAGCGAATCGCGTGCCCATTGGCTGCTCTGCGGCAACTGCAGCAGCCTATGGCTGAGCCTTGCGCGTGACGTCACGTCCAATGAGCGCGCTTGGCGCGCTTAGTGCGTCACAGCCCGTCATTAGGGGTGTGGCTTAGCGTATATAAGCAAGGAACAGAGGCTGCTTCGCTGATTTCTGTCTCTTCAGCGAAGCTCTTCGCATCGCTGATCTCCGAGGAAGCCGCCGTTGAATCCAGCGACCAGCACGCCGAGGATCTCAGCCTGAGGACGCCGGCCGCTCGCCGCCTTCAGCCTTCCCTGCCTGCTGCGCCATCCGGCACATATATCCTTTTCTGCTCTGTGTTGTGTGTGTGTGTGTCCGCCGCGACACACTTGCATCTAAAAGAGCGCGAGGCGTTGTTTCAAATGCCTCGCACATCCTGTGGCTCGTTCAGAGCCTCGCTCAGCGACGGAGACCGCCACGTGCTGTGCGCTCTCTGCCTGGGTTTTGACCACGCTGTTCGCGCTCTCTCCGAGGGCGGCTGCGAACAGTGTGAGGAGTTACCGATGTCGACCCTACGGGCTCGACTCGCTAAACTTGAAGAAACTCCATCTTCTCCGGCCGCTTCTTCCGGGCCACGAAAGAAGAAACGTCGCTCTCAAAGGCCGCCGGAACTGGACGCTACAGCTGAGCGCTCGCCGGAACCTCTCCCGCGAGCCTCGCTCTCTCCTTCCCCCCCACCCTTCTCCGACGCGCAGCGGCCGGCCACTGCCCGCACTGCCGTCGCCCTGGGGGACGATGCAGATGATGCCGCTGACAGCTGCTCTCTGCTCGCGTCTGACAGCGAGGAGTGGTCGGGCTCGCACCGCTCCGCCCCCTCGACTCTGGAGTCTTCTCGAACCCGCGCTAGTGTTGACGCAGAGCTTCTCCGCCTCCTCACTTTAGCGGTCGAGAGAATGGGACTGGATTGGTCCCCACCTAAGGAGCCGGAGCCCAATCGCCTTGACGGGTTTTTTCTGCCTAGCCGCCGCCCTGCGCCTGCCTCTAGGTCAGCACCCTTCCTGCCTGAGCTCCACGCCGAGCTCTCTAAGTCCTGGAACGCTCCGTTCTCCACCAGACTCCGCTCGCCAGTCTCCTCGGCTCTCTCCCAGGTGGACGGAGCCGCCGAGAACGGCTATAACGGCATCCCCGCCGTTGAGGATGCTGTGGCAACGCACCTTTGCCCGCCGTCTGCTAGATGGCGCTCAAAGTCTGCCCTGCCGTCTAAAGCCTGCAGGACCACCTCAGCTCTCGCCGGCCGCGCTTTCGCCGCCTCCGGCCAGGCTGCTTCCGCCCTGCACTCAATGGCTATTCTTCAGATCCTTCAAGCCGACCTCCTCCGTGAACTGGACGAGAAGGGCTCGGATCAGTCTGCCTTTACCGATCTGCGCAGCGCTACGGATCTCGCGCTGCGCGCTACCAAGACCGCTGCTCAAGCCATCGGCAGATCCATGGCCGCGCTCACCGTCATCGACAGACATCTCTGGTTGACGCTCGCGGACATGAGTGAGTCAGAGCGCGCTGTGTTTCTCAACCCACCACTCTCGCCCACCGGCCTCTTTGGCCCTGCGGTCAGCGGAATTGTGGATCGGTTCTCTGAAGTACAGAAGGCTTCGCAGGCGATGGACCTCTTCCTGCCCCGCCGTTCGAGCTCAGCCACAGGCCGCCCTCAAACTCAGCCTCCTGTGCGCAGCTCTAACCAGCGCTCTTCCAAGCCTCCCAGCGCTTCGCAGCGACGCCAGGGCAATCGCCCCAGGTCGCGCTCGACCAGCCGTCACAGACCGCCGCCCCCACGGGGCCCGCGGTCCAAGATCGCGTTGAAGCCCGAGCCCGCAAAGTCCTCCTAGCATCCGCAAGGAGGAAAAGATGGTTGAGTCCCGCTACGGCCGGACCGCCATCAAAACGCACAGCTCTGTCAGTCCCCTATGTTCAGGCTACTGCAGCAGCACACACCGCAGCCAACGAGCCAGTATTAACACTCGCTCGCCTGCACACAAACGCCGTTTTCACGGCGACCCAGATAAATCTCAAAAAGAGTATAAGTGCTTTAAGTGTAGAAAATGTGCCCACACCCATGTGCTCACTGCTTCACACAAGTACAATCCCCATGGTAACGCGCCCAGAGCGCTCTCTCATAAAGCGGCCACACACTGCTCGAGTTCTAAATGTAGTAAATGTGCCCACACTTCCGTGCTCACAACTACTCGCTGCTCGCTCTGTCACTCAGTTACCTCAATTTGCCACGGCTCAAGCCGCAGGGGTATTAAGTATAGAAAAAGTGCCCACTCCCGTGTGCTCACTGCCTCACACAGACCAGGTTCCCATGGCAACGCGTCCAGAGCGCTATCTCTTAAAGCGGAAACTTTCCGCTCGAGCATCAAGTGTAGGAAATGTGCCCACAGCCCTGTGCTCACACCTGCCCACTGCCCGCTCTGCCAGACAGGTTGCAAACCTCATAAAGCCCCCAAACACTGGCCGTGTCACAAGTGCAAATCCCGCGCCAGCTCACGAGCACGCGCGCCCACTTTCAGACACCATAATCCCCACGCCGCTCTCGCGCCTGGGATGTTTGACAGCAGTTCACGCTCCATCGTCCGAGATCGAGCTACTAAATTCTGCACAGTCGGCCAGCCCTGTTCTTCTGCCCTCGTGTCCGAGCATCGGCGGCGCGCGCGCCGCCCCGTCTTCTCTGATACAGGTTCCCCATCCCGCGCAACGCGGCGATCTGAACCCAGAGACCATTCGACCCCTAGCCATGCATGCAAAAGCATGGGAGGCTATTCAGGGCGCGTCAGAATGGGTGCTCAACACCATAAGACACGGTTATTCGCTCCAATTTGCTCGTCGCCCTCCGCGCTTTCTAGCGCAGACGGAAACGAAAGTGAGTTTGGAAACAGCACATCTGCTTCAAGCAGAGATAACAAAGCTGCTGCGAAAAGGGGCCATAGAACAGGTACATCCTTCCCTGAGCGAGTCAGGCTTTTACAGCCGTTACTTCCTCGTTCCCAAGAAGGACGGAGCATTAAGACCTATTTTAGATCTGAGACATCTGAACAAGGCTCTCATGAGACGGCCGTTCAGGATGATTACAACCAGACAGATCCTCGCGCAAATTCGCCCAGGAGACTGGTTTATCTCTCTCGATCTGAAAGACGCTTATTTTCAGATCCAGATAACTCCCCGTCACAGGCCATTTTTGAGATTCGCCTTCGACGGTCGAGCTTATCAATACACAGTCCTGCCGTTCGGCCTGTCTTTAGCACCCCGTACATTTACGAAATGCATGGACACGGCTCTCGCTCCCCTGAGGAGTCAGGGAATGCGAATTCTGAACTACTTGGACGATTGGCTCGTTCTAGCGCAGTCAGAGACAGAACTTGTGTCTCACAGAACAGCGTTACTCGACCACCTGGAGGGTCTGGGTCTAGCGGTCAACTGGACCAAGAGCTCGCTCTCGCCCCGGCAGTCGATTTCCTTTCTCGGAATAGAACTGGACTCGGTGGCGATGACGGCCAGATTGTCGGAGCAGCGCGCGCGCCGCATCCAGCGCCTCGCTGCATCCTTCAAAGAAGGCAACCGGGTTCCCCTGAAGGCATTTCAGCGCATTCTGGGGCATATGGCCTCAGCTGCAGCGGTGCTTCAGCTGGGTTTACTGCGCATGCGCCCGCTTCAACGCTGGCTGAGAACGCGCGTATCCCATCGAGCCTGGGCGACCGGCGGCTCGCTAATCAGAGTGACTCAGGTCTGTGTCTCAGCCCTGCAGCCCTGGCTAGCAGCCGAATGGTATCACACAGGAGTGAATATGGGAGTGGTTTCACACCGGAAAGTTGTCTCGACAGACGCGTCCAACCTAGGTTGGGGAGCGCTCTTCGAAGGCAGACCGGTCTTTGGCCACTGGTCAGACCAGGAGAATCTCCTACACATAAACTGTCTAGAGATGCTCGCGGTCGAGAAAGCGCTCATGCACTTCCTCCCTTTCCTCCATGGTCACCATGTTCTAGTCCGCACGGACAACACTTCAGTAGTGGCCTATGTGAACCGCCAGGGCGGTGTCAGATCAAAGCAACTCTGCGCCCTGACGGAACGCCTCCTCGTATGGGCTCAGCACTCTCTGCGCTCTCTGAGAGCATCGCATGTGCCTGGCCATCTGAACGAGGGCCCCGACAGACTGTCCAGGGACAATGTTCCCCCTGGGGAGTGGTCTCTACACCCCCAAACAGTCCAGTCGCTGTGGCGCCGCTTTGGCAGAGCGAAAGTCGACCTCTTTGCGTCAAAAGACAACGCGCACTGCCCAGCGTTCTTTTCAAAGAGCGAGGACGCGCTGGCCCAGTCTTGGCCCAGCGGCCCGCTATATGCCTTTCCACCAGTCTCTCTGCTGCCTCAGGTTATCGCGAGAGTCAGGAAAGCGCGCCACACAGTGCTCCTCATAGCCCCGTTCTGGGAGAACCAAGCTTGGTTCCCGGAACTCATACAATTGGCAGACTCAGCCCCTTGGCCGATTCCGGTGCGGAGAGACCTTCTCTCTCAAGCCCGCGGCTCGATTTGGCATCCCCACCCAGAGCACTGGTCTCTGCATGCGTGGAGCCTCAACAATTACATGCTGATCTACCAGAAGGGGTGATGAACACGATCATACAATCTAGAGCCCCCTCCACGAGGCGGCTCTACACGTCTAAATGGTCTGTGTTTAACAAATGGTGCACTACCAAAGGGCTCAATCCACAGACATGTGGGGTCTCGCAAGTATTGTGCTTCCTTCAAGAGCTACTGGACGCGGGCAGGTCCCCCTCCACGCTCAAAGTCTATGTCGCGGCCATTTCAGCGCTCTCTGTTTCAGAGCCGGGCCGCGCATTAGGAAGGAACGAGTTTGTCATCCGCTTCCTTAGAGGAGCGAGGAGGATGAACCCCCCGCGACCCCCTTCGGTTCCTATGTGGGATCTTTCACTGGTCTTAGACGCACTGAAAGCACATCCCTTTGAACCCTTAGAAACTGTGGATATGAAATACCTCACGCTCAAAACCGTTTTTCTGATAGCACTGTCTTCAGTAAAACGTGTGGGAGACCTTCACGCGTTATCCACTAACGCTGCGTGCCTCGAGTTCGGACCCAATGACTCTAAAGTTATTCTCAGACCGAGGCATGGGTACGTCCCAAAAACTTTGGGCACTCCCTTCAGAGCGCAGGTCATTTCCCTTTCAGCCCTGCCGAATACTGGCTGCGAGGCAGATAGTCACCTCCTCTGCCCAGTTAGGGCGCTGAGAAGCTATATTTCGCGCTCCGCCGCCTTCAGGCGTTCAGAGCAGCTTTTTGTTTCGTTTGGTGGGCGCACCAAGGGTCTCGCCGCCTCGAAACACACTCTGTCCAGATGGATAGTCGATGCTATCGCAGCTGCTTACGCATCTAAAAACCTGCAGTGCCCCTTGGGCATTCGGGCACACTCCACCAGAGGCATGGCCTCATCGTGGGCGTGGTCCAGTGGGATTCCCATTCATGACATTTGTGCAGCGGCAGGCTGGGCCTCCCCCTCCACATTTGTTAGGTTTTACAACCTGGAAGTTCCCGCCTTGCAGGCCAAAGTGCTATCAGTCTAAGTCTCGCGTAAGCCAGCCCACTGTCTGTGCGCGGGCTACGCTGCTGATTTAGCTCTACTGGTTGAGCTGCACTATTTGGAAGTGTTAGTTGGACCGGCTGTGCCGCTCCCTGCCCCATATTATGTGCTTGTGTACTGTGGTATCTTGGCCGCCCAGCTCCGCTTCGCGTTCCCTGGGCTCCCCATGGGACTCATTCAGGATGCTGGGCGCGCGCACGGCGTTGACAAAGGTGTTCCCGCAGCGTAAGCTAGCTTACGCAATACGAGAGAACCTCTCGTAAGAGAACGTACTCGGTTACTAACGTAACCTCGGTTCTCTCTAGAGAGGGAACGAGTATTGCGTAACCCGCCGTGCTCTCGCCACGAGCTCATTTTCGCTTCATGCGACAGAAACCAGCGAAGCAGCCTCTGTTCCTTGCTTATATACGCTAAGCCACACCCCTAATGACGGGCTGTGACGCACTAAGCGCGCCAAGCGCGCTCATTGGACGTGACGTCACGCGCAAGGCTCAGCCATAGGCTGCTGCAGTTGCCGCAGAGCAGCCAATGGGCACGCGATTCGCTTGCCCTAGGTCTGCAGGCTGCCGCACTGCGTTGACAAGTTTTAAAAAATTAGGATAATTTTTGGCTTCAGTATCTCGTGAAAGGAGACTTTCCCGCAGCGTAAGCTAGCTTACGCAATACTCGTTCCCTCTCTAGAGAGAACCGAGGTTACGTTAGTAACCGAGTACGTTATGGCAGAGTGCCTAGCTGTTTAATACATAATTCTAATTTTTGTCTGCCCTTGAGTTTCCCCCCTATAATTTTCATTTTTACATTCACATTTCATATTTTACATTTAACAATCAGAATCTCATTACAGTGTACTGGAAACAATTTTTACATTAAAGGCCAACTGATGTGCCTTGAAACGTGCAGCATTATTCAATGTGTTAACGTAATTTCCACTGAAACAGGAAGACAGGGCAGGACGTATCGAAAAGTTTTAAAATAGCCAATAGCGTTTAGTTTATATCACAGCTCGGTAAAGCTGCAGTTTCCTCATAATCTCTAACCGTTTCTCCTCCTAACCTCCTCCATATCGCTTTAAAATATAGCATTCTGTGCAGAATTCAAACGGGTCCGATAGATTTTGTGGTCTGCGCCGACTTGCTCATAAAATCCACTCTGTGTTATCGTCTCTCTGGACCAGAACAGAATGTGTGTGGTGCACGCTGCGGCGGTTCGTGTGACACTAATGTGAAACCCGACTTCATTCTCCCCAATGGAAACGTCTAGGTTACGACTGTAACCTCTGTTCCCTGAGAACAGGGAACGAGACACTGCGTGATGACGCTTTGGGGAACGCCTTAGGCGTGACAGGTGTCTGAAATCACAATCAAATCATGGCAATCACATTGACCGGCTACTGCTGCTGACATCATTAATGTGCAACCTGGAAGTATATAAGGCGCCTTGCACAAATGACAATCACCTTTTCATCTGAAGGGACTGTTTTGAAAGGCAGGCCCCGAGGCATGGCGAAAGAAGCTATGCCGTCGAATTCTGTTCCCCCCATGCATCTTACAGAATGAGGTTCTAATATTTAAAAAACTTTTACAAGCTTCATGGTCCTGATAGCCTTGTGGTAAGCATGCTTATATATGGTGCTGTTGTGCTTCAGGTGACTTGAGTTCGAGTCCTGATTCATACACTTTTCCTGATCCGGTCCCCCTCTCTGTCTCTCCCACTTTTTTTCCTGTCTACATACTGTCCTTTCATGATCAAAGGCAAAAATGCCCAAAAATCTACCTTTAGACTGATACTGAGTAAGCTCCATCTACATAGAGAATAGAATCAGCATATTTTAAGCCACTACATCAACTTCTCTCATCATGGGGTTGGGGGAACGCATTCGGACAGCTGGATTTTATGCCGTCGAATTCTGTTCCCCCCATGCATCTTACAGAATGAGGTTCTAATATTTAAAAAACTTTCGCGAACTACATGGTCCTGATTGCCTTGTGGTAAGCATGCTCACATATGGTGCTGTTGTGCTTCAGGTGACTTGAGTTCGAGTCCTGACTCATGCATTTTTCCTGATCCATTCCCCCTCTCTGTCTCTCCCACTTTTTTTTCCTGTCTACATACAGTCCTTTCATGATCAAAGGCAAAAATGCCAAAAAATCAACCTTTAGACTGATACTGATTGTATACTCCGATGCTTATATATGGTGCTGTTGTGCTTCAGGTGATTTGAGTTCGAGTCCTGACTCATACACTTCCTGATCCGGAAAAAGGATCACAGATTTTTATGACATCACCACGGACTTCAGCTTCTTATCACATATTCTGTCCAATCAAATGCTCTCTAGAATCTAAAGCATCCCGGCCCCTATGCTATAAATACCACCTGGCCAAAGCGACCGTGGCTGTCCTGTCCCTGTACTTTCGGAAGTACACGCATGCTCAGTATCAGCTGCTCGTGCTCATCAGTTCTCAGTCTCAGCAAAACATGTCTCAGTTCAGTGAACTGTTGGAGTTACTGTAGTAATATATACTCCGGGATATTGGTTTATTTTGAGTCGGAGGGACTGTGAGGCACGTCCGAAAGCAAGTAACTTTAGAAAACTGTGGATCAGTGCTGACTTGCGCTTCAATTTGGTAAACTGGTTCGACCGGTTCACTAAAAGTAACTTTTCACGAACTGGACATCACTACAGTTGACACGTCACGGAGCAATATGGGTTGGAGATGTGATTTTCGTTGCTCAAACGCTCAAGTTTTATTCCGTTTTCCAACTGTACGTTGGTTAAGAATGAAATGGCTAGAATTTATTCACACCTCTACTATTGTATCCAACGTATCATCAGTGCTCGGATTCGCTTCCATGGTGCTCTCAAGTACAACTTGCAGTCTGTGAGGTAAACTAAACACTATTGGCTATTTGAAAAGGAGGAGGAGCCATTAAATATGTCCCGCCTTAGCTTCCTGCTTCAGTGGAAATTACATCAATGCATCATACAAAGCTGCGCGTTCCAAGGCACTTCAGTGGGCCTTTAAACTTCTCGTTCTCGCTTAAGAGATTCCCCCTGCAAGCTCGAAATACTGACAGCTTGTTAAAGTAAACATTTGTCGGTCTCTTTTTCTTAATTTTAATAAAGTGATAAAGACCTTAAAAAAGCGTCAGTATATTTATTGGCATATTAAAAAGAATCTTAACATTGACAAAGCATAGGTAACACATAGGCTTCTCATAAACACACAGTAAAATAACAAAAGATATAAACTTCTATGAAAACCATGTCTATAATAATGTTTAATAGGTTGTGACATTTGTTTGTGATGGTCAGTTGAGCAGCAAGATCACAGCACATCTCAATTCTCACAAATATGAGTTCTGTGTCCTCGCGTCCTTCCGAGTTCGTTCTTTAAAGGTCGCCTGGCAAGACCAGTCTCACCGAGAACACAAGTCCATTCTTTGCGTTCTTGGAATTGAGAAACAGCCACAGTTAAGTAATCTCAATTGCCCATTGGCTCTTGCATGCTTCGTCACTGATTGCAACATGCCGTGTTTCGGGTGGTTGTGCATTTGAATGAAATGCGCACCCTCACGGAATGGATCAGGATACGAATCATTGACGTGCCGGGCGACGCCTCGGTCCTTGATTGATTGTGTCTCATAAACCGCTCTTAGTCTGACCCGTCACCTGGACCTGTTTGCCTTGGGAGACCCTACCAGGGGCATATAGCCCTGGACAACATAGCTCCTAGGATCGTTCGGGTACTCAAACCCCTCCGCAGTTCCAGCCAAACTCAAAAGTGTTCATTATGCCATGATGGGCTCAGATTGTACACGTTCTTTAATTAGATCAGCAGTTTAAAGCATAAATGTCACAATACAGAGAACATCTGAAAGGTAATTCCAGGCAGGCAAAACCTGAGTGATCTTTTTTTGCCAGGTACTGCTTAGTCACATCTAAATGAAATGCATGAGACACATCTTGAAGCTGTCATGACATTAACACGGCCATCTTTTTTTCAGAATTTGGCAGATAACCTTTTCAGACACCTTCCGCACTTCACCCGAAATGTTTCATCCCATATGATTCATGGTCTGTTGGCCACACCTCATGGCAGTGATGCCTCCATCATGAGCCTTCATTGAATCTTAACAATACAAATGTTTTTCAATCAGTGTTGTTTTTGAAAACCAACTCTGAGTGAGAGAGACTGATGGCTTTAGTTCCCAGCTGAAGCATTTTGAGTCAAATACCAATTATGGATTGTGTGCCTCATGTCTCACTGTGTCTGAAGTATCATCAGCTGTGATTTATATGTCCCTGTGGGAGAATCATTCTTAATCACGGTTTCCAAATCTCTTTATGATTGCTGGTGGCACAACAGTCTTTTCTGGCTCATTATGTCTTTCGCCTGCAGCTTCCCTTCTCACTCCTTCAGCTGTTTGAGGACACTTTCCAATCCGGACTGAGACCTTAAAATGATAAAATAATGATAAAGTTTTGAAATAAGTATTTTATGCTCACCAAGGCTGCATTTATTTGACAGAAAAACAGTAATATTGTGAAATATTATTGCAATTTAAAATAACTTTTTTTATTAAGTAATTTATAACTTAATAACACCAATTGTTAACATTTGATAACACGAGCAAACAATGAATTATACCTCTAAAACATTTATTAATTCGTTCGTTAATTTCAACATTTAATAATACATTATTAAAATTAAAAGTTGTCTCATGTTAATATGTAATGAACCTGAATCAATATGTTCTTAAATTGAATAGTTGCATTATTATTAACTAACGTTAACAGTCATTAATAAATAATGTAACAAATGCATTGCTCGTTTTAAATTAAAGTTAGTTAATGCATTTAACTAATGGGACCTTATTGTAAAGTGTTACCTTTATTGATGGCAAAGCTGAATTTTCAGCATCATTCCTCAAGTCTTCGGTGTCACGTGATTCTCCAGAAATCATTCTAAGGCTGATTTGGTGCTCAATGATGAAAACAATACGTTT
Source organism: Rutilus rutilus (assembly GCF_951802725.1). Lineage (NCBI taxonomy): Eukaryota > Metazoa > Chordata > Actinopteri > Cypriniformes > Leuciscidae > Rutilus > Rutilus rutilus. The sequence continues at coordinate 13,123,558 of NC_140225.1, forward strand.
TTGTAGAAACAGTGATAAACAAATTTCAGGATTTGAGGAATATAAAGTTCAAAAGAACAGCATTTATTTGAAATTGGACTTTCTTGTAATGTTGTAAATGCCTTTACTGTCTCTGTTGACCAGTTTGATACGCCTTTGCTGAATAAACATAACAATATAATACCCCTTTTTCTACTGAAACTTCCTTGTGGACACTCTATTCACATTGGTTACTTATGGGTTGTGTTGTAAGTTTGCAGTTGTACTTGCAACAGCTTTTAATGACACAACCTTTTTGCAAAACCTGCACGACATTGCGACAGGCTGACAAAACAATCCAAGTTGAAATGTTCTGAACAAACTAATAAGGTCCGACTGGCAGTACAGTGTCAAAAAAATTCATTATTCTGTTGGAACACTGTACAGTCAGAAGGTTATAAAGATTTTCAGATGCTACCAAAGAAAAAAAAAACATGTTTGACAAACTTCCCCCATGATATCTTTATTACGGAAACTTCCTATCTCAATTTTTTACTTAAGATTTTAAATTTTCCTAAGTGAAATCACCATTGATAGGATAGGATTCTAAGTAAGGATGTTGCCCTGCTACTGTCCTTTTACTTTCAAATGTTTATTTATTCTGAAAGTATGTTTACGTACTTATAGTAAATCAAACTCTTATGTGAGAAGTGCAATGAAAATAAGATTTTTCATGATATGCTCCCTTCAATTATACGCCTTAATTCATCATGGGTGGATGGGTTATTTTATGTGAACGTGCTCCGACAAAAAAAAGTTCTTATGCTTGCAAACAAACAGAACACTTATTCCACATGTACCTGAAATTATTGTGAAAATCACTGATGTACATCCCTTTTAGTGGTCACAAAAACTCCCAAGTAGACACTCACGGGCAGACACACACCCACATGTGCACACAAAAATCTCAGATGACTCACTTTTCCATCAGTTGCCATGGACACCCAGCTTTCCCCCAGCTTGAGAGCACAATACAATTACTAGGCTCTAATTATCTGCCATACAACCTTCCCCTCACCACTAGATAGAAAAAAATGAATCTTAAATTCCCTCTCTTACTACAATCCCACATATTATGTCTCTAATACATCTCATGTTTGAATTAAGAGACGGAGGAAGCTGAAAGCATCAGCATGGGAGCTGGTGTGTGTCAGTGTTATTCCACGGTGTGACATTGCAGGATACACACAAAAAAGATTTTATCGGCTGTCATATGGTGCAGGGCAGAAGTGTTACTGTTACTGTTTATGAGTTTAGAAAGAGGTTAGATATTGCATTCAAAGCTGTTTAAAAGCACATTTCAAAAGAATAAAGGCTTCTTTTTTTTTTTTTATTCCAAAATGATGGCTTTTGAGATATATATTTTTCATTTTGTCCACAGTGCATTACCATGCATATATGGGCCTATGTATGTATGTAACTTGTTATGCCTCAGTCTCACAAGTACTTGTGTCTATAATTGTATGCTGGTGGTTAGTCCAGATAAGGAGAAAAATATTTCAACCCTTTTTTATCCATTTGGCATTTCTCAAATGCTGGTTAATGAAAGTAAGTGAGTTGTCACTGTAAACATCTGCCTGCTGAAAATATTGAAAAAGATTAAAGTCTGAATGAAGGTGGTCCAAATGTTGTAGCCGACATTCACTGTCCCTAAAATATACATAAATGTGGTTTATTGTAGACTGACCATTACAGTGCTCTGCCATGCAATTTATGTTTGAAAGGATGAATGCTTTTCCATTTACTGGATTTGATGAATTTTCTTTGTTATTGGTCATGTGGAGGTGTGGTGAGTTGGGGTTATATTAAGGAAATATTTACAAAATGACAAAATGACAAAATGTAAGAACTTTTACTTTTCCAAAGTAAAGTGGAAGATTGCCACCACATAATGGTTTTTCCTTTTTCGTGCTCTTCTGTCATTTTTGACCGCAAACATTTTTTTGGGGGGGGCGGGGGGTTACTTCATTGGAATGGTACGAAACTTGGTAAAGGTTTTGGCACTTGCTATGTGAACACACACCCCCCCAAAAATAATGAACATGATTTGTCACACTTTTTTTTTCACACTCCGCCCAAGTAGCAGTGCTTCGCCTTCTGAGAATATAGTTCCCAGTATGTATACAGTTGACTGTGTCTCATGTGACCTTGGTATTTGTACATGCTGTGACTATACAAATCACAACATGTAAATAGGAAAATGTTGGCGTTATTTTGTCACTTATTGGGAGCAGTATGCTAGCTGGAGCCGTTTACCTCCAGTCTTTGTGCTAAGCTAGGCTAGCGGTGGGTGCGTCAGACAGAGTTACGGCACGCACGGAGATGAAAAGGGTATGTATGGACTTATCTAACTCTGGGGGATATGGAGAATAAGATAAAGTCCCAAAGTCACCAAAAGTGTTCCTTTAACCTATTCCCAGTGAGTGACATTCCACGAAAAAAAAAAAGTCATTAATTAGACAATATCTAATTAAAACACAAGAAACATGCCTGTCCACAGGGGTTAAGTTAAATCTGTGGACAAAACACACAGACAGATGAGCAGTCAAGGAAAACTGGAGAACTGGGAATCATCAAAGCACTGACAGCAGACATTCACTAGAGAGCAGATATCTCTGCTGAACACACTAATTAGCTGATTCTAGTGCTAATTAGTTGATAAAATGGTGTTGAAGAGTTCTGTGAATTGTAAAGTTCTAACTGTTACACTAATAATGAAACCAAAATTACACATCAGGGTCAGTGTTTTTCATATTGGATTAATTACCTTTTTTAAATCTAGTTCCCTACAGATGAAGTATAGAATCTTGGAGAGTTCATTAGACAAAAACAAAAGCAACAGGTCAAAGTTAAGATCACATTTTGTTCTTGGAAGTCAGTTTTACTGGAAAGCAGCATCAGTCAATTGAAGCCTGCCTTGATGACTTCAAAATGATGTACCAGATTAATATAGCAGGAAATTAATTAATTGGAGATAAGATAATGTATGGTAATGTAATTTGTTTTTGTCGTTACCTTAAACTCACCATTCTCCATTCTCACATCTAAAACCATTAATGAAATAGATAAAAACACTTTTTTTCTGATTTCTGTTTATAGCCTACATCATTTGGTACTTCACAGAGTTAACAGTGCTTCACTTTCCAGGAAATGACTTTCATCCCCTAGAAATTTAAACCAATTGAAGAGCATTCATCATCCAACAACATCAAAAAGTCTAATTTAGGAGTAAAACATTTCTGGAAATCTTTGAAAAGATTTCCCTTGGGCAGACATTTTTCAGAAAACTGCCAATGTCATTGCCTCATCTTCATCCGAAAATAAAAACAAGCCTTACTCTTATACGCATGAAGAAAACAAGCAATCTCAGTATTGCACACGGCTGAACTTGTAACAAATGCACTATATCCTTTCTAGGTGGTAAGATAAGCCTGAGCATTATCGGGGTTCCAGTGGTTGGACAGGAGACCCTGAGGGAGCTTCTGTCAGTCTGCATGGAGCCGGCGACATGATTCATCTCACACCTCTGTGCCCCTGGGAGTCAACCCATTAATTAACCTGCAGTCAAAGCCTAGGCAAATCTTAAATAATTGAAGAGCTGAGAGAAGACTAATTAAACACATGGCTAACTGTGTGTGCTGAAGCTAGGTCACACAAAGTGTTTGATATGAAACTCTTTTTTTCTTTGATGGTTATTAATCATTAGGGTAGCCTGAATACTGGGTGATTTCAGCAAGACGTTTGAGAGACATATGGTCCAAAAAAGGTTTATTAGACAACTAGATTAGGAAACTGGCTAGAGAAGAGAAGAAATGCAGAATACTTACACAAACATTGTAGCCGATTGATTGAAGATTCTACAAGGTTCACTCTAGATTACAGGATCTCATCATCATGGGATCTCATGAGGCAGATCCTACAGAAAATGGAACATATAATTAATGGAGCCCAGTAAACACCATTTATATAAAATACATTATATTTGTATTTATGTACTTGTTTGTGCTTAAAACTGTTTAATGAATGTTTGAATAAATCTCCAACATAATAATTGCAGTATATCAACACATAGCAAAATACCTCCAGAAGCTTGTGTTCTGCAAGTGACCAGCACCATATGGTGCTATCATAAAGAGGCACAAAATCACTTTCACAGACCTTTACAAATGACTGTTGCCTGCTGGTGGAATGACTTGCCTAACTCAACCCAAGCTGCTGAGTCTTTAGCCATTTTCAAGAATCTTATTTTGTCAACACTTGACCCATTAATACTAACGCTTACTATTCTATTCTATGTATTTATTTTTAAAAGTTAGAACTGTACTTGACTAATTGTGACTTGTCACAGCACTTACATATTGTTGCCTAATTGTTGGTTTAATTGTATATTGTTCCCCTCATTTTTATGTCACTTTGGATATAAGCGTCTGCTAATTGATTAAATGTAAATATATTTCCAAACTCCAAATGTGTTTCTGATTTTCTCCCCCGTTCTTCTGATGACTAGGGCCTGTTATGACCATTTAGATTGTCTCCCCCTTGTGGGAGAGTTGGAGTGCTGTCCACTGAAACATTGAGAGATGTTTACATTTCTGTTTCTCATTTGTGTTGAGGTAAATATAAGTGTTGTTGTAAGCAGACAGTACCGTAATGCGTAAATGCATGTGGATATGCAGGTTATGTATCAGTGGCCATGCAGAATCATTATTTCCTAACAGTATAATCCCCTTTTTCCTAACTGGCCACGATGAAAGCATTGGACTACATGATTCCATTGCCAGCGCATTCTGAAATTCAATTACACTGGAAGCAGTTAGAATTAAGTCGACAAGCCTTTTAGTTTAATCCTTTTGCCTCTTTAAGCCACTTGCCTTTCCAGTTAGTTTCTACTTTCTAAATACTTTTGGTTAATTAAACTCAAGCCTAATACATATGTATATACAATTCCCCATAAACAAAAACTATAGAATGGTTGTTCTAATCACCGTCACCTGTTCCTCATCACTGCAGCACCAGTACTAGTGCACAGTAAGCCTACTAGTAAGCCTCTTTTGTTGAATTCCTGTGTTTCCTTCATCTCTCCAACTATCTCCTTCATCTTCATGTTTGAAACCTGTGGATTACCTGTATAAAGATTACCTGTCTACTCAACGTGTTCATCAGGTGTGCTTCATCCAGTTCCTCTACCATCACCACCATTTACAAGCTGCAAGGAAAAGACGTGAATTATCCACAAGCATTCACTCAGGAACTGTTTATGTGCCATTTACTCACCTGAACTGTGCGATTCATACATTTGTTCAATAAACAACTGTTTGGATTGTTTATCTCTGTTTGAGTCTGGTTTATCCTGACAAGGGGATGCATGATGACTTGTTAGGCTATATAAAACTTGTGAACCAAACAAATAATGCATTGTAGCTTCTTGGCTATGTATGTACATTACTTTACTGCTAAGCCCAGTGTTAAATATGCATGGCTGTTTCCTTTCTTCTTCTTTTTTAAGAGTTTGGTCTGAGATCTAGCTTACATTTCCTGAGGTCAAATTAATAACAGTCTCTGCCTTGGGCACTGCTGTTATTTTGGAAATTGGCTTGTTTTATAACCTATAATCTTTTTTATTTTTATTGAATCCACTATAATTTATTTATCACCAAACATGTGGGGCCCTGTTTTAACAATCTAATCGCATGGGCTAAAGCACAGGGTGCAATTAGTTTATTTTGCTAGTTTAACGACGGGAAAAATGGTCTAAAGGGGTTGTCGTTATTCTTTTAATTAGTAATAGGTGAGTTTTGGGCGTAAGATGAAATAAACCAACCAGAGTCTCATCTCCCATTCCCTTTAAAAGCCAGTTGCGCTCGCACCATGGCGGATTGCTATTTACATGACGGAATTTGCAAGTGGAACGACTGAACGCGTCTCCAGAGTGCAAATGGATCTGCTTGTGCACGAGGTTAAAGCGCGGAAGCAGACCATCTACGGGACAAGCCGGATTCCACCATATCTTTATGTACACACACACAGTATTAATCTTTTACATTGTAATCCTTTTATTTTTTAATATTTGGCTAGTTTGTGTGCTGCTCCGCATCCCTGTGTGTGTAATAAGCAGAGTGTACGCGCGTTGTGAACCCGCCTGCGCACATTACTAACGCGCTCTTTAAATAACTAAAAAAATAATGGCCATTGACTTTAGAACAGGTTTTTGTTGGTCAATAGCGCAGTCCAGTTCAGTTGCCTCAAAATACCAACGTGCCAACAATGCGCCTGAACACACCTCGTTTTCAGACCAGCACGCCCATGGGTGCACAAATGGGCGCAGATGCATTTGCTATTTAAACAACGTGGAGCAGGACGTGAAAATGATAACTGCGTCGGGCTGAAACTAGCAAAAAACACTTGCGTCGCACTTAGCGCTGCATTGCGCCGGGTGTAGGACAGGGCCTGTGGACTGTGAAAGATCCCTTCAGTGTTTGAAAAAGCTTAGCAACTACTTCAACACTCAAGGATATCAGAACACAAAATATTAAAGAACTGTTTGATCACTTTACAAAAAAAAAAAAAAAAAAAAAAAAATGTATGGGTAACAAATGGAATAACTAAAATCTGATAATAAATTAGATTTTAGCTTGTATATAAGTAAGTTGAAAACAAATGAAACCTTTAATGGTCTTGTTTACAGACTGCATCTGCTGAGCATCTTGTCTTCCATTTTGAACATCACACATTATATTCACAGGATGCCGTTCCAGGAAATATATCGCCAAACTGACAGTTCTGTAGATTACTAATGCCTGATACCTGTCAACACTGAGAAATTCACTTGGATACCTAAAAATAATTACCATGGTGCACCACAGTGATCGAACCTGCAGTAAGTGAGTCATCACACAGCATGATCATAGCTGTAATTTTTTGTTCATGTTTGGCCCTGTCCCAAATGGCGCACTTCATGTGGACTTTCGGTCTCGTGGACTTAAATTGCGCATGCTCGCCTAGTCTACGAGTACGTAGGCCGTCCCATTCAGCATTTTAACGCTCTGAAGTGTGCTCAGCAGCGCCCCCTTTGTACCCTTGAAGCGGTCTTCCGCGACGCCCGCATAGATGCAGGCTCCACACACTTTAACTACCCAGGAATCCTTGCGAAAGGCCAATCAGACAACGGATGGGAGGAGATTTCGCTCACGGATAATTGTTGACATGGCTGAGAAGAAAATATTACGTTTTTTATGACCTAGATGTACATTTTACCAGCTGTTTCCAACAGTTTATACAAACATTATGGTCATCATCGACCAGTGGTTGATGTCTCAAACATAATAATAGTGCGTTGAATACGATCACATTATGATTCATTAAATAAATAGAACCGAATGTCAGAGCTTTACTGAGTCATATGTAAACAAACATAGTATGAATATTGAAACCTGTAAATTCATCTGAAACTAATGTGTTAAAATTGTAATCTTAGTTCAAATGGAACATTATGTATTATTATGTACAACTGTATACATCATTTAAATAAGCATGATGTATCTATTGTTTAATGCCCAGGTGGCATGCACAATATCAAAATATAGAACTGTAAAATTAGGCTGTGCAGTTGACATGGAGATAAGACGTCGGAGCGCAAAAATGTGATTTCTCCTGTCCAACAACAACCAGACTGTTATTTCCGGCTTGACGATCGAGTCTGTCCGAAAAATACCTCTCAATGCGCCCTCGTGGGCTCGCGCCAAGGGCCCTATAGGTCTGCACTACATGACGTCACCAAAGTGTGGACTCTGAGGGTAGTCCACAAGTCCGGAGTGTGCCATTTGGGACAGGGCCTTTATGTATGCTGGATGCTTAAATATCTGTCCACAGAATGTTACAGTTGACCAATAAGAATCAAATATTCCAGAGATTATAAACACATATATAGTATAGGGTCTAAAAGTCAAACCACAAGAAAAAAAAATTCTACTATGAATTTGTTGGTTTTTTTGTTTTTTGTAATTGATGTACATTTATAACATCATACTTATGGCATTCAATTACAAAAAAAAAATGTTAACACTGTTGCAAGAGTGTTTTAATACGTTGGCTAAGGAAATGACAGTAAATTTGACTTCTTTCTCTCCTTTGACTGTTGTATTTTTTTCCACTTTTGGAAAATAATAGGCAAGCCTATCATGATTTTTTTTTGACAAATTTTTTAATGTTTGTTAAAGTCATAAGTCATATTTGCTGTATTCTCCTGCTCACCACTATAAAAGTTTACCCAACTATGACAACTTTCACTTCGAAGAGTCGAAGAGTCTTGGAAATGTCTGTTACTTGAGAGTTAAATGAAAAGTTGAATGGACATGAATTTGTTTAGTATGGCTCTCTTTTGCTTCATATCATAAAACATTATTTCTAGATTCATTTCTATTTGATTCTGAATCTTAGATTTTAAATGTGGTCTCACACTTTTGAACCCACATGCTACAACAGAGAGGGGGTTAACCTTCAGAGCAAATGGACATTAACAGGTACCACTGCACCTATACTTAGATTCAACTCAAAGACCGCATGAAATTGAACAGCCGCAGCTGGGAACGTAACAACCATAAACTGAATTCATGCTTGACCACTGAACATAGTATATCATCCGATTCCTCTCAGCCAGGGCACTAACAAACGCAGCTGTCTGAAATGCGTGTGATTGGTGTACTGCAAAGCACAACCTTTGCTGCAACAAATCACTGGCTCTCCATTCTCCAACACAGCGCTCGCTCACATCATTTGAAAGAAGAGTGAGAAAAGGCAGTTAAGTTTCAGTCCAGACAAATCCATCTGGGATTGAGCCAATGGAAAATGAAGGAGCATTTATGCTGTAAGAAATCAGGAAGCCTGTACTCCAATCCAAACAACTGTCATCACCACCGCTCCCAAACATCATCATCCTTTCCCTTTCCGGGCCTCTAGACATCTCCCTAAGAGCAACAATTTCAATAAAATTTGTGGTTGTACTAATGTGTCGTGCGAGCAGCGCTGGATGCACTTTGCAGACTTGCATAACAATAAACTCAATATTGTATAATTGCATGCTTGGAAAAAAAGCACTTTTTGGTACTCATCTGCATCCGAACTTGTTTGGTTTCATTGTTTTGCTATAATCTCAGACAGGTAAAATGGACAACAGAACTGTTTGATCAGCACACCCAACAAAATATATGTTTTCAAGAGATAGATACTCTAATATCACATTATCAATAAATCACTTTATATGCTATTATCATCCACAACACAGGCCTGCAATCACAGCTAAAGTATTTATCCAAACAGGATAAAGCTTTGGCAATGGCTTAACAATACAATCCACAATCTCATGATGAATTTTGGAGCTCTGTGCTGCTGATACACATTCTTTGTTTTATAAAGTAGATAGAATGTGAGCGCACACATAAAATCATCAGCTTCAAAGAATCATTTCAAGAGAACAATAGAACATTGATTAAGGTTTTCTTATTCAATAAATGAAATTATAATTTTTCTTTGTCAAAGGGTCGTCATTAAATGACTGAATGTAATGTCAAGGTACTGTTGAAAGGCAGTTTAAAACAATTTCAGCAAGCTTACAATATGCAGATAACATCTGCTTTGTTTGAATACTTAAAAACACGTTGATTATTACATAGAGGAGGCAGAGTGCTCAAACCATTATCGTTTATTGTACAGATTCAGAAACAATATCGCACGTGCAAGACTAATGTTGTTCCAAAATATAGCAGTCATTCTTATATCCAGACCAACAGCACGATTGAACAATATGATAGTTCAGTAAATAAAGTGACTTACATTTTAGAGACATTGCCAGTTTCTTTATCTATTTTCACTGCAACAACAAATATATTCCCAAACAAACCAAAAACAGAAGCAGGCGTTATGCGTCTTTGAGCAACACACATTCAAACTATATAGATAGAGCAAACTTTTTAGCGCTCGCAATGTAAGTACTTTGCTTTGAACAAAACGGTTTAGTGAATGATTCAATGACTCATTTGTTTCATTCCTGAATCAATCAGTATTGTACAAATCGGTTGCGTGAATGATTCAATGACATATTAGTTTTGATCCTTAATTAATCAGTGTTTTGAAAAAATTGGTTGAGTGAATGATTCAATGACTCAGTTGTAAAGATAGAACTCTTGTTTCATTCCTGGATAGATCAATGTTATTAAGCAAATCGGCTCAAATGACTCACTCATAAAAACATTGTACCGTTCTGTAACAATGGAACACAGGAGACAAACCACCAATGCAGAGATTAAGTTTATATAATTTTCATATAAACATTTGAATCAAACCTATTTTTGCACAAAAAGAAAAGAATGTTCTCTTGTAATTAGTTGTCCTGAGCAGTACTGACAGCAATGGAAATCAATGTCTCTCGCAACAATTAAATCCTGAAACGGACCAGCTTGTGAATATGAAGTAGAATGAACCTTTTCACCTGATGGTTGCCATCTGATGGACATTAAAGAAGAAGATAAGAGCACCGCATGGAGGGCCTTTTACGGCCACATTTGTCAACTCCATGACTAATCCTAAACATGTGCATTAGAGCTTTCACTGACAAGTATAATTACAAGCACAAATACATCTGCTCACTATCTCCATAAAAGTCATTTATCAATGCAGCAGCAGACAGTATCCTGCAGTATCAATAACACTTTTGACTTCCTTCTTTTCCTTGGCATTCAATACATGCTCAACTATAATGTCAGCCTGTCTCAGGAGATCTAATATTGGCTGTGACGATGACAAAGTGGTGGCTCTTCACAGACTTTGATAAGTAACACAGTGAAAGCCTGTTAGCCTCTTGTTTATGTGAATCTTGATGGAATTCAGATTGAATCTCCACAGGGGTCTCAAAGTTGTAATAGAAATATCTAGACAATTGTTTTTACATTTCATTGACCTGCCTTTACAAGCATGGTCGCTGTTGCATAACCTCAAATCTTTCTCTGAGGATATATTCTCTGAGGGCACAATAGTTATAATAGAAATTGATAAATTAGCACTCTTCAAAATATGAATACATTGAACTCCCTCTGAAATGATCCAGTATTTAAAAAAATTAAAATGTACAAGAAAGAACAAAAATTACATTTAGGTTTCCATCAGTTTAAAAATGTGGGTAACACTTTATTTTAAGGTGACATAGTTACATATTACTACATGTACTTACTATAATACTAAATTATGCATAATTACAAGTAACTAACACTAACCCTAACTCTATAGTATAAGTACAAGTAGTTAAGTACATGTACTCAGTACTTATTTGAGTAAATACAATCACCTTAAAATAAAGTGTGACCAAAATGTGATTATTAGACTACCTCTTGTCACATTTGTAATTGTTGTATTTAGTGATTGTGTTGTTTGTGGATTTCTAACTAAACTAAAGGATCACGGTACATGCTGCATATCATTATTAAAAGTTTACACCTTATTCCATGCTTGAGTGCTTTCATAACATTTATTCTGGACAATTTTTTTGTGTAGAAAAATCTCAAAAAGACGAGCATGAGCAGTGACTCACTTGTAAACACAAAGTCAAAGCAACTCGGGCATGCAAGTCTGTCTTTTCTCAAACAGACTGTAATGAGAAGGTGAAAAAGTCAGATGGATGCATCCAAAATGAGTGTTTAGGGTCAGGGGAATAAAAACATGTTCTGTATTGTGTTCAAATCTTCAGGAGGTGCAGACCTACAAATGCAATACCCTTGCCCTCTAATTTCCTAGGAACCATTTGGAGGTATTAAATCGCTATAGAGGAGATGAGCATAAAAAATAGGTTGCAGGGTATGATTATTAAGTTTTCCATCATAAGCTAAATTCACGCTATATGATCTTTACGAGGCTTAAAGTAGGCCTAAGTGTAAATGCTTCAAGGCTTATTCAAATTGGCTATGTTGAAAATGTTGTGGTCTATTTAACATGTCTTTTTGACAAGTTTCCTCTCTCATACATGTCACATATAATGGATCAGAAAATTGCAAAGCCACTTAAGAGGGGAAGATGCCTCTTGTGCATTTACTTGGAAACATATTTAGATACAAGTTTAGCGTGTACAGGATGATAATGTGTCATGTGTTATTAAAAATAAATAGAAATATTTGTACATTTAGTTGTCCTAGCACAAAATGTAAAAATATTTTAAATGACTATTCACACAAAAAAATATTTTATATTCACCATATTAAATCTCAGTCAAAGATCATTATTTTCCAGAGACACACAATTAGATTAATTAACATCAAAACTGTTTCGACTGACTAAATCTTGCATGTGTTGAGATGAGATTTTCTCTGGTCTTGCCCCAGGGGGCATCTTTCCCCATCTTGCTCTAATCGTTATAAAACATCTAAAAGTCTGTATATTTAACCATTGGTGTTTTGATTTATTGTGGATGATTACAGTATACCTTCTTCAACAGTCCTCTTCCTGTTCAACAGCTTGTTTGCTGGAAGAGTTGATAAGACAGGCCTCCATGGAAACAACCCGAGGAATAATGACTAAAGCACATCAGTGCTGCTTTTAAGAGTCATTCAAGTCTCACTGCTGAAATATGAGGTAAATATTTTTTTCTCATCAAACACAGCCATTCCATTAATATTTCATTTATTCCCAAATGTCTAATAACACAGAAGTCAAATTAACTCCCGGCAAGTGCAATAAATTTGTCCTCCAGGCCAGAGACACTATAAGCCAAAGGGACAAAGGCATTTTTAAATAATAAATGCTTTTAATACGATGAGCATTACATTAATTTACTCAGGTAAAGTGTTATATTTCAATATAATCTACATTGACTAACAGACTCAATTTATCTTATAATAGAGAAGGCATTAATTTACAGTCCAGTTTTTTGTTTGACATTAACCCTTTCCCCGCCAGCGTTTTTATTTTATTTTATTTTTTAACATTGCCAGCCAGCGCCAGCATTTTTGATCATTTTCACAAAACTTTCATGGCCCCCAGAATATGTTGTTGTATGAACATCTGAACATATAATAATCAAAAGAAAGAACAGAGCCTCGATCTGCTTTTTTTTCCGTTTTATCAACACTTGAATGGAATCATAGAAAATCGTGTTTTTTGTCAGATTATGTTCGTCCAGACATAGCAGTTAATATCCCAAAAGTTCCCAAAGATTTTTAATTTCAGAGAAATTCCAATTTTAATTAATGGCTCGTCCCTGTTATCATAGTAACCATGGCGACAGACGTGGACGTCTAGCGGCACGCTCACGCTGTTGTTGTTTCGTTCAAACATTATGGACCATGGCAAGCAGACTTTGGGACTGGGACAAAAGGAGAACTAAAACGAGGATCAATATCAGCGTGGCGTTTTCGAGATGCCGAGAGCTCCACGTCCGTGACAAACTTCGACTTGACAGAGACGCCGCTCCTGCATGTATTTTATTAGACAGGTGAGCAAATGTACATAAAACAAATCAATGTTATGCTCAACATGATGAAATGTTAGAATATGATCAGTATGTTACAGTATCGTCTCATACAGACAAACTAACACATAGAATAACATTATAACTTTCAACACACTCAAATGCAGTTTAGTGTGATAGTGTAGACCAAGTGAAACAGCGCTGCCTTACCTCACAAGTTTCATTCGTCTAATAAACTGACCTGTGTGAGTATTAATGCAGCACTTGCGGGTAAGTTAGTTCGGTAGAATGAAATGTCCTTATTCCTTTATATCCGCGGGACTCGCGTGTTGCGCTTATATCTGTCTCTCATTAGCAATCGTGACCTGCTTCATACCAGTCATGTTAAAAACATCAATGTATTCACAGATCCTTCGGCATGACGACAAGTTCCATAATTCCACTTATGCGTCATCAACATACGCCTTTGTTATTGTAAGAGGTTAGCGACTCCTAGCAGCGAATTTTTTTTTACATATAGTAACTTAAATAACTTTAATCATTTCCAGCAACACCCCCAAAGCTTCACAGTACTTTACCTCTCCCCTTTCATTCTGTAACATTAGGAAGTTTTGATTTAGGCTATATGCTGTTTAATCGCGTTATTTTACATGTGCATAAGCAATGCTTCTATTCCTTTTTCTGCTTCTTCTTCGCCTGTGTTTTAATCAGGAGATTCTGTACTCGTTCAGAAGATGAGTAATAGCGCCCCCTACCATATAACAGTGAAAACTTTGATTGCCAGAAAATTCCGTCAATGGCGAGGAAAGAGTTAATGTGGGCATGTTCAGGCTGTAAAATGAAATGGCTTTGTTTGATCAGAAGTAGCATCAAGATAACACAGCAACTTTCTACATGTTTTTTCTTTGAATTCAGGAAGTAATCAGAATTGTTTCCTATTCCTTTCTCCTTTATTCGGATAGCTGAATGAATACGATTTTAGGATGAGCATTATTTAGTTACTAATAAAGCAGATCACATTATGGTAAACAACAAGAAAACACAACAGAAAAATGAAAACAAATGACCTGTGAATGCTATTATTTTCTTTTTTCTCTCTCTCTCTTTATTTGAATAAGTTGTGCTAATATACCTTATTTAATTATAGAACGAGATTTTAAAAGAAAACGATTTTAGATAAAATATTTTCTTTTTTTGGTATGTGGCTGAATTTAACAGTAGGCTAATAAACAACACATTTTGGGGTCAGTAAGGGCATTCCTCATGATGTTCATAAGGTAAAGTTTCATTGTCAAAGTTAAGAATTCAATGACAGAGAAATGGCTTTAAAAGCTTGCAGAGGTAATGTAATTTTCCTTGTTTTATGGACATTTGAACAAATTATCTCTAATTAACAGGATTTTAAGCTTTGGTTGGGTGCTCTCATTTGGGATGTTCTCATCTCCATGGCAACAGAGATACTCCTCTACCACTCATGAGAGCACAACATTTCGCTCGTGTTCAGAGCAACTCTTCATTGCCTTATTTTGCTGTACACACCACAGCAGCAAAATGGTGCTGCCAGTTACATCAAATGTGATTTGTTAGATCGGATCAAGCATTTGTATATTTAACAAGTGTATTATTTTAACAGCTATTTTGAAAACTATCAGTGGGACCATGTATGCACGCATTCATACATGTTTGCATTGTATCACTCTTGAAATAAAAGGTTCTACAACCTTTCTTTCGTTATTTCTTTTATGGGGTTCCTATCATGAGATCATTTTGTGTATTTTATTTTAGTTAATTTTGTTTTGATTCATTTTCTATTTTAATTACATTTTATGAATTAAACAACTCATAAATATACTTTATCACTAGAAAAAAATTAAATAACTCTATAAACATTAAAGTATTATGCAATAATTTAAGACATTTCTCCCTATAGAACATTTTTGGCATGGAGTTTAAAATATTCAAACATAAGCATAAGCATATTCCAGCATAAGTTTTTCAAGGCGACCGTTATTTACCACTTTATTGTTTCCATGGTGACGCGCCATTGCTTGTCACGTGACACACAGCAACCACAACAGCGCTGAATGAATGATGATCTGCTTTTGTCATTTCTCCTTTTTTATTCAATTCACAAATTCATTAGCTATTCACAACTTTCCCAAACTCTGACCTTTCCCATGATCGCTATGGCAACGTAGAACAAGCCAGTAACGAACTTCCGGTTTATGTTAGCCTGAAGATACTGCTATCAGAGAGCCTCAACAAGCCCAAACAACTTGCTTGGGTAATGACCTAATGACGAGTAGAGCCAGAGCCCGTCTACGGAGAGCCTGCCCACTCCCTATTAAGTCCTATTGTACCGAATTTTGGTTGTAGTTCCACCAGAGTTCCACTGGGGGCGATCGCCCATGAGTGCAGAATGAATGGGAGTCTATGGGGCTAGACGGCTAAATTTGTCTCTTTCACCCGATTGCCGTTGAGAAATCTCAGATTCAATAGTAGGTTTTGCAAGTTCAACATGGGTTATAGGTCGAAAGTTGAACGAACGAGTACTTATGTCCTTTCGATTTCTTATAGGTTGAGTTGTTGTTGCCCATAACACGCTAGCATTCTGCTAATGAACGCTGATTGGTCAGTGAAGGACTGATTACGACCAGAGATACCGCTTGATGGCATCGTGGCATCCGAAGCGGGACCAGAAACAAACAAAACAAAAACTCGTCTAGCACGTGTATTTACCTGTGTCAGCTGTGTTGTCGATGCCTGGAGAGAAAACAAAGTGCAGAGCACGAAAGCACCAGAGTGACTGTAGGATTGCCGTAAAGCAGTATCTCTGGTCGTACGATGACACTTGACACTTTAAAAGACTTTTTAAAGCAAATAAGTGACTCTAAAAAATCTAACACCCAGCAATGTGTAATTTCTTTGCATCTCCTTTCGAATACAATATTCAAATTACTAGACAAAAAATTATATCCTGAGAAAAGTGGATTTTGATGGGTATACTGCCATAGACCTCCATTCATTCAGCACTCGTCCTGTGAGCGCCGTCATATGGAATCAAAGTGGAACTGCAACCATTTCAGAAGCCGGAAGTGTACTGAGAGTGAAACTTCTCGCCTTATTAGACATTCTCTAGTAGAGCTTAGATCGGGCCCAAAAATCAAGCCCGACCCTACCTGAGACCGTTGTGTCCGAGCCCGGCCCGACACATTAACTGTAATTATGAGCCTGAGCCCGATTTAGACCCAACCATTTTTAATGGCCAAAATTGGCCCCTTAATATTTAATATTCAATTATTTTAATAATAATAATAATAATAATACATTTTATTTATTTGGCGCCTTTCTGGACCCTCAAGGTCTATGGCAATGATCACAATTAAAGTATTAATTTTATTAAATTGAACAAGCACAACATTCGGCATTCAATCAAATATTATTAAAGATTTATTATTATTAATAATGTTATTTTAACACAATATCTCGTTATTTCGTCATAATATGTGTGCCGAGTGTGCGTGCAACAAGCAAGATGTGCATTTGTAAATACGGCGACACGCGTGCATTGATTTTTATTAATAAACTAGTCTTTTCTGTCAGTGTCTGCTGCAAAGATGAAGTTGACGATCGCCATCTCCGTAGTGAACGCGCCTATAGCCTAGGGAGAAATGCACATCTTGGATTACATAATCAGAGAGTAGTCTATTTCTTTTCATTTTGAATTGTTTCGTTTAAAGACATTTAAAGCTCTCTTTAGATAGGCTATATTTCTCATGTCTGAGTTTCGGTTAATTTATAATGAGATGCGCTCCTGTTCACGTGCAATGCAACGCCTCCATGTCATGACTTATATTGTCTGCTATATTTGCTTATTTATTAAATCCAGGAAATTGGTTGATATAAAAAATTATTACAATTAAGATACAATTTATACAAAACGAAATTCACTTCAAAGAAAGGTTTTCTACAAAACAAAAATGAAAATGAAATGAAATGAAAATGAAGTTTAAATGGTAAACATCAAACCGGAACTGAGATACTGTCAACAGGAAGTATCGAGTGTCATGGCGACGCCCAATAAGACTTGCAGGAAAGTTGTGAATAGCGTGAAATATCTGATATTGTCAAATATGTGCAAGTGGATGTGTTTTGTTGTTTAAACACCTTTATAACACCTTTATAATGGTCGCGTTAGTTGAGCTGTATGCGCGATGGGCACCGCCATATTTGTGCCACATTTTAGAGAATCGGATCTGTTGGATTTACAACATGTCAATTTATCCACTTCTCACGAAATACATGAAAGTAAGTGGCTGCTGAACTGGGAGAAGAATAGGGCAAACTTTAAAGCTAATGTTACTTACACAATGTGTATCTGATATTAATAAGACGTGTCCTATAATGGAAAGGATTATTGCCGCTTCCATACACGGGTTTCTTGTATACAAACAATACCGGATGCGCGCGCATCCAGGAGGCAGAAAACCGCTATCTGTTATGCCGAGTTCTGTAAAAGAACATTGTAATTAACATAGATTTCACATTGTTTGTAATTTCTTGTTGACTCAATAATAAATGGCAATTTCAGAGTTGGATCTGTTTGTTTGTGTTTCATATTAATATAACATTATGTAAAACGTCCAACTGTTTACGAATCAAAATCCGGACATACTGTGATGCATGTATGAATTATCATGTTAGACTAAGTTAGTAATGTAATAGCCAATGTTAGCAGTGCAGCATCTATAGAGCCCGAATTTGCTTTTATATATGTTAACCTTGTTTACGTTACTTTACGACCTGCAACATTTCATGACTGCACACATATAACGTTACTTTACTGTAAATCAAAGATTTGACGATGGATTATGTGGGAAGCCTTAGTACCTCTGACCGTGGCGATTATATTAAAAAACTTACTCTCAGCAATGGTGAGATCTTGCCGGATCCCTACGCCATACATGACGATCTTTGGATTGTGGATAACAAGAAGTGGCCAGCAATTGTAAGGCCTGATATATATAATTATCTTATTCAGACAGAGACACCAAGTGTGCATACAAGAGAAATGATTAGAGCATACAAATCCATACAACACCACCGCTACTAGCCTAAACCCTTTACTCCGGTACGAAGACCGCGGGTCTTTCTGCCTCCAGGTTGCGTGCGCAAGCAGTGATGACGTCGCCGAGAAATCCATGTATAGACATCAGTGTATTTTACAAACTCAAATTCATTGTTTTCTAGTATTTATGTGATTTTAAATGTCTGAAACCTAAAATAAACATAATGTGGTTGAACGTCCATCTCTGGCTCAATGCCAGCCAACGCGCAAAAGCACGTTTAAATGTAGCAGTTGATCACGTGATGCATGTCAGTACACGATCCGTTCCACCTGCACGATCCGTTTCATGCATGGAGATTGTCTAGGCAGAAATGCATATTATGTTCCTTATTGTCTTCTGTAAACAACATTGAAGGGATTATTTTCCTCATTTAGATTATATATGTTAGCCTATATAGACCCATACTAATACAAAATTACTCAACTTAAAAGTTAACTAATATTAGCAGCTTTTAATGGACAATACTACTGACCTCAGACCAAAACACGGCAAGTTAAGTAAGTTAAGCCTAATACCATACAGCAATGAATCGCAAAGGAGAGTATGGAGGAAACTAATCATGTATGTTCATGTAACAACTCACAACTCCTTTATTATTTTGGATTGGCAACCAGGTAAACACATCGTAATGCATAGCATAAGCTACATTTAAAAGCATCAAAATAGACCCGCTGTGAAATGTTAAACACAATACAACTAACGTTACACAAATATGCCGCAAGTTGTGCCACCTGGCCGTCAAGTGTTTCATCGCATGCGTGGTACCGCTACAGGTGGAACGGATCATGTACCGACAATGCACTGACAGTTCTAATCACACTGGTGTGATCGTACGTGCGAAAGGGTTAAAACTAGAATGTGTAAAATCTAAAATGTGGCACAAACTAACATGGCGGTGCCCATCGCGCATACAGCTCAACTAACACGATCGTTATAAAGGTGTTAAGGTGTTTAAACAACAAAAAACAGTCAAGAACAGGGTTTTATTTAGAACCCCACTGATCTTTTTCTTCTAATTTAGATGACCCAACTGAAGAGATAATGCCAATTTTGAATCAACATACACAACTGACAGATTTTCTATATTGTAATTATGATCAACTTATATTATCAACTTTATTATTAAAGTAATAATTCTGCCTAAAATGAATGAATAGGCTACATAATGCTAGCTAACTGCATGATTTGTATTATCTTATAACTGTACATTTCTGACATATGGACATTATTTTGATGTTGTCACTAACAGATTATTTAAATTGTAATGTAAACATGCATTTTCTGTAAAGCTGCTTTGAAACTATATGTATTGTGAAAAGCGCTATATGCAAATAAATGTGAATTGAATTTAACTGAATTCTAAGAGTGTACAATACAATATAGGCCTATTCACACAAAGTAAAGACACCTGTTATTTTGATAAATATACGTATTACAAGTTCACAACATTCATTATTATAATTTCACTCTGTAACAATATAAAGCTTCTAAGTCAGTTTTAAATAGGTTCAAATTGCACTGGAAGCCTATATGAAAGATCTTAAATAAGATGAGATGTCAGTTGAGCATATTTAGAATTTAGTGCACCACTTTATTGGCCAAAAGACCAGGAATCATTGAGTTCAATATCTTATTTAAAAAGGCATATAAAAGACAGCCCTGCTGTGAGAAATGAGCATTTAAGCAATAAATTGGAGATCAGGGTCAGCTCCTACTACTTTAAGGAGACAATGGTGTTCAACTCTAATTACAGACATAGGACATTGTGGTCTTGGATCTCAGACAATAGATGTACAAACTGAAAAAGCTAAGAGTAATTTCTAAGAACATAGTGTCCTGTATAATCTTTTTAGACTAAGCAATTTGCAATATGCAAAAATCTGCTAAATCTTGTATTATGTTATCTGAAGTGGGCTGTGCAAGGAAAAGTATTATTGAACTCTTATAGGGACGAGATGACTCAAAAGATGCATTGTTAAACCAAATCTCTGGCACACCTCAAAGGCATGAAAAAAATGATTTTATATGTGAACAGTGTGTACTTCTGTAAAACATAATTTGTGCAAATGCTGTTTCAACAACCCAGGTGCCAGAATATAATTGGATTAAATTAAATGATCACATCTCTTTTGCACATTTATGCATACTTTCTGCATGATGGATCATACTTGATATTCCGTTAAAGTAATGCTTTGGTAATGCTCACCCATCATGTCCTCAGAATATAATTTCTTGCATTTAACACTTTCAAAGGAAAGTGATGTCACAGACATTTACATTAGGATAATTAAAATCAATTACTATTGGATTAGTTTGGACTTTGCAACACCTGATATCTGACACTAATAGAATTACATGATAACATAAAACATTAAAATGAAGGAGTACTCTGAGTCCTTCTTCTCTTTGATGGAGGGAAACTAATTTGTATTAGTCATTTGTACCTTTCATTGGATTCAAAAGATTCAGTGGCCTGTGGCAAATCATTACAATCATTAGAGACCATCAGTAAAATTGGTATGTCTCTCAGCCCCAATATATCAATAAGCTATATTGTTAAGTTCAAAGCAGAGTTAAGTGGCAGTTAAGTCATTTGAAGAGACTATTGTTTTATATTGAAAATCCAAGGGCCCTGCATTATTATATTTTATTTATATTAATGTTCTATTAATGTTTTATGTCTTAAAATATTGTTCCTGAGTAGTAGTTTTTTTTAATTACTTTTAATATTCAACAGAACCCTCGAAATGAAAAAAATGAACTGTGTTAGTTGTGTAGGAAAGAAATTGTTTTTCCTTCCGCTCATCTGAACATGAGAAGAAATTATGAAAGACACAAGCAATCACAGACAGCGCTCACTGACAGCACTCATTACATTCAGACATACAGAGGCAGAAACACATCAGACAACTTATTTCACACCAATGGAGGCACAGCTAAATGTGACATTTATATCAATGTTTAAAATTGATCTGTTTCTGTAATTGTTAAGCAATTGTAAATGATAAGCAAAATCAGAACGCAGATTATTTACATGCTGAATCTCCATGACTATAATAATATAATATAATATAAAATCAAATGGCTATAATTACTCATTTTATCCTTAACTGGAAAAAAAGCATGTATAATCCATATTTGACTTACAGTAAATTAAAATTGTACATTAATAATATCATGGTCAGTTTACTTGTGAAAGTAAATATGCCACATAGCCTACCTTAAATCTAGGCATCAAAAAAGCAAATAAACATTTCCCTAAATTTTGCCCTAGAAAAACAACAAAAACAAAAGCCAAATCAGTAGCTATACTATTAATTCATATTTAGTGTAAAATGTGCAACACTGATGTAAGGAGACTAAGTGTTGTTATAATGATATTTAAATCTATAATTAATCGATAAATAATGACAATACAGGTATATTGCAATGTAGTTTTTGCAATGTTCCATGCTGAAGATAAAAATAATTCTCAAGCTTCTACTGTTGCCATGGTGACCACAGATTTTCTGTTTATCTCCAGGTGAAAATATGAGCTTTGTTTAACTTTGTTGAACGGAATATCCTCATAAAATAATATGTATTTTTAGGACCTCAACCATTTGTTTTCACTTCCTTTTTTTTTTATAGTTAAAGCCGAATTCAAACTCTCCTATAATTCGCATCCTGTAAATATGCCATTAAGCCGTAAACCCAGCTGGAAATGCAGATGCAGATGCAGAAGAGCGATTGTAAATTCATACAGCTTCACCGATGAGAAAGTGAAGTGCTGGAATCACTGGAAAGCCGTCAGCGACTGCTGAAAAGCCTCTAGTCATGTGCATATATATGTGACGTCATTTTGTTGAATAAAATGCGAATACGCGCTATGAGCGACGCTCGATACAATTTCACGAGGGTAATGTAAGAACAGCGGTGATAGATTTAACATAGAGTCATAAACAAAAGGGACTGTTAGGTACACTTGCAGCAGCAAAAGCAGCAGACTGCCTCAGCAGAACGGTTGAGAGTTGAGGCTCCGAGCATTTTGAAGTCGGACAGGTATCGATATCAAAGAACGTGACTGATAACCCGAGCGCGCGTAAAGAACTTGGGCGAATCTCACCCGTACAGCATTTGCCATGGAAACCACTGGCAACATTTCGGACTTTCTCTATGCGCTTTCTAACCCAGTCATGTCGAATAGCAGCGTATTCTGCCGAAACTTCAGCAACAGCTCCAGTCTCGTGAACATGAACAGCTCCAGATGTGACAGGACGGCTGAGCTGGACAAAAGCGCAACTCCTCTTATAGTGGCGATCATCATCACAACGTTATATTCTATAGTGTGTGTGTTGGGACTAGTGGGCAACGTCCTCGTCATGTATGTTATTATAAGGTAAGATATGACATGTAAGTAAATTGCTTTACCTGTTGCCGATACATAAAAACATCTGGCTTCACCTGAATAACACATTTAAGGGATAAATAGTTGCTTTAAAAACTAGACTTCTTGTTAATTTCAAAGAGAACCTGTTGAAAGAGATGGTGATAGTGTTTTCCGGCCATTAACGGAACGTTCATTGCATTACATTACAGAAACATAACTGCCTGTTATGTTGATATCAGTCATTCAGTCACAAAAACGGCCTGTGACCTGTCAATAATACAATTAAATAATCTCTTGCCGTACTTCATGTTTATATAAAATATGCGTGGTTCTCATTTGTAAAATATTAATGCTTCTCGCCTCAGCACTAGCATAGGCTTTTTCATATACACTGATGAAACAGATCATTGAGTGCGTACGCGTTTCTGTCAGCGTAGGCTATACGAGAGAACAACACATTACGTGTCATTCACATCGAGTTGGCACTTAATATTGTGAAGTACTCATACTTTTCTATCACATGTATTAAGTAACGTTCATTTTTTTATGTAAGAGCAAGCAAATGTAACAAAACTGGGCGGATGCTTCACATGAATAATCCATTAAAATGCAGCAAAAAGTGAATGCCTTTAATAGATAGATAGATAGACACATGCCCATGCTGTTTTCCCCCGATATATGCACCTACAATTCACAGCTGTAAAGATGATTCAGAACCGGTTTCTGTGACTTGCCTCATCTAACCATACATGGCAAACACATCTGACCTGATCCTATAAACCTAGGATCACAGTATTGGGCATAAGGGAAGGATGCAATCAATACAGTAATTAAACAGATAGTGAATGAATTTCGATGAGAAGGTGAGGACTTGTTTGCCTTAGAGAATTGTGATTAAATAGGTGGCACTGTATTTCAGATCATGCACACATTAACTACTCAATTCAGAGATGCTGTCTATAAGACGTTGAATACAACTTTTATATCATTCTTAAACAGAATAATATTTGGTCAACAGATATATGAGGCATATGGAGCGTAAAGACATACAGGAATCGGTCAATTTGTTTTTAATTGCTAAAGCATTGACCCCTGTGTAAGGTCACCTGATTTTCTTTGCTTTGTGGAGCCTCAGTGCTTTCCGAGAGTTTATGAGCAACCAGTCAGAGTTTTAGAGGCAGCTGCCTACAGTGGGAAGCAAAAGAAAGATATAGCTCAGTAGGTGCAATCTACTTCTGTGAGTAATGAGCCGATTACAGTCAGGGATTGGTTTATTGACCCCATCATGTGGTAATAAAATCAGCCTTGGGAGAAATAAAAAATATTGAGTAATGACATTGTAAGTCGATTTAAAGGTGCATAGCAGGTTTCCTCTCACGCATGCATCTAAAGACCTTAGGAACGGGTCTAGCAATTCTCTTTTCTTTAATAGGATAATTCACCCAAAAGTGAAGAAATGTACTAATCCTCATGTTGTTCTAAACCTGTTTGACTTTCTTTCTTCTGTGGAACACAACAGAAAATATTTTGAAGAACTGTAAAAAAAATATATATATATATATATATATATATATATATATATATATATACACTATACAGTATATATTTTGTGTTCCACAAAGAAAAGTCATACACATTTGTAATGACATGTGGTTGAGCAAATGATGAGAGAAATTTTATGTTTTGGGCTGAACTATTCCTTTAAGTTAGCATGGCAACAGAAGTCACTCCAAACTCTTCACATATTTATGCTTTGTCAGGACCCTTTGGCGTCACTTTTTTTTTTGGCTTCGTTTTCGACATCCATGGCTTTCAGTTGTTTGCCTTATGTGTCAAATCAAGATGCATTTGTTTCTTTGCATTTGTAATAGAGGAAATAATTTTATAAATATGTTTATAACTGTTCTAACTCCACTCCTACCCTAAACCTACCCTCTTCTCAACGAACGCTCTCTCAAGTCATATTTACCACTGGGAAGCTCGAGGGATAATTCTGATATTCAAGTTCCTTAGTTGGGTGTGCCTTAAATTTTAAACATGGCGGAGAGGAGAATGAATGCTGCTGTGACTGCTATTCTTTATTCGTTTTTTGACGAATGTCAAAGTAGTGCATATTTATATGAATAATTGTTATAATAGCCTGTATTTGACTCAAATTCCAGACCAATATAGATAGCGTGGTCTGTGAATGTTTATATGCTAGTCATTAGTCAATGAATGGAACGCTGAATATGATTTTGGCTTTAAAGTCGTCTTGAAATCAAAATTGACACTATTTACTTTGATAGTGCACATTATTAATCTTGTAGTGAAAAATTAACCAGAGCAAGTGAATACACAGAAAAAATGGTTTGTCGTGGTAAACTTTAATCAAAATCAATGGAATGGCGTTCCCTCTCTCTTATGACATCAGTTTGACGACTTGGGTTGAATATCCTTAGCCACTCCCCTCCAAACGTCAGTTTGCTACGAGCAAGAGATGGAGAGGAGGAAATACGTCAAAACACTGAAGTAAAGTCAGTTGCAACTTCCAGTTAACACGGACTTTAAAAAGAGTTTCCCAATAAACAGGCAAGAATAAACCTGGAGTCCTCCATGATTCCTGTTCTTTTCGACAACAAAGCACTTGAATGCTATGAGCTCGTAATCACAACTTCAGAAGTGGGAATTAGGACATTTCCAATAGGATGTGAAGGTAGCATTAAGGCTTTAGTCGCTGAAAATGATCACGCTCCGTGAACGCATGCACTCAATCATATCTCATTCAAAATATACACCCAAACATTAGCATTGCGCAATCAGTGACGAGACACACAATGGCATTTCACAATCAAAACTGACAATTTTTAGATGGGTGTGCATTGGAGCGTGACGGCGGATGGAGACGCTGATAGTTTTTTGTCTGTTCCTCACACAAATCAATAATTTGGCCTCAGAACATGATGTATGATGCCAAAAGTTTCTCATTGAAAGCAATGAAATACTGATAGATTATGCCTGAAAGTTAAAAAGTGACGCTGGGGGGGTCCTGACAAAGCATCAATATGTGACGAGTTGGAAGTGAAAATGAATTGATATCCGAGTGATCCGGCTTCTTGTACAAGATACTTAATTGGGACGGGACTTGATTTTGTCCATCAAGAATTGATTGGATCATTGGTTTACTATTGCTGTGATCTCATGTGATTGACAGGTTGTCCTGCCCTCACGACAGTAAACACGTCATCAGAGAAGAAATGTTGTTGCGAGAGGAAGAGGAAGTAATTTAGATTACAGATTACAAGGGCATATGAATAAATAAAAAATTGATGTGCACGGATAAATCATTTATAATAAATACTGCAATATTCTAAAAATAAAAAAAACAATCAAGAATTGTCCATTTTGATTTCTTTAAAGTCGGCATGAAACCAAAGTTTTGATAGTCTTTTCTTCCTTTTTGTGATGTATATCCGAGTGAGGACTTGATTTTGTCCATTGTGAATTGGATGGTTGTGGTTTTCTATTGCTGTGATCTCATGTGAGTGACAGGTTGTCAAGCACGTCAGAATTTTGATTTCATGATGACATTAAGGTTCCAAACTGAGGTTTTGTCCATGGAATGAAAAGTAGTGCTTGTAGTTGTAAACAAAATGAAATACAAAAAAATATGAGGCAGTATAAATATCCCACACCCCTCACCACTGCTCAGATGTTTCACCTTTAGTAAAAATTGCACTTGTCACTTCCATTTGCACTTAGTGTAAAGATGCTACTTCTTGCTATTTATACTTGGTGCAAACATCTACCACTATCAATGTAAATAGAATCTAACTTTTTTAATACTAAGTGTACATATTCACTATAATAAATAAATAGTAAATATGTACACTCTAGTTTGTTTATAAGTCCATGGTTGCTAGTATTGCGGAATTCAAATATTTCTATTTCAGATCACTGTCTAAAACACACCGGAACGGACTACTTACAAAAAGATCAAAAGTCAAGATTAAAGGCACTTCTTGCAAGTCCTGCCTCTGCAAATTTGGTGTCACACTCGTACCAAAACCAACCCCCTTACACTACAGCACTCATTTATGTTTTTTTTTTCCCCTCTTATTTATAATTTCCACATAGAATTCTCTTGATACAAAGCATAGATGTTCATTAGAAAAACTTTGTCTTTTAAATTGTTTTTCTTGTGGTGTCAAAATGATAAATAAAAACAACTGGTTGTAAAATGTGTTCTGAAACAGTCTGCTTAACATTTTAACTTGCATTCTCCATTTTATGACAATGTGAAAATTGAACCTTAGAAGTAAATGGCCAGAAGCCTTTTTAATGCATTGCATTTTGTTTTAACCTGTTGAGCATCCAGTCAGTGTTCAGGCATTCTTGCAAGTTATAAACAGTCACAGCTGTGCGGAAAATTAGTTTCAAGTGCTGAGGGTAAATGCTGTGAGTTCAAATAACATAAGCTTCTTGTTGTGATGGAGAAGCTTATGCGATTGTTTACAACAATTCGGCTCTGGGAATAACCGCATCCTTTACATGTGTCCTGCAGCTAGAAACAAATGAGAAATAAATGGAAAACATTCATCAATTATATATCTGTAGGCAAAAGGATACCTGAATTAGAGTAAACATTTGTACATATCAATTCATTTTGGATTAGTTTCTCATACACATCTTGAGGAAAGGTTAAAAGCTGTTCTTGTTTTTACTACTGTTCCACAGGAAAGTACACAAGAGATGAGGCAAAAAAAATCAATATTGACCACAGTTTCTCTCATTTGTTTTATTTATCAAAAGCTTGCTGATATCCCTCCCTTATCTCTGCATATTTTCCCCTTGATTTGTGCCAAATGAACCTCAAACATTCAATTATTATGCTAAAAGTAAAAAATCACACTGCATTCGTCATTACAGAGACAATCAAAGGGGGGCTTATTTAGTACTGAGCTCTAACTTGACTGATTAATGTCTTCAGGTTTCAGATAGCTTTACTCAATCCAGCCCTGGCTTTTTGCACCCTTTTCACTAGCATCTTGAACCCGGCTTCAGAATGTTCAGGTAAATATACCCATGATGTATACTGAGCTAACAAAAGGTACAGTAGCCTAGCCACAAATGTTTATTGATTCTTGTGCAAGCCTAATGGTTCTTATGATCCATTATATAATTTGTGTAAAAAGAGCTCCTGTCTGGAAGGAAATTGTTTTGAGAGGTTGTATCCAATAATGTTTTTGTCACACAAAACAAAAAATATATATATTTGTATTTTTGTTTTCTTTTCCCTCCTCTGGTCTTGTTTGTATCTTAGATAGAATAAATAGGTACTTCTATCACCCACACCTGAAAACCATCACCCTCATTATCACACCCTATATCTTCAGTCACTTTCCTCTCCATCTCGGTCATGGCTACATTCCAGTCCACTTTTAGACACGCACTTGCAAACTTCCCTAAGCACTTCCCATTGGGGGGGATCCCTGCCGCCATTTTGAAGTGAGTTCCATTTTGTGAAGTGGACGAGGGAAGTTTACATGGACAGACCCTCGATCCCTCGATTTTGACCGAGGGAGTGAGTCTACTTCATATGTACACTTAAGGCAGCTCCATATACCACAATGCGTCACATTGATTGTGACGTCAATGCATATTGCGTTTAATTTACCCCACCACAAACAACTCTATGATATTAATTATTTAAAATAAAAAATTAAACAACTCAAACACACCTATATACATATAGAATGCCGCATTAAACAATTTTGGAAGGGAAAAAAATAAATAATAAATCACCCCATAGTGGAGGGGGCTTAGCACGTTCCAATTCAGCCTATTGCAAAGGTTTCGCCAGTAGTGGGCACTCATGCAACGTAAGCAATGGCGTACGGTGGGAATTTAGCGAGTAAAGGGCATGACAATTTTGGACTGGAACGCCGCCCTGGTCTCGTCTATGCTCAACGACATACAGACTCCTCACCTTTCCTTACCATCTACACAGAAACTCCACATCTACAGCTAGCTAAGTCACCATCTACAATCTTCAGTCACCATCCACTCACCATCGCCTGGTCTCTTCCCGCTCTTTGTCTCCTCTGCTTTTCAATAAACCAGTTTTACATTACCAATAGTCTGTTCCCTGCTGTGTGTGTGACACAGAGGTAGTTGAAAAGAGTTAGACCAGATTGCTTTAGGCCCCGTTTACACCTGTTATTAAGATGCGTTTTGGTCGATCGGATCACAAGTAGATCAGGGAGATCATACCTGTTTACACCTTCTTTTGTCTTTTGCACTTTCAACCACTTCTGTCCTGATTTCTTCGAGGGGAGGGACGAAATAAGCTCACACAATTTACACATGAACACGACCGGAGAAAACAAGTAGAAATCATACGAAGAGCAGTTGCTTTCGTTTCTGCTCCGATAGCCACAAGACCACACTGAGTGCGTGTTAGAAATCAGGAATGGTGATAGTTTTTCATCTTCAAACCAAACTTAGGTATCTGGTTTGTATCCCTAACCACATGGACGTCTACACTACGAAAGCAAATCGGGTCAAATGCTTTTTCGACTCTGGGATGTGGTTAAAAGTGGACAAGCTCAAAACGTTTTAGAACCTGTTTATACCTACATTGAGCATTGTCCACTTGTGATCCGATCGACCAAAACACATCTTACAGTTTTTCTGAAATGCTAAAACACTAAACCCCATTCTCTGAACCAAATTCTTCAAATTCTCTAAACCAATTGGTCGAATAAATCACTCTTTCTGTAAAACATTACACAAGTTCAGGTAGTTAAAACTGTTTGCAAATCTCATGCACTCTTTTTTCAAAACTCTAAACACATTTTCACTCACTAAAACACATTTCGCACTGTGATACACTTAAGTTTCAAAACGCTAAACACAGGCAGGCAAAGGTTAAACACAACTACAACACAGTTGTCTTCGTTTACACACGACGACTCAAAATTGTTCACACTTATTTCTAAATATGTGGTCAAACCAACTGTACATAATACAGTTCAGAGTCCCAAAATTGACTCAAAATGTTGCACTGAATGTTGATACCAACAATGGATGGAAACAATATAAGAGGGAGAGGAGGAAAAGTATGTGCGTAAGAGGTGGTGAACAAGGAGGACGAGAAAGAGCAAGGTGTGGAGAATGTTGTCAAGGCTGGATCTGGCTTTAGGGTTTTTCCCTTTGCCTGCAGAGACGACATTGTCTGTGATGTGGACAAAGTCCTCAGGCCGGACCCGACATGAAGACGTGATACTGAAGCAGAATCAATCTCTCTCAATGACTTTGATTCTGCAGTTGCACAACTCTTCTGAGTGACTGTAACATGCTTTTCATTTAGAGTATTTTACTGTAAACTTTTTGGCTTTTGCAGATGGGTCACTGTATTTTCACAGTATGCAAGTGCAAGTATACAGACATTCAATACTATACAATTTAACAACGTTTAAGGTTTTGAGAAAGTGAGTGATGGTTTCAAGAAATGTGTTTTAGCAATTCAGAAAAACCAGCTTAGTAGTGTAGATGCTCATATGGTTGAATGTGTTCGAACAGCCACAAAAGACCACCTACTCTCCGCCTCTACTGACTTAATGCGTAAACATTATGGGAAGAGCGCTAGCCAGAGGGGATTTAACTTCATCGTCTGAAGACCCAAGTTTGGTTTGAAGATGAAAAACGTAGCAAGCACAATGTTCTCTCACCACTCCTGATTTCTAACACTCATTCACAGCATTCGGAGTTCTCTTGCGACAATCAGAGCAGAAACAAAAGCTGATGCTCTCTGTATGTTTTTCCTTCATTTTTGGGCATGATCATATATAAATTGCGCACGCTTATTTTGTACATTAGATCGAAAGATCTGAAAAACATAATGGTTATTTTTAGGTTATTATTGTGCAACCATAAAAGAACGTTCCCAGAACATTGTAAGGTGATTCTTTTTAAATAACCTTAAAACAACTTATACAGAACATTCTATAATGGTTATTATTCTGAAACCATAAAATAACTTGCAGGGTGATTATTTTTGCCCATAGTTCCTTTGCCCATATAATCTTTAAGCTAATAAGGTTAAGCGTATTTGTCCGCAGTGGAGGGGCTTGAGGAAGCAGCTTCAACTCAAGCTGAGATATAACCCCCAGTGGGACTACTAATGCTTGGATGCGTATGGTAGCAAGATGCCTAAATTATGTTGGTAGAGGTGGAGGGATGCCAAAGCAGCTGATGCCAGAGCAAGAGGAGCGGCTGCGTGTATGCTCTGGCGGTTAATTGAAAGATTAGATGGGTTCACTTCACTCCTCTCAAAATTACGTTGTGAACTTCACTTTGTTGTACTACCTGACTTATATTCGTTTGTCGATCTCTTTATTAAATCCATACGTATAATTAATAGCCCTATAGTATAGACGTGAGAGTAAATATGATTTCGGATAGATTTGAAGAGAACATGATAGGCTATGTTAATCG
This sequence comes from Rutilus rutilus, assembly GCF_951802725.1. Lineage (NCBI taxonomy): Eukaryota > Metazoa > Chordata > Actinopteri > Cypriniformes > Leuciscidae > Rutilus > Rutilus rutilus. The sequence goes on from NC_140225.1 coordinate 13,154,999, forward strand.
AGAATTTTTTTGTTTACGGACCGAAAGAAGCATATCCCGCTAAACTGCACAATTAGGGAAACGTTATAATAACGTTAGAGCAACGTTAGATAAAGTAATGTAAAGTAAATGTTAAAATAATGTTAGAATAACGTTATACAAACCAAAAACGAATGTTCTATTTCCATTAAGAGAACTTTACTGGCTAATCAAAAACAAACCTTAAAAAAAGAACGTTCTGGCACCCAAAAAGCACACCCATTTCACTAAACTATAAACACTATTCCCTGTTTTGACACATGAGTCAGATTTGTTGAACTGTCACTGCAAAACTCTACACACAAATCCCTTCATTTCTCATTGCCTAGACCATGTTGTCATTTAGAAAGCACTAGCATTCAAAATTGTTCACTCAAGTCAGCACAGCTTCAGCTCAGTTAGCACACAATTACCCAGGTGGAAACACTAAGAGTCAAAATTTAACACACATCAATCAGATCCTTCAATAGCTAGATAAAAGGGCCTGAATCAGTTTATTGAGTTTTGGAACAATGGATCCAGAAAGACATGAAGGAAGAGATGGAGAAGGGATAAGAAGGAGGAGGAGCAAGGGCAAGAAGACAAGCAGTCTCAGATGAAATTCAAGCCAATCTAGTTGCCCATGTCTTAGTCAATGGTATGACTATGAGGGAAGCTGGGCTGTAGTGTGTGTGATTTTGAGGGCTTGTGTGTCCTGTCTGAGGGCAAAGTTTGGTTTTTCAGCAAGAGTGAATGGTTTTGAGTGTAGAGCTTCATTTTGACCTGAAAATAGGATGTTTGTAGCCTAGAAATCTAGACGCACCCTAGCGGCAGCAAAATGTATTTTGCAGCCAGGGCAGTCTAGCAACTCTCCATTGACTTTCGAGCTGCAAAAACCTAAATTGGGTCAGGCCAATCACGTCGTGTATAGAGTAGGCGGGGCGGGCTTAACATAATGACGACAGAGTTGCGACGGTTACCTGCCACTTGAAAACAAAGAATGGCTGCTGTTGGCGAACATCTTTCGAATCGGCTTTGTCCGTGACTCTGGAGGACTTAGAGTTAAGTTTTTCTTTGAGAAAAGAGCATAGAACAGTACTTAAGTCATTCTTAAAAAAAGGAAGATGTGTTCGTAGTTTTGCCGGCCAGATATGGCAAAACTTGAATCTATCAACTAGCTCCGCTGTTGGGAAAACGCTCTGGTTGGTTGTAGCGCTGTCCTATTGCATGCAGAGTGAATTTGAAAGACAGCCGTTTATTCCGCCCCTCAGATTGAGCGTGTCTATGGTGAGTTGCCAGACCCAACATCTTGATGTAGGTCTGGCTTGCCAGGCTAGGATGTTTGGGGAACTGGGTGAGACGTTATGGATTTGTGTTTACTGTTTTGAGAATACGAGGCATAGTTTCAAGAAACGTGTTTAAGCAATCGAGAAAAACTGTAATATAAGTATACAGGGTATAGTTACCTATATTCTAAGTATATAATATATGTAAACAGGGTCTAAAAGTGGCAGAAGATATTGATGAATGAAATTCCTACAAATGGATATGCAATAAAGTCAGCCACAAAAACAACTGTGTCCACGTCTTTTCATCGCTGATTTTTTCCCTGCGTGTCTTAAGTAAATCCTGCCAATAGTTTGTAACGCTAAAAGAGGATTTGTGCTACATGGCGCAAACTGTTAATAAATCTGGCACTATGTCTTATGTTTGGCTATTCGTTTTTACTATTACTGTCAATAATCTACAAAGTGCAGTCAGTGTGCGGCAAAACACAGAGACTCAATGTGGAACGGATGTTCACAGGAGGATATAGAGCTCTGTTGACCAATCATGTGTGACGTTTGGAATGGAACTGTTGTGCTGCTGTGTGAATGGACTAAATTAGAATATTTGTAGGGATGCAAGAGACAGACCAAACTGCTCTGCACTGCAGAATCATTGAAAGAACATTATTCAGTGTCAGATAAAACCGCAGTGCTTGCCTTGGCTGATATGGTGAAATGAATAATAATGGAATGGTTAGAGAAATATTGTTTTATTATTTCGACTTCTATTTCGATGTCTTTGGCATTGTCATGTTTTATCAGGGTTATTTTTTGTCTTTTAATACTCACATCACCGGTTTTGCCACCTAAAGAGCAAGTGCAGGTGGACAGTAGCAACAGAGAATATAGTAAATGAAAACTGTTGTTCAAAGTCTAAGCAGATTCCTGGAGACATTTCAGCATCTCATAGCCATAGACTGACTTGAAAAGTGCTATTTTTCAATACCCTTATTCTTTTTAATGAACCTGACAGATAACAAGACTGCACTTGACATCCACCTAATTGGCATAGAAACATAAGGACAAGCTGACTGGTTGTTGTTGGGACTCCAGCCGCTGGACTGGACCGCAGCCTTGCAACCGAGCCTTAGGTAGACCGTGTCTGACATTCTGAATGTAAACGTCACCTTTAATAAGTTTTAAATCAGCATAGGCAATTCATGCATGACTCACTCAGATTAGTTTGGTTACATTATCATATTTTCCTCAGCCATTCTGGAGGCTTTGAAATCAGAAGCGCATCATGAAAAAAGAGAAAAGAAGCTTTTGAGTGATTCATCTGTTTCTATCCCATTTTCTTCTTTTCTTGCTTTTAAAGATGAAAAAGTTTGCTGGTGCTCATTTTAAAAGCTTGTCATTTGGATTGACAGCTGTGCATTTGGTATTTAAATTATGGTTTTTCATTCTATCAAATCAAATAACCAATGAAAACCAACACGTAATTTCAAAGCTTTGAATATTCTGAGTCATCATCCTTTTTCTGTGACGCAAAATTGCCTAGTTATGGCAATTATATGTTAATTATTTTAATGCAGCATCTAATTCACATACACCATAAAGTTAATTTTCTTAATGTAATTTAAGCATTATGTCCATATCTATGAGCAGATTGCACATAGGTAGATGGTATAAGAAATCTGCACATGTTCTGGTGTTCCCTAGCAACAAGTAGTCCTTGGTTTTTTCACAACAAAACCTGATTTGCCTGGTTACTACACACTCTTCCTTCAAGTTCATTGTCTTCCTTGAAATGAGGTTAATGTTAATCTATTATGGATTGTCATCATTCAAATTTAACAGTATTGTTTATTTAAAGGCATGACCCTCAGTTTTAAACGGTATAAAAATTCAAATAAAAAATTAAGCTTTTAATTTGTAATTTATGAAAATAATAATAATAATACTGATGTTTTACAGTTAAAATGTAAGAGATGCAAAAATGTATTTAAACAAATAAATGTTTGAATGTTAATTTAAATAAATAAACTTCTGTTGGTAAGATTTAATATTTTTAAAACAAGTCTCTTATGCTCACCAAGGCTGCATTTATTTGATCAAAAATATTATTACAATTTAAGTACATAATTTTGATTTTAATATATTTCTAAATGTAAATTATTCCTGTGACGGCAAAGCTGAATTTTCAGCATCATTACTCCAGTCTTCAGTGTCATATGATCCTTCAGAAATCATTCTAATATGCTGATTTGCTGCTCAAGAAACATTTCTTATTATTATCAGTGTTGAAAACAGCTGTGCAGCTTAATATTTTAATATGTTATAGGAAACCGTGATACATTTTTTTCAGGATTCTTTGATGAATAGAAAGTTCAAAAGAACAGCCTAATGTGAGTGAAATGGCGCTATTATGGTTTAATAGCCTATTCTTTATTTAACATAAAGACATGACTCTGATTTTTAAACAGAATTCTTTAAAAGATTTTTCTTTAAAAGTAAAAGTAATTTATATAACATTGAGAATACAACCGTAACAGAAGAAAATTGATTGTCTTGTCACAAATATTCTCACCATCAATGCCTGAAGGTGCACAAGCAGGGTATTTAAAAGCCCTATTTTCACAAGATGTTTTCCCTATTTTCACCTGTCATGTTTCATCATTGAGCACTAGTTTTTTTCTGCCAGTTTCTGTACTAGTTTTTCTCTGCCAGAGGCAGAGAAAAAATAATTATTCTCAGAAATTTTAAATCAGTTCGGCTTCACCCAAGCAAATTGACATGAATAAAGACCACCTCGTAAATGACAGACATTACATTCCTGTTTTAACTTTTGAATAATTGTTACTTTTGACAGCTCTCTGTAGAAAACATGTTAACTAAGACATGTGTCTATCTTCATCTCGGAGTTAGCAGGTCAGTGTCCTTTCTGAACTTATGGACTCTGCTCTGAGGTGTTGGTTGACAGTCCTAATTCTTTCCATAAGCAATACTGCACACCTTCCTCTAGGTTAATCAGAGGAATTGGTTGCCAGGCATGTTGTCCGAAAGGCATTTATTCTCTTGGTAAACTTCCCTTGGTTTACAAAGCTTCAGGGAGGACATAGATGTACTGTAATCTTGCTGTAAAAAACTGCTCACCAGCATCCAAAACACAACATATACTGTATGCTGCTAACCATCAGTGTTGATTCAGCAAGGAAGATAAATACATTTTTAATGTGCTTGCCTTCCAGTAAGTGATGTTCACAACACCAAAGAGCAGCTCCTCCACTCAGTGAAAAATCTCAACGGTCTGGCATTTCACCTCTGAAGTCTTTAATGTGGAGTGCAGAGGAGCAGTGCGTCCCTGAGATGCAGCCCTCATAATTAGTCAGCGCCCTGTGGGAAAAATAAACGGTGTGACCATTTGTCTGGTGCAAAGAGCCCTTGGATGACAAACTAATCATTAGTAATGGCTGCTGGCCTAAACCCTTACATGAGACTTCTAGTTAGTGATGAATGAATCCGTCCACCTCACTGCAGGGAAGGGTGTTGTGTCTAGGCATTTTCACAAATGCTTTACAGCTGTCGAAACAGAATTAGAAAAATATAATTGCTTTCAATGCTTTTTAAATTTTCATTTTCATTTGATCTGTTACAGAGAATATCATCAGTGTTGGGTGTAATGCATAAGTAGTTAATTACTGTAATTAATAAAAGAAAAAAATCCCTTGAAAAATTAAAGGGATTACTCTTAATTTTTCTGTAATTTAATTACATTTACATCTGATTTAGTACAGTAATCTAATTACACTGTTGAAGTAAATCACTTTTTTAGAGTTACTTACCCAACACTGGGCATGATGGCCTTTTTACAATTCAGTTTAACAATTAAAATAAGATCATATTTTCAAATATAATTTATTCCTGTGATGGCAAAGCTGTTTTTTTTCAGCAGCCATTATACTCCAGTCTTCAGTGTCACATGATCCTTCGGAAACTAGTCTAAATATGCTGATTTGTTGCTCAAGAAACATTTCTCATTATTATCACTGTTGGAAACCATGATACAGGTTTTTGTTTTTGTTTTAATAGGCTTAGCCTGTCCTTATTCATGTTTGAGACCTTTTGTGTTTTCTTCAGTTTGGCCTGTGACAGCCAGCTAAGCGGAACTGTTTTTTTGCAGATGTTGTTTTGTCCACACACTGGCTATATTTCTAGAGCTGACTGTATATATTTGGATGGACTAGACTGTGCCCTGACTTGTGTATATTTCTGTGAAAGTCAAACATTGGATCTCTGACAAACCATAATCGTTTTTACAGGGATGGTAGTTTACATAGTGTAAATGCTCTTAATTTATCATCTCTGCTGCTATTGCAATAAATCAGAAATTGTGTATCTTCATAGTCCAGATTGCCGCATGACTCATCTTGCTTATTATCTTGCCCAGAAGGACGGTAAGGAACATAGAGTCTTTAAAGTATGTTTTTCTTTCATCTGGACTGAATGTAGAGTTTACTACAAAAGAATACCAGCTGTATAAGCGTCTCTAAATAAAAGTCCCCAGCATTCCCAGGAAATTATGCTTAAATCCAGTTTAAGGAATGAACCAGATAGATCTCCAATTTCTTGATAAAGTAAGGATGTGATTTGATATACAGTCTCAAAACGCCCCATTACGGAAGGAACAGAGGCCTAAAGACAGAAATGAGGTGCTAAATATCAATATATTTCATGGAAATGAGCCAAGTATCCATTGATTATGCATTATTCACAAAAAGCTTATGTATTTAGATTGATGCAGGCAACCACTTTGCACTCAGTTTTTATTATTCTAGATTAAATTATTGTTTAAATCAATATCTTATTTTTTCAGTGATTGAAAGATCCCCCTGTTGCTCAATTATTCATGAGGTTCTCTATCAGACAATACCATGAAAATTACCTTCCATTTTCTACACCAAAGGTATTTGCAGAGTTTTTCTTTTTTTTTCTTAAAGTATATTCAAATAGAAAACCGTTATTTTAAATTGTAATAATTTTTGTCTGTATTTTTGATCAAATAAATGCAGGATTGATGCGCATAAGGGACTTCTTTAAAAAAAATATATATAGTAATGTGTGTGCAAATTTTTGACCAGTAGTACTGTACTATTATACTATTGCTGCAAAATTATACAAAATGTTAAAATAATAAAGTCACCATTTCGTGTGTTGTTGTCAGCCTACATTTCACATGGCCTGGGTTTCAACAAACTATGATAGTTTCATCAAATGGTAAACGGTGTATCAAAGTGACTTGAATACTACACTTACCATTAATGCTACTTTTGGTGCTGGTTTTGTGCAGTGCTTTGTAGTCAATTAACATCCATTAGTTCAACGACGCAGATTCAGGTCGCTTCATAAATGTAAATTCGTCTGTCCATGTACTTTTCAAACGATTTATTTATAAATGACCGGAAAATTACCGCTCCACTTCACATTGTCCAATGAAATTTGAACTTGTTGTGCCAGATGACGATTGGTCGGTGTGTATTATACATGACAAACAGGCTTCAATGAATTATGTAATATTTCGAAATATGTGATATGTGGATTTTTAATTGAATCGACACACAACCTTTTATTATTGAAAAAAAAAAAAAAGTTTAAAAATTGTTAGGTTTATTTTTTGTCCTGCCGTCGAGTCATTATACTCACTGAAAGAACCATATTTGGCTCGAGAGCATCGGTTCCCAAGCAGACTGTGGGATACCTTCGTTTACACTAGTGCATTTCCATTTAAAACGCATAACTTTTGCTACGGTTATGCCTGCCTATTACAGTGAATTACATGACACTGAAAAAAGAAAAAGAGTTACAAACAGATAATGTTTTTAAGGCTTTTTTGTTCTCAGACAGCTTAATTGAGAAGAAGTATTTTTCAAGTTCTTTCATAAATATAAGAAAGAGAGGTTTAGTATTAAGATATTTAGATTTATGAATATGGAATTTTGCTAGTAACAAGATCAGATTAATCACATAAAAATGACCTTTTTTTAGATAGGTCAAAATCAACAAAGCCTAGGACCACATCCTTCCAATACAACACACATTCATTATAGATTTCAGACAGTCATGGTCAGTCAAGACCGAAGCAAGACAGTGGAGTGCGTAGTGGACACGCAACTTGACGCAAGTGACGCAGTCCATAGCAACGCGTTACAGCAACAACATCTCAGACTGACAGAAACGTGAATTTAGGCTACTTTAGTTTTGTAAACCTTGTCATGTTAATTATAATCAAATGCATTTTGTTTTATTGACCACAATATTATCATTGATATTTGTTTGAGAAGGGCAGGGGCTCGAGCATCCAAAGATGGATCTATCCATCCATCCATCTCTTTTGAAGTTAAAGTACAGAATAAAACAGAAAGTATTCTGAAAGTTCCTAAACTTCTGAAGTTCCTTAAAAATTATTTGAAAGTTCTTAAACTTCAAGTTTAAATCATCCCTTTTTGTAATTGTACTTTTCCATTTGTCTGCCCTCATATACAAGATGGCCAATCTGCCCATCATTTTACAAGAGGACTTTGGATTACTTATCCTGTTAAAATGTAACCTGTGTATTTCTGAATAGACAAGATTATGATGTAATACATAAAACAGCATCGCCGTAAATCTCTACACCTCAGCACATATTCCTATTTTTAAATTGGATTTTAAAAAAAGTGCTGAAAAGCTGGTAAAATATGTCTGCAGAAACATTACTGCAGTGGTATTGTGGAGAGTGCATTTGCATAATAATGTAGATAATGGTGGTTATCTGGCCTCTTAAATTAACATTTCAATGAAGCTCATAGTTGCATTACAAGATGCACATGGTACCGTACTTAATGGCTTGAAGCACATTGTGTATTGTAACTGAAATCATAATATATAATACAATATGAGGAAAGGGGTGTTTTTTTTTTCGTTTCTATAGTACCTTCACATACCCATTACTCGCCCTGTTCAAACTGGTTTTCCGATCTATTTTTATCTTTTGCAGATACACCAAAATGAAAACTGCGACCAACATCTACATCTTCAATCTTGCTTTAGCAGATGCCTTGGCAACAAGCACTCTGCCCTTCCAGAGTGTGAACTACCTGATGGGTACATGGCCTTTTGGAGACTTGCTGTGCAAGATTGTGATGTCCATTGATTACTACAACATGTTCACCAGTATCTTTACCCTCACCACTATGAGTGTCGACCGCTACATCGCTGTTTGCCACCCGGTTAAAGCCCTGGACTTCCGAACCCCCAGAAACGCCAAGATTGTCAACGTGTGTAACTGGATCCTTTCATCTGCCATCGGTCTCCCTGTCATGGTCATGGCCTCCACCACTACTGAGTACCACGGCAGTTGTATGTTTACCACCACATTCTCCTACAGTCAATGTAAAATGAGAAGAAATATCTTATTTTGTTTTCCACAGAAGCAAGAAAGTCACACAGGTTTAGCAAGACATATGGGTGAATTGATAATAGAATTAATTTCATTTTGTGGTGAACTAAGCCATTATTTGTTTTTATTCCTCTTCTAGGCCAATTACAATGAAAAACATGCAATAATTTTTATGAACTATTGCCTCTTGACTAGCTTCCACAAAGCGAAAGATGATGTGCCAAAATACAAAATTCCAATAATCTGATTAGATGCACAGACTTTCCTACAACAAAAACCTATGACAATAATTTAAACCTAGTCAACACTGGCGGCAGTTGGGTAAATGTTTGGTTATGAACATTTCTAAATCAACAAAGAACCATTACCAATTGGTCATGAAAATGTCATTAGACAGTTTAGTTTTTAGTATAAATTAAGAATGATATTCTATAAAACAATAATAATCATATTTAGAAAAAATATATATATATACAGTGCCAGTTTTTATATTCTGTCCGCAAGACCTTTTGGAGCGAAACACTGCATTGTCTTGATGCATTAAGACAGTTTTCTCAATACTGGAAACGTTCAGTTTTGTTACTGTGTTGACACAAATTTTGCAGACACGAGAGAAGTGAGGCAGAAAATTTTAGATTAATGTCACTTCTAGACATTTGTTGAGAAAATCATAAGATGGTTTAATAGCCTGTGTCTCTGAGGCTCCCTAAACAATGCCTTGAGGAAATAATGACTAGTGGTTTAACTGTCATCTTTGCAAATTAATTGATTTTCACGTCTCACTGTGTTATTGTACTGAGGTATATTATTATTTTCACAGCGATTACAGTCACTGACTGCAATTTGCTCTTTCCCCACCCTCCCTGGTACTGGGAGAACCTCTTGAAGATCTGCGTCTTCATCTTTGCCTTCATCATGCCCGTCCTCATCATCACCGTCTGTTATGGCTTGATGATCCTCCGCCTGAAGAGCGTGCGCATGTTGTCTGGCTCCAAGGAGAAGGACCGCAACCTACGGCGCATCACCCGTATGGTCCTGGTGGTGGTGGCGGTTTTCATCGTCTGCTGGACGCCGATCCACATCTTTGTGATCATCAAGGCCCTGGTGACCATTCCCAGCTCACTCCTGCAGACCGTCACCTGGCATTTCTGCATCGCTCTCGGCTACACCAACAGCTGCCTCAATCCTGTGCTCTACGCCTTCCTGGATGAGAACTTCAAGCGTTGTTTCAGGGAGTTCTGCATTCCCAGCCCCTCCGTGCTGGACCTGCAGAACTCCACGCGCACCAGGAACCCCCAGCGTGAGGGCCAGTCCAGTGGCAACACGGTTGACAGGACAAATCAGCAGGTATGACTAGTCCTGGAGATGTCATCACTGGAGTCCCACTGCCAACCCAGTGTTGACATGAGCTCGGAGGTCACGCAGGTCACCACAGGTGTCTAACACCCTCATCTATAGGAGTTGCCGTAGGTTGAACCTCTTTATGCATCTTGCTAGGCCTCCCCTAAAGAGCTGTTTTACAATTTTGGTATGGAGAAAGACTGTTAAAGTAGATATCAGTGTGAAATATGATATAAATACTATATTATTGACCCCAAATTACCCCGATAAGCTGAGCTTATTTCACTATCTGTGATGTTCACAGCCATGCATCTGATGTATCTGTTAGATTGGTCCAGTATTCAAGAAGTGTATATATATATATATATATATATATTCTCTGATAGTTGCCTCTTAAGTCCCCTTTAACATTTAAATGTTAATAATTATTGTATAAGTGATAACACTGGTTTATTTGTAGAAAGAAGAAAAAAGTATGTATTCACTTGTGCTCACAGAAAATGTAAATTATGTAAGATAAAATTATGTTTTCTCAAAATGTTCAGCATTCAGTGTCTTTCCCTTGAATCATATTGTAATTTTAACCTGCTTTCATGGACAACAAAGCAATTTGGTAAAGCTGCCTGATTCAATTATATTCCTTTGGAGTGATTGAAATGAATCATCAAATGACTGCTGGAAGTGACGTGCGCACTGTTTTTCTGATTTACCATGGACTTCATAGAAAAGCCGAACACAATAAGAAACGCCTCTTGCAACAATGCATCATTTTCATGCTTTGGTGGTGACAAATGTATTGTGCTTGTACGCTGATGCAAATCTCTTGTACTAATGTAAATGTCCAATGTAATTGTCTGATTGTCACTCACACTAAGACCTTCTGTCTGAAAATATTTGATGCTGTAAAATAGAAGATCTGTGTGCTGGTGTTTCTGTACGTTTTTATATATGCAGCATTATAAATAAATAATTCACAACAGAATATGTCTAAAAATTCTAAAAGTACAGTCACGTTTACCATTGTTTGGCGAAATCCAGTCATTTCAATAAGAGTCCATACGATCTGGAATCTGACATTGACCAACAAAAAGCTACTTGGTTTGAAAGTGACTTCTGTGTGAGCTGTGCTTCATACATCATTACACTATTGAAAATAGACCTTTGTTGCCTGCAAAACTTTGTCGAAATTACTGAGCCTTATATCATAACACCTCACATTTTTTGAGTTACTGAACTTTTCAGTTACAGTATTACTTGTTTTTTTTTCTTTCGAATCAAAATCTGTTTGGATGGACAGCTGAAGTGCTCACTTAACAGAACTCTTTTTAGTACAAGAAGGAGAGAACTCTTTGAAAACACAAAATATAAGACTGCTGCAGCTGTTTTCAGTTATTACCAGAATCTCTTATCTAGTTTGAGACTCATGCCAGCTGTAAGGGGCCAATAATTTGGTTCTGTAATACTGTGAAATCAAATAATCATGGTCTTTGAGCTGCCATTTCAGTCATTTTGTAGCAGTTTCCCCCCACATGCAGTCTTGCTGCAACACCCTGGGGAAATTAAGGAACAGAGAGCTAGTATGTTCAGGACGGCTCAGCGTACAGTAACCTAAGGCGAGAGAAACAGCAGAGCGGCGGGCGAGAGGGGGGCGGCAGTCATTCAGGTCATCATTGTAGTTTGCATTTAACTGTGACCTTAGGGTGCAGTATTTTTACAGCAATGGAAGATTGTTTCTTTTCCTCTCATGTATGAAACCTAATTAAAAAGATCATAACATGAAACCAAGGATGAACATTTGGGTTGATTGCTCCATGTATCTTTACTTAAAGCTACAATATGTAAGAATTTTTTAATAAAATATCCAAAAATCACTTGCACAGTGTGATATATTTCCTGCAGTTGTGTTCTTACAATATCCCAAAAGTTCCCAAAGATTTTTAATTTCAGAGAAATTCCAATTTTAAATAATGGCTGGTCCCTGTTCACATGTCGCCTGCATGACGTAATTACCCCTGGTTTCCGCTGGTACTGCCATAGTAAACATGGCGACAGACGTGGACAACTGCGTTACGTCTAGCGGCACCCTCACGCTGTTGTTGTTTCGTTCAAACATTATGGACCATGGCAAGCAGACTTTGGGACAAAAGGAGAACTAAAACGAGGATCAATATCAGTGGCGTTTTCGAGATGCCGAGAGCTCCACGTCCGTGACTTGACAGAGACGCGCTAATGTAACGTTACATAAAACTAATCAATGTTATGCTCAACATAATGAAATGTTAGAATATGATCGTCAGTATGTTATTCTACTGTTGATCTAGCTTACTGCTAGTCTCATACAGACAAACTAGCACATAGAATAACATTATAACTTTAAACACACTCAAATGCAGTTTAGTGTGATAGTGTAGACCAAGTGAAACAGCGCTGCGTTACCTCACAAGTTTCATTCGTCTAATAAACTGACCTGTGAGAGTATTAATGCAGCACTTGCGGGTAAGTTAAGTTAGTTCGGTAGAATGAAATGTCCTTATTCCTTTATATCCGCGGGACTCGCGTATATCTGTCTCTCATTAGCAATCGTGACCTGCTTCATACCACAGTCAATATCAAATGTATTTCTAGAACACAGTTCCAGTAGTGGGATTGAATGTGAGATTGAATAAGTGCACTCAATAACGTCCACAATGGTTTCGGACACCCAAATGGCTGTTCCCTCAAATAGTGCCCTATTTAAAGTTTTTTAGTATGAATATGTTAGCCTTACTATTATCTATAAGCGAGAGTGCTCCAAACCAATGACAAAATTCGCATTTAGAAGACCAAACCCAACGTTGAAAATGAAATTCAGGTTGATGTCAGAATCCAACGTCAGATTGACGTTAATCTCCAACGTTGGACAGACGTTGTATTGAGGTTGAAAATGAAAATTGGTTTGACGTCAGAAACCAACATCAGTCGGGTTCTGACTTCAACCCGACTATCATGTCCAACCAAAATGCAACCCCTGCAACCAAAATCATCCCCTGACAGGCACGGATTAACGCACGGGCCTACTGGGCACTTGCCCAGGGCACTGGGCCAGCAGGGGGCCCTGTCAAATTTATTCTTTTCAAATAATTATTTTAATTTTTATTTTATTTTCAGTAAAATTGTGTTAAATATTGAGGAATAATGTGATTATTTTTTTTGCAGTTGCAAAGTATTAACTAGTAAATAAATCAAATAAATAATTTTAATGTAGGTTTGCTGCGCTGTTGAGAGGGACATCTAGAGGCGAGTGAAAAGCATTGCGTAATATAAAAGTCACGCGTAGAAGACGGTTACTCAAAAACCAAACCAAAAATGAGTTTAAAACCACAAGCAAGTGGATCAATGAAAAGAAAGTACAAAAAGGACAAAGAAGCAAGAGAAGCTCAATTACTACAAAAGATTTTTTTAAACAAAATGTCAATCTTCATCTTTATAACAGAAGATAAAATACAATACAATAATCTTCAAGATACAGTAAATCTTCAAATGTGTAACGGAATGTCACCTTAAAAAGTGTCTTTTGGGGTGGAACAAGCAATGCTATAGCATCTTAATTTAATCTTTGTTTTATTATTTTAGTTCATTAACTAATTGTTAACTCAACTAATTTAACGTAAATAGGCCTACCTGGATACTAGAATTACTAATTAAATAAATGTCAATTAGCCTAAATGCATTGATTAGAATTGCCATTGACTAAAGATTTTTCTAGTCGACTAGTAGTCATTCATTTAAGCAATTAGTCGACTAATCTCACGTTAAAATTAATTTACAAGCGCATTCATAAATCTTGCCGCAACCGCCCGGCAAAAGCAGGCTAATGATAATATTAAATATTATCTTTTTATATTAATTTATTATTAAATAATAAAAAAAATAAATAAAAAAAACCTAGCCATTTTTATTGTTTAATAATAAAATATATATATTTCTAAATCAGTGTCGGCTGCAAACATCTATATCTCCGCTGTAAAGTGGATGCGCCTTTAGAGAGAAATGCACCTTTCATATCAATCAGCCGGTATTTGCCTTCGATTCGATTTTTTTCGTTTAAAAAATGGACATTTCAAGCTTTATATAAATATTCATCATGTCTGTGCCTGTGAGGCTACCGGTACACACTGTGTTTCAGTTCATTTTTTGAGACGCGCTCCAGTTCACGCCACGGAGACCATAAGCGCGCCCTGTTTGTTTTATTTTATTTTACAAAAGCACAACGTTTTCTTGTTATTGTGAGTTTACAAAAATAAAAGTAGCCTAGCTACTTGCACTGATGCATTATTCTTTTCTCTATATGACCAGAAAAGATTGAGTAGTTCAAGTTGTTTCCACTGTTGATAGGAAAATGCAAGTGTTCGCGCCGACGCCTGCCATGCAGTGCGCGCTGCACACTCCGCACAAACACTTTGGATATGCATTTATCTAGGTTAAAGTTAGAGCGAGCTGCCATGCCAGACGGATAAGTCCTTTTCATGTTTAACAAATCAAATCATGCATTTTCTACCTACCGCGAGTAAGCGCTGCACCAGTTTGAAAAAGGTAAAAGCATAACGAGCTAACGAGAGACAGGCCCCACTAAGGGGGATGCAGAGATGTTGCTGCATCTTTATATTTCTGATTGTTTACATGATCAGCCCTTGGGGGCCCCCTTGAAACGCCTGGCTTGCCTGCCCTATTGCGGCGCCTGTGTATACAGGTGCAACACTGTTGTCCAAAAAATTGGTGAAGGGGGCCTTTGAGACATCCGTGCCCAGGGCACATCATCGCCATAATCCGTCCCTGTCCCCTGATTGACGTTACTACTTTTTCTAATCAAGGACCTTGACAGAAATGTAGAGTAAAAAGTATGATATTTGTCTTTCAAATGTAGTGAAATTAAAGTAAAAAGTTTCCAGAAAAATATTACTCAAGTAAAGTACAGATGCTCAAAAAGTGTACTCTTGTTACTGTCCACCTCTTAAGGCATTATTGACATGGATTCTGTAGATTGCAGAGGAAAAACCTCTTAAAAAACAATTTTCTTCTCTTATGTGTCAGTCTCCGACGCCACGACACACGTGTGTGATGCTGATGCAGGAGTAGGCCAATACCAGCGTTCTGACGTATAATGACAGAATTTTCATTTTTGGGAGAACCAACCCTTTAAGGTTTAGGGGTATGTATGAATTCATACAAATTAGCCACCAATTTGCCAAAACGTAACATAGTTTTATCGTCAGAAGTCATTTGTAATGTGCAGTTGGAAAGCACAGATCAGTTCTTTTCCTCTCCAAACCTGTGGTGTGCTGCTAAAATTAATGAGGCTGTCAGAAAGCAAGAGACTGGTGATTTTCACACCACCTACCATATGTTATTATGAGGACAAAAGAAAAACGGTTAACTTTGTGCCAACAATGCTATTTTTATGTGTACGGTTCTCAGCTATCACATTATCCACGAATGCCACTGACACCTGGCATTATTAAAAGACAAGTGCTCTTACAAGCCTGCGCTCCTATCTATCCTTTCTAAAAAAAAAAAAAATTTAAATCGCAATATATTGGTGATTCATAGAGCCAATCACATCAGAATCACTGTTTTTACAGTAGACGACACATGGTTGTAAATACAGTAAGAGAGAACACAAATATCCCTGATGGCACACATACTTTGCAGAGATGTCTTATTAATGTGCATGTTTTCATCTAATAGATGTCTATTTAGACCATTTGCTGATCTGCAATCAGTCCCATAAGATGTTTCCTGTCAGAGGTCAGTAGACACTCTTAAAGGTATTTATCATTTATAATGTGGGTTAAAGAGCTTCTTAAAAGATGTTTAGTAGATGTGTGCACGCAACAGATGACTTCCAGCTGAAGTGCTCTTTAACAAGACGAGATCTATTATGCACTTGCAGCATTCTCTCTTCCACTGCTGCTGCTAGTAAGATAAGGGTTTGACCACTGATATTGTGGATGGCAAACTCCATTAGTGACAGATTGTTGAAAAAAATGGGCTGCAGAAGTGAGATCATGTCATTTCCTTTAAATTACAGTAATGAGATCATAACCCATTCAAGTGTATGATTCCATTTTTGATGACTCACACATACATTTTTTGATCATTGAAAATGAAATGAGGTCTGCTTTCTAATAGTATTTCCTTGCAGAGCATCTGTGTGATGTCACCAGCACACCCACACTGAACATAAGAAATAAAGCCATTGTTTTTTAATGTAGTCAAAATCAGTGCAGTAAATCTTTATCATTATACAAACAAGATCAGCATATTTCCTTTAAAAAGCAATCACCATTTCTTATGTTTTAGAACACTTGATTCTGACTGGTCAATTGCAGCATTGAGAAGTTCACATTTTTATAGTCTGTAGAGCGTAACAGTTTGGTACTGGAAGTAAAAATCCCATTCCATTTCTCCTAGGTGAATTGATTTTTAACAATAACTTATAAAACTTAAGATGAGACAGTCCTACTGAAAGCTACAGGGTTGTTAATCAATGTGCTTTTGTTGAAGCCATCATGTGAAAACAACATTACCCATGATTCTGGAAAAATCACAATTAAAACAAGCAATCGCACCAAGAACTCTATAACGCAAAGTTTGTAATGTGATTCACCTCGTACATTGTGGTTCATGTCTTATAACTCTTTAGATTATTATTATTTTTTTAAACCTGTGGGAAAAATGACAAATATTTCCTGAACCAAGGCCTCTGAAAAACACTGTTGGACTCTGACCACCTTACTTCGCAAAACAGAGTAGGCTATTTTCTGTGAATGTGACTTCCGAGACTTCAGATTCATTAGCCGCTAGGCTAGGTAAATAACTAAAAGGATAACAAAGTGCAGTAAATGGTAAAACTATTTGCTCTACAAACCAGTGTGATTATGATTTTGATAATAAATTTAAATAAATAATGAAATAATATTATAACAAATAGCATAATGGGCTGTTTTTGTACAGGTAAAATAACTGGAAGCGAATAACACTGGAAGCCTTGCACATTCAAGTTACAAATGGCCGTGTCTGCTCTTAAAAATAAAATAATGTGGATAATGAGTAGCCTACTCTTATGTTTCTTGTATCACTCTGAGGTCTTTTCATATCAAGGTAAGTTAAAATAGTTCATCAGCTTTCTTGAATCAAAATAACTACTGATTGTAATAAAAATTGCCAGTAATAATTTTAATATAGGCTATATGGGGAGCATGCAACCTTTGTCAGAAGCTCAAGAGTCAAGTTCAAGCAAGAAAACGCAAACTAGATGGAAAAAATAGAAGATTTGTTACCTCGTAACCTAATTATGCTAGATAACTAATCAACAGAAAAAGTAAACTGATTTGAAATAAATTATAGGCCTAATGTATACTTTTTTATTATCGTTGAAATGTTCACCCTGTTGTTAGGCTGACTGTTTTTTCCACCCAGTGACTATCTTTCCTAGAGGAATCTTTATGATAGTCAAGTAAGATAATAATATAATATAATCTAAACTTAAATCAATATTTCATGTCCATGTAGCTGTGTAATTATGGGGATAATCAGCCACTCCTTATCACAATAATAAACCCCTTTAGAGTAATCAGGACTTCCAACGCCTGCGGTTCATCAGAGCGGAACTCTGTCTACGGCAGTATTTTCCACACCGACAGATATCTGAGTAACTCCTTCCGCTCCTGTTACAGCCTGTTTCCCACACAGCAACTGAACTGAGCTAACTGAACGATTACTGTTAAAGGATCCGTTCGTTTTACCATAGGTAAGTACACTAATAGTGTTTGTAAATAATAACCAACAACAGTATTGTGGTTTAATGAGACATTTGATTAGAAAAGAATGTAATCCGTTCAGCGAAATTAGCTTAACAGCAAATATAGGCTAACATTACTCAATGTCCACAACGTACTAACAACTAATGGTTTATATTTGTTTTTCTGTTTTGATTAGACTGAATAACTTTTGCTTTCCGAGCAACTCTTCATGATCTAAACTATTTCTTACTGTGCTTTAACTATTTCTGTTCCCCGAACACACAATCTGGAGTTGTTATTAACGTTAGTCCCCACCACCACTTGTTTTTGTATAGGAACGGAGAATGAAAGAGCCTAATTTCTCAGGGAAAGATTTACGAATGTTTAACGAAACTTGACTTAATATGAAATAAAATCAACTCGCCTCTTTTGTTGAAAACAAATCCGTATTTTGGAGAGAAACATAAAATGTATTATTTGAGTTCTAATGTGTTGAAGAATAGCAATAAATTAATTTGTATACCTCTGAAGAGGTTCAAGTTATTAATTTTCTTTCTTTGTGTCAGAAACAGATTTCTCTACTCAAAGATGACAGACCGTTACAACATCCACAGTCAGCTGGAGCATCTGCAGTCGAAGTACATCGGCACGGGCCACGCAGACACTAGCAAATGGGAATGGCTAGTTAACCAGCACAGAGACTCGTACTGCTCCTACATGGGCCATTTTGACCTTCTCAACTACTTCGCCGTCGCTGAGAACGAGAGCAAGGCTCGGGTCCGCTTTAACCTGATGGAGAAGATGCTGCAGCCATGTGGTCCACCAGCCGACAAACCTGAAGATGCTTAGGGCCATTGTGACTGAATCCCTTCTGGATGTTTTATAAGGCTGTGCTCTTGATATGTTTATTGAGAGAGAGGGAGGGGGAGAGAGATCGACCCTGGACGCATGGGGATTGTGGGTGCTCTTTAAATCATCTTGTTTGAGAACCAGTCAATGTTTTCTCTTTTTTTGTGATATTTTGTATAGGTTGTTTGCAAGTGTGTCTTGAGAAAATAAATTTGATACCCTCACTCAAATGCATTGATTGTATTGTTTTGTACAACATTTGGTTTAAGAAATGAATACTTTTATTCAGCAAGGATACTAAACGGATAAAAGCACAATTATAATTTTACAAAAGATTTCTTTTGTAAAGAATCTTTATAGTATTCACAATAATGTAAAGCAGCACAACTGCTTTCAACATTAATAATAAGAAATGTTTCCTGAGCAGTAAATCAGCATATTGGTGATTTCTGAAGGATCATGTGGAGTAATGATGCAGAAAATCACAGGAATAAATTACATTTTGAAATAGAAACATTATTTTAAATTGTAATAAAATTTCACAATGTTAGTTTTTACTACATTTTGGTCAAATAAATGCAGCCTGGGTTTTTATTAAATAATATAGTGACGCTAATGTAATGAGGTAAACGAGGTATCTTTATTTTGGGGGCTCTGAGTTGGTCTGGGAAACTGAGTGGGGGTTTAAGTCCGTAATCGATGAAAGACCTTACTATAGCAAGTACATTGTAAGGTTGGTCTAATAAGTAAATTTACTCTCAATGGGAAATCAGATCTAAAGTGTGGAAAGTTGCATCGATTCGCTTTGGTATATTGCTCTTTTACAAATAAATCAAGCGAACGCATAAAAAAGGGAGTGGATTTTTCCAATGTTAGTCCGATGAATCAGCGCAGAGGAAATTTGGCATCACCGTCACTTCACTGATAAGAGATTTGCAGTCTTTGAGCGTGACAGTCAGCGGTTGCCATTATCATAGCAGGCCAAATCCTCGCCAGCTGGCCCCACAGTTTGAGTTATTCTTACAACAGGGTAATTTCTGCAGTGTCAGGATCAGGAACAACATACTGGCACAGCAGATCACCGGTGGTGCTCATGCTGAAGAAGACCAGCTATTTTTAATTTAAAATGAGGAATAATGCTGAATTAAGCTGTTGAGGAGTCCAGAAAGTCTTAGAAAGATGCCTCAGAAGGAATTACGTGTAAAAATGCTGCACTTTAGCAGATGGTCATTTCTGTAGTAACAAACAACCCTTTCAGTCAGTCATTACCCTCTTACACTAACAGACTGAGCTCTTCTTTCAAACATAATCGTTGCTCTGAGAAAAGAACACCTGGGCTGACCACACAAAAAGACCACTGAGCAAACATTTAATGTCCTTCAGTGGTTGGCGCTAACCTTGATAAGCATGTGTTTAAGGACGTGGCTATTGCTACATTTAGTCAACCATAAAGCCATCATCTACATCCCTAATGATAAAATCTCAAACAGCCATAACTTCCAGCGGAAAGCAATTGAATATGAGCAGAGGAAGAACTGTCACATGCTAGATAAGTCTTAAGTCAGCTAGAGCCTAAACATGCTCAGAGATTAAAGGTCATTTTGCTCCAGCAAATCAGTTATGCACAATTAATTTGAAAATCTGTCTGTCATGCTGCAATTCAATATAAGATCATAGAGGTTTACATTTAAAACATTTATTTTTCTGAGTACATAAGCATATCTATGATTAAACATCTGAGAACAGATGCCAGCAACATCTGATTAGAGGCACAAGCAACTGGAGAGGAAAAACAAGTTAAAACAAGCATGAAATCAAATGGAGTGCATTTGGCGCCAATGACGACAGCACTGGTCATGTCTAAAAGGGCTTGATGTGAAAGGTGTGACCAGCCGACATATACAATATTTGCTCTGTATGTGTATGGCAGTTTTTTCCCCCCCAAGACTATTGCATATGTCATTTACTGCACTTTTATTATGCACACAGCTTCAAAGAAGGATGATTTGATGGGGCGGGGGGGGGGTCATTACAGATCCACAGTTAGAGCAAACACATGCACAATACTCAATGAATTACTGTGTAGTGCGTCACCGGGAAACCAGTTCAAGAGTACAGCAGACTCCTTTAGTCCTCTTACGCACAAAGATTTCCTGGACAAAATCCAGTATTTACAATAGCAAGCGTCTGATTTATCACTTACAATTATGACATGTTAATACAATCGTTTTGACTTAATATCGACATTCTAGCCACTGCAGGATAATGTCTCCTACTGTAAGAATCTAACCAGTATAGATACATTAAAATGGCTATATTTATATGCCAGTGCAATTACAATAAAGTAGCTTATTTTGAAATGCATCTTCACATAAAAAGGTTTCACATACAGTACCTAGTTAGCCTTTCACCTTGTCGAAGTATATAGATGTATGTTCAGAATAATTTAGTATGCACAGCATAAAATGTCATGTAATTGCTTCTAAATTCTACAATATGAATGATAAAATCTTACAAAAGCTGTACAAATGACATGTATGATCTCTACACTTAATAATCAAAGATTATAATGAAAGCTGCTTATTTTGCAAGGAATCCTCTTGTTTTGTTTTACTAAAATGCTCATGGATTTTACAGATGACTGCACCATGAAATGCACTCATAATGTTTGGTTTCTCAGCCCATTATCTTCATTAAGCATAAAATAATAAAATAGTGATCTGAGATCATTTAAATGTAATATATATATAACTTTTTCATTATATATATACTGTGTATATAATATATATACACTCACCTAAAGGATTATTAGGAACAACATACTAATACTGTGTTTGACCCCCTTTCGCCTTCAGAACTGCCTTAATTCTACGTGGCATTGATTCAACAAGGTGCTGAAAGCATTCTTTAGAAATGTTGGCCCATATTGATAGGATAGCATCTTGCAGTTGATGGAGATTTGTGGGATGCACATCCAG
This sequence comes from Rutilus rutilus, assembly GCF_951802725.1. Taxonomy (NCBI): domain Eukaryota; kingdom Metazoa; phylum Chordata; class Actinopteri; order Cypriniformes; family Leuciscidae; genus Rutilus; species Rutilus rutilus. The sequence goes on from NC_140225.1 coordinate 13,176,651, forward strand.
GGCACGAAGCTCCCATTCCACCACATCCCAAAGATGCTCTATTGGGTTGAGATCTGGTGACTGTGGGGGCCATTTTAGTACAGTGAACTCATTGTCATGTTCAAGAAACCAATTTGAAATGATTCGAGCTTTGTGACATGGTGCATTATCCTGCTGGAAGTAGCCATCAGAGGATGGGTACATGGTGGTCATAAAGGGATGGACATGGTCAGAAACAATGCTCAGGTAGGCCGTGGCATTTAAACGATGCCCAATTGGCACTAAGGGGCCTAAAGTGTGCCAAGAAAACATCCCCCACACCATTACACCACCACCACCAGCCTGCACAGTGGTAACAAGGCATGATGGATCCATGTTCTCATTCTGTTTACGCCAAATTCTGACTCTACCATCTGAATGTCTCAACAGAAATCGAGACTCATCAGACCAGGCAACATTTTTCCAGTCTTCAACTGTCCAACTTTGGTGAGCTCGTGCAAATTGTAGCCTCTTTTTCCTATTTGTAGTGGAGATGAGTGGTACCCGGTGGGGTCTTCTGCTGTTGTAGCCCATCCGCCTCAAGGTTGTGCGTGTTGTGGCTTCACAAATGCTTTGCTGCATACCTCGGTTGTAACGAGTGGTTATTTCAGTCAAAGTTGCTCTTCTATCAGCTTGAATCAGTCGGCCCATTCTCCTCTGACCTCTAGCATCAACAAGGCATTTTCGCCCACAGGACTGCCGCATACTGGATTTTTTTCCCTTTTCACACCATTCTTTATAAACCCTAGAAATGGTTGTGCGTGAAAATCCCAGTAACTGAGCAGATTGTGAAATACTCAGACCGGCCCGTCTGGCACCGACAACCATGCCACGCTCAAAATTGCTTAAATCACCTTTCTTTCCCATTCTGACATTCAGTTTGGAGTTCAGGAAATTGTCTTGACCAGGACCACACCCCTAAATGCATTGAAGCAACTGCCATGTGATTGGTTGATTAGATAATTGCATTAATGAGAAATTGAACAGGTGTTCCTAATAATCCTTTAGGTGAGTGTATATACTGTGTATATAATATATATATATATATATATATATACACACACGCAAAGATCAGTTATTTCTATTACATCTAAATAGACATTTTGTGTTAAATTTAGTATGTGGTAAAAAAAAAAAAACACACCACATGATTCTCAAAAATGATTCCAACACAAGACAATTTAATTAGAAAGAATGAAAATATGACCCTATAAGATCTACTGTAAGATTTGGCTTATGTTGGATACTGATAAAACATGAAGATATACATACACACTTTAAATATGAATATATCTCTCACTACAATGTGAGAATTTCAAATGTGTACACTACACCAATATATACAGACCCTTTCCAAAAAATTTGAATATCATGGAAAAGTTTATTTATTTCCATAATTCCATTCAAAACGTTAAACTTCCATAGATTATAGATTCAGGGCCCACAACTTAAACGATTTCAAGTATTTAGTTGTTTATTTGTACATAATTTGGGCTTCCAGCTCATAAAACCCACGAAAACAGGATTTAATTTTTTTTGAATATTACATGAAATCACACAGTAATTACACAGTGATACCATGCTCATTGAACCAGGTTTTGGTTATTTTGGCAGTGTGGGCAGGTGCAAATCCTGCTGGGAAATGAAGGAAGCATGAAGTGCTCTGAAATGTCCTGGTAGACGGCTGCGTTGACTCTGGATTTAATAAAGCACAGTGGACCAAAGTCCTCTTTTCTGATGAGAGCAAATTTTGCATCTCATTTGGAAACCAAGGTCCCAGAGTCTGGAGGAAGAATGGAGAGGCACACAATCCAAGATGCTTGAAGTCCAGTGTGAAGTTTCCACAGTCTGTGTTGGTCATCGGCTGGTGTTGGTCCACTGTGCTGTCCACTCAACACGGCCGTCTACCAGGACATTTCAGAGCACTTCATGCTTCCTTCAGCAGACAAGCTTTATGGAGATGCTGACTTCATTTTCCAGCAGGATTTGCACCTGCCCACACTGCCAAAATAACCAAAACCTGGTTCAATGAGCATGGTATCACTGTGTAATTACTGTGTGATTTCATGTAATATTCAAAAAAAATTAAATCCTGTTTTCGTGGGTTTTATGAGCTGGAAGCCCAAATTATGTACAAATAAACAACTAAATACTTGAAATCGTTTAAGTGTTGGGCCCTGAATCTATAATCTATGGAAGTCGTTTTGAATGGAATTATGGGAATAAATAAACTTTTCCATGATATTCAAATTTTTTGGAAAGGGTCTGTACTCCAATAATCCATACATCTTAAATGGTTCGATCATGAAATATTGATGAAATCTAGATAAATGTGATCTAAAATGGTGATTTTTAAATGCGATAGCTGTTCAACCAATATCTAACTAAATATAAACATTTAGAATGTTAATACAAGTTAGTGTGCTTTCTTACCCCTTTAAATGCTTCTCTGCGAAATAAATCAAGCCAATATACTGCAATATACTGTATTCACATATATCATACACAGACTGTACAATTGATTTGAAATAATTTAAAAGTTTCCCCAATTTCTAACAACATGAACAAAAAACAAAACAAAAAAAGTTAAAAGATGGACACAAGTGAGCGTCCAGCAAATTCTGTATTTGACATACAATCAGATATTATATAAAGCACCAACATGTGCAATAATGCAATACTGACACATTCTATAATGGACTAAAATAATGGACTAGAAGCCCTTTCCAAGTTTGAGTTAAAACTATTGTTTTACTACATTATATTGCTTGCAAAATCTTGTTCGGCACCACTGTTCTTAATAAAACTCACCATATTTATGTACAACCTAAAAGCCAAATCAATGAGACACTACCCGGAATTTGAGGAAAACTGTCATAATGTTTAGGGGAAAGTAAAATGCAAGTTAAATAAACATGGATTGTGTCATAAACATATGATGATAGTCTATTCCTGAACAGCAGTTATATAGAAGATATGTTACAACATGACCACATGTATATCAAGTAATCAGACTTTTTTAAGGAAAAAACAACACTGTAAAGGCACAACATAAATCTGATTACATTCTATTATACTGAGGATGGTATTAATCTGGATACAGAGGAATAATGGCAGTAATAAACCTGGACATCACAATGGACCTCAATATCCATGTAATGTACACAGAACCAGATATATGAGTCTTATAAAATGTTTTTTCACATGCATGGATATTCATAGATATTACTGGACTCTGCATGAATACAGCAAGAAATATGTATTATATACAACAACAAGAAAAACAATCCTCAGAGCTGCACGCATCAATAACGTAAGCCACTGTTGAGTCACCCGACGCACTCAGTTTTACACTGTTGTGCTGAAGTGAACCTTTAGAAAACATCAGGGACACTTTAAATGAAAAGTGTAAGTCTTGTCCTTAGTGTGTGCAAAAAATGTTCCTGATTTGAAAGAAAACATTGCATTGCTTTTTGAAGGTCTGAAGGTCTCTCTCTCTCTCTCTCTCTTCGATTCAGTTCATAATTACATTCCAGGCCCATCTTTAGCCACACTGTAGCCCCCTAGTGGCTGAAAGCAATAACCAAAGTGCATCCGGTGCCAGAGAAGAGCCGGCTGCCGCAGGGAGCCAGTCTGTTAGCCTCTCGGCAGGAAACATGGCGAAGAGACAGGAAGAGAGAGCCAGCACCCCCTCCACCAGGCACCGCCTCAGGGCCGATGAAACCTGCCACAAAACAGAGACAGCAGACGCTAGTTTGGCAGACAGGACACATAACAGATCTGAGCAATATTTAGAGGAAGAGAGGCATCTACAGTGGAAAGAGCAGCTGATAGGGTCTTTTTATTAGCAGCAAGTCTATTAACACGGCACTTGACGAATAGAGTCCTGCCAGATACATGCCGGAGGTGTCTAACACATCAGATAATGTAATTGTGCTTACAGTTTATACATTTCCTGAACCCATTCAGGGTGATTTGCAAAAACGACTGTGATGAAAGACATCATGTGACTTTTCGTTGTACTTCACGTTTACCCCATCATGCTCACATTACATTTTAAGAGACGTTAAGAGAAACTCTGTCAGCATTTACTAAGTCATTTAATGTTGTTTCAAACTTGCATGACTTTCTGTCTTCTGTTGAACACAAAGGAATATATTTTGAAGAATGTTGATAGTCAAACCATTTCAGTTCCCATTGACTTCCATTGTATTTTTTTGTCCATAGAATGAAAGTCAATGGCAACAGAAACTGTTTGGTTATCAACATTCTTCAAAATATCTTCTTTTGTGTTCAGCAGAAGAAAAAAAATACATACAGGTTTGGAACATCATCAGAGTGAGTAAATGCTGACATCATCAGAGTGAGTAAATGCCGTTTAATTTTTTTTGGGTAAAATATCCCTTTAAAGGCACAGTATGTAATTTTTGCCGTGCCGCTAGAGGTCGCTTATTCAAAACAATAACAAAGGGTTAGCTTGATGATGCTGTGAACGAGTGTGGAATCATGGGAGTTGTCTTCACCTCCACAGCAGATGGAAAGCAATCCGACGGGACTCATTATGTTCATGGCTGGGCTAATGTATTAAAGTTTTATTAACGTTACTGTGGTATGAAGTCGGGCGGACATTTTACGTTTTATTATGCTTATGTGCTGCAGTCAGCCACTGCCGCTCCTTTCGCTTTATGCATATTTTATGATTAAAGGTAAGATTTTATGATTTTAACATCCGACTCCTTCTTCCCTGAACTTGAACATTGTTGGTTACGTTTGATCTAATGAAATACCCGCAAATGCTTAATTACTACATACAGGTCTATTTTATTTGATGAATTAAAATTGTGGTGTAATGCAGAGCTGTTTTACTCGGTCAAAACAATCATACTAATATACATTTGAATGTGTTGAAAGTTATGTTGTAAAATTACTACAGTGGCTGGTAAGAGACCACATTGCTGTAAGCTAGATTAATATTAGAATATTGATAAAAGCTGGATGACTTGTGTTGCTAAATGCCATGCAGTTAATTTTAAAATATATTGTATGGAGGAGAAAATGCTGTATTAATGTTACTACAAATAAAGCTCTTTCTGATTATTCTATGTTCGCCATTTGACAAAATAGTGTTGTCTCTGAGACATGGTATAAACATGTTACTTGCTGTAAATCAATAGATTCATACAGTGTTGGACTACATAACAATGATTAGTTTTCTGTCGACAAAGGTATCCAAACGGTTGCTCATCTGTCTAATAAAATACATAATATATTAAAGTGGTTTCTACAGAAGTAAAACTAACAGAAATCTAAGGGAACAAAGATATGACATCGTTGACAGGTGACACAATGACAAAATCATACATTTTGTGCCTTTAAGAGGACCCTTTTCCTGTGGGAACAGCCACACTCTACCTCAGACAGATTGACAAACTCTGAGTGGTGGACTGAAGGTGAGTGAAAGGCTGATGTTCAATTATTATGAAAATAAAACAAAATACTGACTTCTAAAGAAACTTTCTGCTGACTGACTGCTTTATCTCCCACCACATCTTAAATTCCCATATTTACTGATTATACAATTAAAGCCGCACTTCGTAGTTTTTCCTCTTTGTCGCCATCTCTGTTCGAAATCTGCAATTGCAGTTATTTGCGGAATTATCAACTTTACGTGGGTTGTGCCTCGGCACGGCACAGCGCGGATGAATCCAATGTTTTGAGGAGAATGTGCGGCTGTCAGTCGCCGCGCCGGTGTGGATACTGTCATTCGCAATCACAGATTCCACTTTTTGGAAGTATGACCAACATAAGAATTTTCACCGGAAAATGTCACCTGAACAAGTAACATCCACTTTTGTTCTGACCAACTAAGGGAAAAAAAACATTCCAGTAAATCGCGCTGATTAAATCTAACGATCGCTAATCATATCACGTCAAACCGTGCAAATTATACTTTGTTCTCAAATTGTTAATGTTAACAACATCAGCATTGCATGACTACGTTTAATGCCCTTCCGATATTTATCCTTGTTTTCGTGCAGTCTCTTTTTCTGTAGCCACTTCGAATTCCAAAGTCTTTTGCATTTTACAACGGGTGAATCTCCAGTTGTCACTGGTGATTGTTGTTTGAACCTTTCTGGATCCGCCATCAAATAGATAAGTTTAATTATATCAAGTGCTGTGGGAAAAGGCTATAAATCTCCACCACCAACATCCTCACACTCATAGCCTACTAGCCGAGACTCCTTCTTTATGTGTACAGATGTGACGTAATGACGCAAAGACATGCTTGAATTTCCCGTGGAAATCCACCAGTACCACTGGAATTAAAAACATTATTACAAGCTTACCGTTTTGAATCGAGCTAAGGCAAGCAGATCGTTTTGAACACTGGCTGGTTATGTACTTGCTCAAACATTTATTTTGGATAATTTTTAACCCAAAAAAGTTACGGACTGCAGCTTTAATGTCAATTACATAATTACAAAAACTGTATCAATGACAGTTGACTTACTGGACTATAGCCAATAACCTTTCATCCTCCTGATCAGGCTGCTAGTAGAACACAAACGTACCTGGTAAACTGTTTGCTTTCTTCGTGGACTTCCATTTCTTTGCTTTTAAATTCATTAAGTTCTTTACGTATAGCAGCCTGTGACAAGAACAAAAAAGCCATTAGTGACGATGTGATCAAAATTGAAAACAGATGTGCTCCTTCTTATTTTTGTGGAGCAGTAATACATTTTTTCAGGATTCTATTGATGAATAGAAAGTTCAAAAGAACAACTTTTATTTAAAATAAAAATCTTTTGAAACATTATAAATGTTTTTATTATGACTATGTCAATTTAATGTGTCCTTGCTAAATAAAACTACTTTCTTTAAAAAAAAAAAAAATACACAGTTGTGTATTATAAAAACTGCACTATTCACATTATAATTATACAATATGTTAATATGCTGTTTTATGTTCAATGAAAAAAACAGCTCTTTTCATTATAATGAACTATTGACCACACAAGTGTTTGTGAATCACCATATTTTAAAGCAGCAGTCACATGTCCAGTAGATGGCATCAGTGACCATACAAAAGGCAAGAGATCTTCTGATATTGATGCAATATTCTCCAACTTATAAATGAGAGGACATTATTTCTCTTTATCTTTAGGACCATCAACTGTATAATATAAACTATGCATTTAACAATATAGACAGGTAATAAATGTGTTAATAAATGTTTATCACTCATAAATCGTGAGTTAACAGAGACCAGGGGTCTATAAACCCATAAAACTTTGTGTTCACCAACAAATAGAGCAGATAACAGGTTTAGAATGACATGAGGGTAAATATTTTAATAATTTTCTTTCTTTTTTTTTTTTTTTTAGATTGAACCATTTACAACTATTGAAGCATTTGTGCTTTAAAATATGCAAAAACCATCTAAAAGATCTGTAACACTTTACAATAAGTTTTCTTTAGTTAACATTAGTTAAACTACTTTAGTTATTTAACATGAGCTAAGAATGAACTATTTCTATAGCATTTATTTAAAAAAAATTACTAATACATTATTAAAATCAAAAGTTGTATTTCGTTAACATCAGTGCACTATGAACTAACATGAACAAACAATGAATGCCATTAACAAAGATTTATAAATATTGTAACAAATGTATTGCTCATTGTTAGTTCATGTTAGTTAATACATTAACTAATGCTAACAAATGAGACTATTCTAAAGTGTCACCAAAAGATCTTTAAATCTACATAAATGAAAATGAAGCAATAATGTATTAGCTTAAGATTCCCATAGTCCCAAAAATGATAAATTCAAATATTTATTCAGAAAATAATTAAATTAAATAGATTATAAGTTAAATTAAAAGTAAAAAGTACTAAATTTAGTTTAACAATTTTTTTTTTACCACCAAAACATTATCTACATTTTTTTTTTAATCCTCGGGACAATTCTGTTTTTTACAATGGGAAAAATGATGCTCCAACATTTTTGCATGTGCATAAGTGTCTTCACAATTCTATGCAGCACAGCATGCACAATTTAAAGCAACAGTAAGAGAGAGGAATGGCTTACTTTGTCTGCAGGGGTCAACCTGGTCCAGGGCTTGTCAGCACGCCGATCATAGTCTTTTGCGTCTGTGACCTCCACATATTCATTGAACCGCAAAATTCTACGTGCCACGAGTTCTGCGACTGTGGGCCGGACGCTGAGCTATACAGACACAGAGCAATTCCTTTAGTCACCTTTTAATGTGTGTGCAGTCTCCTTCAATAGGAGTTAAACATGTTCCTTCTAGCCTACTGTAAGTAATACCTTATGTGAGTGAAACAATGAATGGCAAACAAAAGCGCAAAATGAAGCACGTGATGGTGGATGTGACTGACTTTACAAGTGAAAATATTTAGAAGTGGTTTCTATACCTGCAGTCATTTTGTCTACAAAGTACTGTCTATTATTGCAGTTTCAGCCAGAACAGGTCAACTTTGAGGAAAATCTCGGTAAATGACTATTGAACTAATTTATAGATCAGTCCATTTAAATTCTCTGCCCGGATTCTCTCAATAACAGGGCATTAGAAGCATACTAAATTAGGAGGGCCAAATTAAAATGGCCAGACTTCCAGACACTTCTGGCCACCACTTCTACAACACGTCAGGAATATAAATCTCTTTCTCACTCCCCACAACACCTCACACATTACAATTAAGACTTAGCTAGTGGGTTAATGACATGATCAAATTGACTCTTTAATCTATTTGTATTAATCTAGCTATTACATCTTAACTTATTAAATAATAAATTCAAGTACGAGCCATTTAGTCAAGCTGATTAGTTCAAGACCTGTTCTTTAAAAGTGATGCATTATTGAGATACTAGACACATTTTTTTTTTTTACTTCCTTGTAAGGCCAGCAGGTGGTGTAATGTCCCACAATGATGTCACATTTATGATTTTGATTAATGACAATTCATAACTTCATGGAGCATTATGCTAAAGTAACAGGTTGTGTGTTGTTTAAAAATTAGAGCAATACATTACATTTATACCTGTAATCTTTCAATATCTGACAAAAAAAAATCATACATTTATTTCAAATAAATTGAAATGACAAACTAATTCATAATTATAGGATTTTAAAAACAAAAATTTGTCAGTTATAACCTTATCTCATAATTTAAGAACTTATGTCATAATTATTATTTACCAAAGCATGATTTTATTTCTTATGTAGCAGAAATCCATACATTCCTGATAGATTGAACAAATGATGAGAATTTGACTTAAGAAAACTAGTCGATTGCAGAAGGTTGTACCTTTCGGGACAGTCTTCTTTTAATCTCCTGCTTGGCCTCTTGTTCTTCTTCCTCATTTTTCTCTAAAGGGATATAAGAAAGATGATTTTGTTAGTTTTTATCTTATTTATTTATACTGATATTTGCTCTGAAGTTTAAATATTAAATATTTGACAATTATTGCAAAACAGAGAACTTTCCATTTTAGCACAACCAAGGTCATTCAAGACTAAACCACATGTACCCGACAATGTTGATTTTTAGTCCTCCTTGTCAGTAAGTGATCAGAGTACAGTGAAAACCAGCTTAGCTTAACAGTAAATAATGGTCTAGAATGAAAGCATGCTCACTGATGAGTCCAAAATATGTTTGTGTAACACTGGCCAAAAATACTGAATATGCCATGTGACCATGAGCATTTCTTAAGGATTCTTTATCTATCCTACGCTGACCGATTGCTTTAAATGGTCCGTAAATCCATTTTCTTTTAAGTTAGTTAACCTAACAATTCGAAGTGTTAGTTTACTCATATAATATCTTCAGTTACCAATATCACATTACAACTCTAGAATTGGGACATTCCCTTTACAGGATATGTGCAGCCAAGATCTCAGATAAGCAGTGAGCTTCAGGCAACTCTTTGATTAAATGTTTACACCTCCTTGTTTGTCGGCATAGAGCTTACGGCTTGTTTGAGCTTCATCACATTCCTAGTCTTCATCAATTACATCACACGAAACAAAGGCAAAATGACACCGTGACTGAGACACATAGAGATGCCCGTGACTCAATGAACGCGTCTCCAACATCAGAGGCAGTAATAAGCAACAACAAACATTGGAGCCCAGGGCATCCCAAACAAAGCAACTGTCTACGAACTATGTAAATGAGATAGTGACAGGAAACATACGCTTCAGAATATTTCGCTGCTCGAGCTCTTCTGTGGTGGGCCTTTGACTCAGCCGTCTATGGGTGGAAGAAAACAAGAGTCAGTTTGTGAGGAACCACAGAGACTATTGATGAATCTTTAGCTTGTGTTTTGTAAAGAAATTCATAGGTGCCCACAAAAAAAAAGTGTATCCAAACTTTTGAATGATTGGCAACGTTAGTATCCAATATATTAGCAGTACAGATCAGGATGGTTTAATGTACCTCACTAGTTTACAGCCGATCTGCTGCCACAGCTCCTGACGCTGCATCTCTGAGGTCCGCGGGAGAATGTTCTTCTCTTCTAGCTCCTTCATGCTGGGCCTGTTTCCAAGTTTGATAGCAAGTGTGTCCCTGCGTCGAATTTTGATGGCAAGGGAGCCTATTAAAAAGAAAAACAGGGATGCATGATAGTATATTGGTAGCATATTTGTTATTGATCATAGTTGTTGTTTTTAAATGTATCATTATAGGTTGATTGGATATATATTGTACATAACGATTCGGATATTCAATTGTGACTTGGATTGTAATTTCATTTTTACAATTAGATTACCTTTGCGGTCATCTAACACTCACTTGGTTCGATTGCCTGGTCTGAATCTGAGTTCGATTGCTCCCCCTCCCCCCGCGGGATTTCGTTCACATTATATTATTTGGGTCCCTTTATATGCGGACTAGGGTACGGTTCACGGGTGTGCACAGAGTTCGGAAAACAGCGTTCATCAACACCGAACTCTGACATTAATCGAACCCAGGTCGCACTAAAAGTGCTAGTGTGAAAGAACTTTAAAGTTACCATGAAATCAAAATTGACCATTCTTATTTTTTTTTTATAGAAAGATGCAGTATTTATTACAAAATATCTTGTCGGAATAAACAAAAGGGAAGAAAATCATGCCGACTTTAAAAACGCTGAAATTAGTAAGAATGTAAAATGAATCAAAATCACAAGTTTTCATATTGCACATTATAATGTTGTGATTCCTAATTCACTTGTAGCATTTAAAATGGTAAAGAATTTCAATAGGGGCCATTTATCAGTTCTTAGCCCTGATTGGCTCATCTGCATCGGACAGAGCTTTAGTACCAATGCAACCTTAGAATAAACTTAATATATTTGCATTCTGACACCAGTGTAACAGTGTGGAAAGAACAGAAAATGAGAAACAGGCGTCAGTCTTTGCAGGAATGTGCTCTGCATTGTGTACTGGCAGCAAAGTCTGCAGAGTTACCAGCATGTCAGAAAGTAACGCTGACTAGAGACAGCATGTTTTTCCAGTTTGACAAACTAAAGGCTTGGACATCCGCTTTGCCAAAATTCTTTGAAGTTACAAGAGAAACTTCTAAAATGCAGTTACCAAGAATGAAACCTCCAAGAAATGTATCGCCTGTACTTGTGTTACGGGTTTTGATTATACATAAACATCAGGGTGACGACACGTACATTTACTAGAATAATCTACGTGCATATCCAGAAAAGCAGAATATTTAAAGCTTTTCACTTACATGATTTTAATTTGGCTCAATTTTTTATTGGACATAAAATGTAGAGAAACAAGGGGTTTAAACAACTAGACTTGAACACGTACTAGAGGTATACTCATCATCTTCGTCCTCCTCTTCTTCGTCCTTGTAGAGTATAGGTCCATCTGAATCATCCGAGTCGCTGGCCTGGTTTTCTCGAATGGAGTCAGGAATGACGGTCACCTCTGGGCTTTCCACATTGACGGTTTGTTGTCTCTCTCCCTCTGCAGTCCCAACAATCCTACAAAAGGCCAAACACTCATTTAGTTTACCTAAAATATTCATTAGGATGAGCCGTTATCATAATCAGGGAAAGAGGACAACATACTCAAGACTTTAAAGAGGTCATAACATCATTCATTTTTTAAATTAATATTTTCCCTGAGGTCCATTTATAATGTTAGTAAAGTTTTTTGTGCTAAGAGAGTCATAATATAGTTTTTCATGGCCATTTTCTCTCCTCTCTCTAACTGTTTGAACTAAATGGTTCGTTTTTGGCTGCTGTGCCTTTAAGAAACTGCCACTTCACACATTTTAAGTAGCATCTCTCCTGTTGATTCATTTTGATATAACACCTTCAGAGCAGTTGTAATGCTGCAATGCTGTAGGTTTGGCTAAAAAAGTCCAAAACCTGAATCTGCAGTAAAAGAGTTTCATCTGCATGCTCTGAGACGCAAGTCATTTATGATGCAGGAAAAAAGAGCCACCGTTTCTTCACCGATTGCGGCAACTTTTTATTACAGATATTTTGCCAGGAATTTCCCAATTTCCCAGGGAGAGGACATTTTGTTCTCTTGGACACATGGGAAGGAAACGCTGCTTTATTCACAAATGCTTTATGCAATATTCCAATTTTACTCATAAGTTAAATTCGCAACTTTGGGTGGAAACACACCGATTGAAGACTGCTGAAAATTCATCTGTGCCATCACAGGAATAAATTACGTTTCAAAATATATTAAAATAGTAAACAGTTATTTTAAACTGTAATAATATTTCACAATATTACCGTTTTACTGAATTTTGGATCACATAAATGCAAAAAGTAATCTTACCGACCCCCAAACACAGTGTACATTATTGTAAATTTACCCCAATCTCATTAAACGTCTGATTGGAGGATGACACACAGCATGACTTATCTTTAGGGGAAATATATTGACATGCACATGTGCTATATAATCAATATTAAAAGCACAACATTAGAGGAATACAGATTTTACAAAAAATAACAACATGTAAACTGACCTTTGTATCTGGTCTGCCGCTGTCCTCTCTTTCTCTTCTTCGCTCTCTGTGCTCACAGGTTCACCTAAATTGTCTGAGGAGAGTTCATTTGAGGATCCAGTGAAGGATGTTTCCTCTGTGGCTTGGTTAACATGAGGCTGACTTTTGTCCATCTCGGCAGAGGACTCGGAAAGTTGATCGGCACCCTTCCCATCCGGAGATTTCTCCTCTGCTTTCTCATTAACATTTGAGGTTAATTCTTTTTTCCTTTGGTCCTTCTTAGAGGAGCTTTCCGCAGTCTCGGACGGGGTTTTGGAAGGGGGCCGCGGTGACCTGGAGGGTGCAGGTTTTTTGGCAGACTTGGCTTGTGCTGCTGTTAGCTCCGAGTTGTTGTTCTTTGGGGTTTTCGAGCAGGTCGATGAAGATGATTGACCCGAGGCCTGAGTGGAACTCTTGGATGTGCCTGCAGTTTTCTTAGGATTCAATGTTTTTGCTGTGAAGAAATTCAGAGAAATAAGAGAATTAGAGATCTTAAAACGATAAGTTAATGGCTACACCAAATGGCGGTGTTTTAAAAGCTTTTTCTAAGAATAGAAACGGATTACTTGTACTAAGACAACATCACATAGTGCATTTTCACATGCAGGTTCACCACTAAAAAACAACCTTCCTATGCGAAGGTCACTGCTGACCAAATATATGAGTTTAGTTTGACATTCACAGGAGCCAGGAAATTCAAAACACTATAAAATAAATAATCTGGGGTTCTCACATCGAGTTATGTATTCATTTGCTGAAATTAAGAATATTAAAACATTACGAATGAATAAATAACACATTTATAAAAAAGTGCTTCAGTTAAAAGAGGAAGCTGTCAAGCCACCAATGATGGGACACAATGGACAGGTAAAAGGATAAAGGAACAGCACAGTGTGGAACAATGAGCCCCTGTTTTATACACAATTACATGAGTGTGGTGTACATGCACAAAGTCCTGGTTACATGCAAAATGCAGCACATTTATTATACCATTATATTCAGACACAAAGGCAAACATCAATACAAGATTATAATATGTTTAACAATGAGACATGTAACGCAAGCAGAATAACAATACAAGAAAGCCATACTGGGTCACAAATGAGTCAGGATACCACTTTGCACAGTACTGGACAACATAAACCCAAACTAGTTAAAGCATGAATCCAGCAAACTGCACATTTGCCCATTCTCAAACAAATGTAGATCGATTTTGCTCACATTTCTGACAGCTTTTTTTGTTCTTCGAAAGACCAAGTTGGTTCCCAGCTTGACTTGTCAGGGGGAAAGAGGTGCAAGCAGGAACCCCTCCATGCAGAGCTTGTTCCCCACACATGCAATCACAATGCTCTATTCTCAATACTGACACGTGTACTCACCATTGCCACGAGTGGCAGTTCGGGTGGTTTGTTTGGGTGGAGGAGCGGAGACCTGCTTATTGGTGGTCTTGGTTACCTTTTTACCCCCTGCTTGGCCACCTTTCTTCACACTCGAGCTTGTGGCCTCACCAGAGGGTTTTGGGAGTGTGGTCTGGTGTTTTTTAGTAGGGGTTTTTGGAGCGGTTGACTCACTGGTCTTTGGGCTGGGCTTGCTGTCATTCCTCTCTACTGAGCACAGAGGAGCAGAGCACCCTAAACGGTCATGTCAGCACATAATCAAATAGTATAAATAGAGAATTTAGCTCAAAATTCTAATTGGATAAGCTAAGTTTTAAGCCATTTTTAATACACAAATATGACCACACATACATTACATCAAGTAGTAACTGTGAACTATATTAATTGGCTGACAAATTATATATATTGTCATATATAATGACATCATTTTATTCAGCAAGGAAGCAATAAAATGATCAAAAGTGACAGAAAAGACTTTTAAATTGTTACAAAAGTTGTGCTTTTGAACTGTACATGAATCAAAGAATCCTGAAAATATTTTAAGCAGTTTAAACTGTTAAGCATTAAGCTGTTTTCAACATTATAATAACAAATGTTTCTTGAGCACTATATCAGCATATTAGAATGATTTCTGAAGGATCATGTGACACTGAAGACTGGAGGAATGGCTGCTGAAAATTCTGCTTTGCCATCACAGGAATAAATTACATTTTAAAATGCATTAAAATAGAAAAGTAAAAAATTCAACAAAAAAAAAAAAATGCAGCCTGGGTGAGCATTAGAAAAAGACATAAAAAAATATCTTGATGACTGTGTGTGTGTGTGTGTGTGTGTGTGTGTGTAATTATTATTAATTTAAATGATTTATTAAACTATTTATTAATTAAACCTTAATCTCTTGGTGGCATTTTTTATAAGCGTTTATAATGGGTGTTCTTGCACAGCGCAAACGCCTCAAGTTGCTTTAATGCTTTAGCGCATCTATTCCCTCAGCCTCTTCAAAATTAACCCCATGAAAAATAAATTATTTTCATTGGTTGGAAGAAAAGTGGTGGAAACAATTACAGAACTGTTGTAGAACATTAAAGAGGAAGAAATTATACAAATATAATTGTTGACGTTTCCCTTGCATGTCTTGTGTGCCCACAACTTATTATGAAAAGAAAACTTCCAAAATGATGTCAGTCTAAATGGCACATTACCCATAAAAGGATACAAAGCATCAATACAAAGCAGAACATCCATCATGTTATAGACTTTATGCGCCAGAGAAACGAGAGCGCTGCCATCTTTAGAATATTGTCTTTGAACTTCCGGTTTTGCGGTCGCTCTGTATATCTCTGGCATTGCTGTCAAGGAGTAATTAGCTTTTGAAGTGGATTTACTTTATGTAAAGTTAACGAAAGTTATCATGAGGATTGTGTTGTTTAAAGCAGATGTCTTAACAAATGTCAGTCGACCGGGAAGATTTTAAAATGAGTCGTTCATTCATCAATCCGCAAGATCGCAGTGAAAATACAGACCGGAAGACAAAAGACAACGAGCGCCGCGCTACATAAGGTCTATTATTAAAAAAGGTTTTATTATAGCTTCAAAACCAAATCTGCTGAACTATACGGCACATTAGACACTAGTCGGCACCTCACCTCTTAAGAAGCTCAACAATCAAGAGATGTTCATTAATGACACATAAAACAAACTTCAACAGAAACAAAAATAACCTCCTCAGGAAATGTTCTTGTTCTACAAATAACTTCATTTGTACTGTTTATTAAAACCTTGACCACAGTGAAATGTGGTGAAAATGAACAAGATAAAACTGTTGCTCCAAAGCTGCTCACACTTCCTCTAAATAATGCAGTTCATTTCTATCTTTTGACTGACAGTCTTTATCAACCCATTTTGATACATTGCTCTTTGCACACGCGTTGATTTCACTAATGTTGTTCAATCACAATGATATATGAAATGATATGGATGGTGTGATGTGCAAAAAATAAAATTGCAACAAAATACGGTGAAGAAATTTTCCAAAACTCCAACATAATCATGCTGCAAAACCTATGAAAGGACCCACCAGTTAGACTAAATAATTTTAGTCATTAGTGGCTTGAGCTTAAAACATTTAAAAAAAAAACACATTATCGGTACGGCCGGACATGTTGAAGACTTAACCATCTTTATTTTGCCCAGTTTTACCAGATTAAACAGAAAACTGTACCTTCTGGGTCCTCTGCCACAACCGCCAAGTCTTTTTCTTCAGGGACCAGTTCTGGTGTTTCAATGTCCACTTTGACCTTTTCAGTAACTCCACTGGGCAATGCATGACCATTCAAGGTCTCTGTGTTCAAAGGATCATCTAAAGATAGACAAAAATGGCTCAGTTATCATGGAACCAATACGACATGCCTGCTATTCAGTAAAAACACAATTTTGTTCCATTAACATTTAAGTCATCCTGCAGATGTTCAAAGACTGAGAGCTCAATAGGTCGGACTGTGATTTTCTGAAAGGCACTACATATAAAAGTATTAGTGAGAGACTTTACTCTGACTCAGAACAGCAGAATCCTTCCCAATCTTCTGGCTCAATTTCATCATTTTGGATGTGTGTGAACAGCAAGTCCAGGAAGGTCTTAGCTTTTATTATATGGATAACATCAATTAAAGCTATTTAATGGAAAACATTCCTGGGTGGTAGAAGAAATTAATAATCTTTAATTGAATCTTTAACCCCCTTTGCTTCTCATTTGTTTATGGTTACTGGTTATGGTAATGCATTTTTCTTCTACTGTAGGTGATGGTACCATAGTGGTTAAAGATTAAAGATCGCATCCGATAACCCACTAGCACCACTTTACATATGAAGTAACAGAGATCCTTTAACCTCATTTAAACATGCTGCACGGAAATGCCTTTATATTGTATTATAAATCAATTTAGACAATAAACAATCTAATCATTCTAATGAGTCATTCCTTTAATTTCACAGAAAACAGCTCAGCATCACATTCACTTGCTTTATTTAAAATCTCACCTTGGTCTGGAATAAGGACACCTTTCCTTATGAGCTCTTCTCGAGTTTGCCTGGTGGATATTTTCCTCTCCAGAACTACAAAGATGAAGGACATATCAAGACATCATTATATCAAGAACACTATATGGTTACTATAGTTCACAGAGTTCAGTAAAAGTGCAGGCTGCTGCCAGCTGTAATATGTTGTGTGCAATAAATGTTATGATCCGTGGTGTGTCTACTGTATCCATCCAACTTAAATCACCACTTGAATATCATGCTGGATGATGTAACTTTCATGAAGTTGTGAGAAAGCATTAAGAAAAGCCAATAGGGTATAAATGTGATAACTACATTCTGAATATACTGTACATAGATGGATGTACTGTCCCAAGTATAAACATTAAAGCAAAATGCTATTAGGGATATACCTTTGGAGAGGTCCTGAAACTTGTCACTGGTCCTCTTCTTTCTCCATTTCCAAGGTTTAAAAATCTTGCCCAGAGAAGAAAGCTTTCCACCCTTTCCTTTCAGCTGAGAAGACTGCGAGCTTCCCACCACATCACAGTTGGCCAGAGAAGATTTTTCCAGACCGTCCACTAAAAGTGAATCAAAAGCAAGGAAAAATGAGAACATTGAATGAAATGACCTCAAGACAATGGAAAATAGCCAACAGGTTTTTACAACAAGAAATACTTGTGTGAATGATTGTTTCTGACCATAACAACATACATTAAAGGGTTAGTTCACACACAAATGAAAATTCTGTCAGTAATAACTAACCCTCATGTTGTTCCAACCCCGTAAGACTTTCGTTCATCTTGGGAACACAAATTAAGATATTTTTGATTAAATCTTTTTGAGTCTCACTCCTCCATAGGCTTCTCTGTAATTGAAACTTGCCGGCCCAGAAAGTTAGTAAAGACAATGTTTAAAATAGTCCAAGTGACTACAGTGGCTCAACCATAAGTTTATCAAGCAACAAGAATACTTTTTGTGCACAAAACCCCCCCCAAAATAACGACTTTACTCAACTATTCATTTTCTTCTGTGTGGGCCTCTGAGTGAAGTTACGTAGTGTAACAGCGCAGCGCTTCTGGGTTGTACGTCAGAACGTAGGCTCACTATTGGCCGACGCTGGTCATGTGTGTGATGCTGGCCAATTCAACCCAACAATACAATTCAAAACAATACAACCCATAAGCTCTGCGCTATTACACTATGTGAATTCACTCAGAGGCCCACACAGAAGAAAATTATTTTTTGTTTTTTTTGCGCACAAAAAGTATTCTCGTCGCTTGATAAACTTACGGTTGAGCAACTGTAGTCACTTGGACTATTTTAAACATTGTCTTTACTAACTTTCTGGGCCGGCAAGTTTCAGTTACAGAGAAGCCTATGGAGGAGTGATCCAGCTCTCAGATTTAAAAATTTTCATTTTTGGGTGAACTAATCCTTTAAGGCACCTTCAAGCAGCAAGAACAACTAGCTGACTCTTTCCATGAATAGCATACAAAAACTGTATACAAGAGCCTGAAACAGATTAATACTTTTACTCAAGCAAGGACAAATAAAATAGTTCAAAAGTGACTAAAGACATTTACAATGTTACAAAAGATTTCCATTTCAAATAAATGCTGTTTCTATTCATTAAAGAATCCTGAAGAAATATATATATCTCAGTTTCCACAAAAAATATTTAGCAGCACAATTATTTTCAACATTGATAATAATAAGAAATGTTTCTTGATCACTAAATCAGCATATTATAATGATTTCTGAAAATTCAGCTTTGCCATCACAGGAATAAATTATACTCAGAAATATTTTAAAATAGAATTACTACTTTTACAGTTTTTTTTATTTTTAATCAAATAAATGCAGTCTTGGTGAGCACAAGAGACTTCTTTCAAAAGCCCTCAAAAATCGTATGATGCGATCAACCAAAATGCATCTTAATACAAGGTGTAAACAGGGCCTTAGTCAACAATGACCCTTAATCACAGAACAGATCGATTATTTTAGGTTAGGTGCTCACTTGAAGTGTAAGGTTTGCAATTGTGATTCAGCCAAGAATTGAACTCTCTTCCACCCCACCCTGACAACTACATCATTTATTCTTAGCTTGCAAAAAGAAGACACATTTCCACAATCCACATGGCCCACGCAAAGAGATATTAAACCCGTTCATCAAACACAGGCTAATCCAACAGAACAGCAGACCTAAAGTCACAGACACACCTCGCCAGATGAAGTGTAAAATGATCACAAGAGCATTTTCCACATGGCTAAATGAGATCAAAAAACTGAAAACAATAAACAAAGAGTCAGGCTCCAAAGCAGTGACACCATTTATCATTTTAAGAAATCCATACACGCTTACAATTGTTCTCAACAGAATTACAGCAGAGACCCCGGTCAGTGTGTGCATGTGTCATTGTTATTTTTGCCAGGTTTTTCATACAATGAAAGTTACCAACGTTGTTTGGACTACGAATATTCCCTTAAAATCTTTTTTTTTTGTGTTCCAGAAGAAAGTCATAAAGCACTGTTATAATAAATAAATAAATAAATATTTACAAGAAAATACGATTCCAGAATTTATTAAAAAATGTCATGTTTAATTCAATTTGTTAGGCTACTTGACATTTCTTCGTAATTATTTGTTTCAAAGTAAATCCTAGAGCATTTTTTTCCAGTGATGTCTAGGAGGACATGAAAGTGAGTAAATTATGAAAGGAGAGGAGAAAGTAACTTCCTGGCTCTTGGGTTTGAACTATGAGATTGAACTATGATTCAGATGGAAAATAACTTTTCACAACTGTCCATTACTAAAAATCGCCACACACCCAAACGTAGCTTCACATTGACATTTACAACACATTTCCGATGTAGTTTGATGTAGTTCACTCTGTGTCCTTAATGTAGTTTCATAAGATCCTAGATGCATAGATTTGTTGTCGCAGTGCAGAAAACAGTGTCTTGTTCTCAGCATGTCGACAACACAAACCTAACTGTTCCAGAATTCAACTACAACTAGGTGTTTGAGAGTGGGTCAAAGTAGACACTGTTCTCAGGCAGCCAATGAAGACCATAGACTGATATGCAAATCTGTTACAAACCTATGTAGCTTGCTGCAAGAAGTAAGACTGGAATTACTGATAACTTCTTTCAGGCAGTTTAGAATCAGTTCTTTCCATTTATCATGGAATCTTCACACTGAAAATATAAACTTGAAAAAAAAAACACTGGCATTACTGATAACACTGGTCGGTGTGGTGTTGATATTGTATCTAATTTGCAGGCATCAGGGAGCCACTATGAGTTTGCTGTGCATTGAAATCGCTTTTCAATCCTCGCTTGCGAATTTGCAATCGCGCGTACACTTTGTATAGGGAGCGGCAGTACTGATCGCACAATTTACAAGATAAGAAAATATGTCAATGATGATTGTCAACACAAAGGAAGATATTTTGTAGAATGTCAGTAACCAAACAGTTTATGGGCCCCATGGATAAGAATGGGAAAAAAATACTATGGAAGTCAATGGGGTCCATCAACTGTTTGGTTACCCATATTCTTCAAAATATATTCTTTTGTGTTCAGCAGAAGAGAGAAATTCATACGGGTTAGGATCAACTTGAGGGTGAATAAATGACAGAATATTTGGGTTAACTATCCCTTTAAGCACCAAAACTACACTTCAGCTACACATCAATATACCACTTACCTGGGCAATGAAATGCTATAATCTGTTAATATGGCCGCCCAACACACACATCTTCCACAAGCATCATGAAACATCCTGAAGTTTTTTAAGGAGTCCAAAATCTGACCAGCAACCAGGATATTTTTCACACAGAAAGGTGCGAAACCCAAACACGAAGCCCGTTTTTCACAATGCACGGAGGGATTTCATTAGCGGACATGTAACAGGAATGTGCTAGATAGCATGCCTGTGGTCTTTTCACCACCATCATGAGAATGCCAAAGCGCCTCTTCACTAATCAATTCTCCCTAAGGAGCCACTGACCCTAAACTTCATTGGCCTGTCAACAGCCAGTTGGCCACTGATTGGATTATTAATAGAATGTGTTACTCCCAGAACTCCCAGTGATGAGTGCAGTCCCTGAGATCAAAACCTCAGAGGATCAAGCACAATTAACACAAAGAGGACACCGGTTCACAACTGAGCAAGCAGAATTCATCTGAAGGGCACAGATGAACATGTGTGGATGCTGCAGAACAAAAGTAGAGCCACAGTACACTGTTGAAATGTACATAATGCCAGTTTGATACTAACCAACATGAGGTCATAGTTGCATGGAATGTTTTGCAACAAAAATTTTGGGTGTAAAAAACACCCCAAAATTTTTATTCTGTCATAATTGACTTACCCTCCTGTCGTTCCAAACCCGTAAGACTTTCGTTCATCTTCGAAACACAAACGAGGATATTTTTAATGAAATCTGGGAAATTTCTGTCCCTCCATCGACAGTCCACTCAACTACCTATTTGCCGAATCAAAAAGTTCATAAAGAGATAATCCATAATGAATTGAGCAGTTTAGTCCAAATTGTCTGAAGAGACACGATCGCCTTATATGAATAACAGATTGAATTTAGGCTTTTATTCACATAAGCATTCACCAAACATCAGTTGTGGTAAACGGAAGGTCAAGGCTTGCTTGACGTGCGAAAACCAATGAGGTTCATTCTCGTGTTACACAGCACGTTTGAGCTTCTGCAAGAACCAATAAGGTTTGTACGGTTGAGCTTTTTATGTTCGCTGATCAATGTTTATATGTGAATAAAAGCCTAAATTCAACCATATTAATCATATAAAGCGACCGTGACTCTTCTGAAAATTTGTACTAAACCGCTCAATTCATATGGATTAGTTTTACAATATCTTTATGAACTTTTTGAAGTGACAAAGTAGTAGTTGTGTGGACTGTCAATGGAGGGAAAGAAAGCTCTCAGATTTCATTCAAATATCTTAATTTGGGTTCCGAAGATGAATTATGGGTTTGGAACGACATAAGGGTGAGTAAATGATCAGAGATTTTTTATGTTTAGGTGAACTATCCCTTTAAGATGTTTAAGTCTCTGATATAAACTAAGTTCTAATTCAGTCAGTGAAAACTCAAACTCCAATTCAATTCCAATTTGCATAATGTTTTAGCAAAAACATATATCTGTTCATCAATTTGTAGTTTTATAATGGAGCATATAATTGAAAATGACTAATAAATATTCTTCCTTGTGTTCATTTATTGAAAAAATAGGGTGAAAACAGAAAACACACCTTAATTTGGGTCTTGGCTTAATTAGTAGTTTAAATGAAACAATGGTTGCAGAGCAACTACTACAATATATAAAATATAGCCTATTGAATATCACCAAAATGCTGAATAATATGGAGAATTTTTTTTAGCCATACCATTCAGATCTGTATTGTGGCAAAAATGCTGCAAATATTGTTTTATATTATCACATTTGAGTTTGTACAGCTGACTAAATTCCTCACTTCCTCTTTTGTATGGAGAGGCCACTGAAAATGCATCAAACATGACAAATAATCATGAGGACCTGAAAACAAAAGACATCAGTTATTAAAACCTCTAAGGCTTTCAAAGAAGGCATGTGAGACTTAACGGTTAAAAAAGTTCATGGGAGTCATATTTTAGTGCAGCTCATATCAATATCCCTGACAGCATATTTCTTACAAAACAATCACACATTTGACTTGCCTTATGCTTCTAAAAATAAATACAAAGCAGCTGTAAAGAGAGATCTGGGGGTAAGTGATGGCTAAAAAAGCCACTCTGCCTGAAAATGAGTTCATTATCTCAACACCTTTTTTTTTGTTTAAGTCTTGCTAGTCAATAAGTTAGCAGAGGACGTTGATAAAAGTGTAAAAGATGCAGCTTGTTTTTGACAACAGGTAAGTGGATAAGGGCAACAACGAATGCTAAATCTAGGACTGTATTAAAATTTGCAGGCAGCATTTGAATACCACATCCCCAGTTCCTCATGATACAAGGAAAATAAAAAAAGGCAATTTCAGTCAACACTTTGTTCCCCTATTGACAGACAGGAAATGCCTATGATTTTAATGGCCTTTCCTATAAAATGATTTAAAAGAACTAGACCAATGACAAAAACAGCACTGACGATTTCTGGATCTAATTAATAGAGAAGCACTCAGTGCCATTCAACCAAATCTTCGCTTTGCCAAAATTATGTCCAGTTTTCATTTCTGTGGCCTTTCAAATCCAGTACAGTTGCTAGGCTATATATTTCAGACTCAGTCAAAACAATTTAAAGCATGATTCAGTATTATTTAAAAGCACCACATGCATGCTGTTCATGAAAACACAATAACATCTGATCAACCTTCTTTTGAGAGCTGGTAAACTGATCAATAGAAGCTTTTATCGCTTTGGCAATAATGGAAATTATGGGGAAATGAAGGTAGTGACAAATCTCGTGATTCAACATTTGGTTCAGAAAGAAGCTTAAGATTACAATCACAGTGCATTGTGGAGTACTTGCTTGAAATTCTTGCTATCGTAATTTGACTGTAGCATACTAAAACACTTAATTTACTGTTTCTTTTTTAAACAAATAATTTAAAATCAACACTCTCCAGCCTCAGAGAAACTGAACATGTCACACCTGTATTAAACGTAACCAAAAGCAGTAAACCTGCAATTTAGACATGGGTTTCGATAATGAATAAACTATTTACACTGTTATTTGTTCAATTTACTGTAAAAATAGAAATGGCAACTGCCAGGAATTTACCATAAAAATACAGTGACGTTACAAGGAGAATATTTAGCCTCTTCTACTATAAATTATCCGTAAATTAGAAGATAATAATTTATACTTGAACCCGAATTAGGAAGTACATTTCCGATAGCACATTGCGAGAAATAGAGCAAAAGTACACAGTGAAACAATCATTTCCTGAATGCACGAGCCAGTACATTTTTGTTTTTTCGTCCTCTTCAAGGGAGGATGTTATAGTTAAGTTAAATTAAGTTAACGCAAACACCTCAATTCGCCGAAAGATACGCGTGACAAAGTCGTACTTGTTGATCGTTTACTCTACACGCGCCACGAGACAAACCAAAATCCACGCGTTTGTTTATAATGGGAGCGTTTTGGTTCGTCTCATCGCGTAGACACTATCAGATTAGGTCAAAGCCAATGTGCAAACACCAGACTTGAAAATGAACTTGGTTTCCCGCGGACTCGGACTTTAACTAGCCCTAAAAAGTCACGTCTTCCCTCCCTGGCCGTTTATTGAAATAGCGGTGTGGGTGAGTAAACAGCGAGTCACTGAACAAGCCCTTCATACACTTACCGCTCGTTCTCTGAGACAAGCTGGAGACAGATGTCTGGCCCATGTCGATCTTCAATGGGCCGCTAAACAATAATCATACGACGCCCCAAGAACTTGTACAACAAAGCCCACTCGATCGACATAACAGGAGACTCATTTCCCTCCTCCAACTCTGAGATCAGCTTCTTAAAAGAGCTTTTCCATATGTGAACTCGCAAGAAACGTAATCGAGCTCCGAGTCTCCGGATTTAAATGCCTGTCATTCCTTTTTTTGCAGACTGAAGTTTTAGCAGTCAGAGGTCATAAGGAGGAAGTTTCAAGCCCCTCCTCGCCTCAGCCCTGCTT
Source organism: Rutilus rutilus (assembly GCF_951802725.1). NCBI lineage: Eukaryota > Metazoa > Chordata > Actinopteri > Cypriniformes > Leuciscidae > Rutilus > Rutilus rutilus. The sequence continues at coordinate 13,201,811 of NC_140225.1, forward strand.
AAAGCATGGAAATGTATGTTGGTAAAACACAGGCCATGACCAAAAGTGACATCATTAGGAATTACTAGTGCTCGTGCTATTTTCGACTAGCCTACACTGCTTTACAGTTTACACATATAAACAACATGGTTTATTCTGGTCATAATGTATTTTGCTAACTGTCAAATGACATTTTATCTGTCATTGTGGTCAAGAAATGACTAGTGTAAAAGTTACATTTAACTAAAGAGAGTCTAACTATAAAGCTGTATAAAATATGTAGGCTAGACTACTAAAGATAATTCATTATTGATGATTTCAAGACCTGATTGTTTGAACTAAAATTTGTAAAACGTTTTATATAAAAAGGAGTTCAAGTTTACCTTATTGTTGAAAGTCAGTTTCTGAATAGACAATTGACCTTCAATAGCGGGGCATGTTGTCACACTGGAACTGGCCATTAAACAGGCTGTCAAATGCTTTCAGCAAAATGTGAACAATATAAAAATATGAAAGATTAAACATTTTATGAAACAGCAAAAAGTAAATACTGTAACATACAAAAAATAACATTGGAAATTGTGTTTCAAATAACAAATTATATAAATTAAAACCAATGACAACCTGCCCCGGCCTGACTTGAATGAAAATACCCTTGTATTGAGAACACTGTTCAGCCTTTCAGCTATCTACATTATACAGCTGAGTGAATGTCATTGTGGTTTTATTGTTCACAATAAACCATATTTAAGGTTTGACTATTTTAGGTGTTTGAAACCAACATCTAAACCGAGCACTAGAGAAAACACTCAAAACCAAAAAGTTACTAAAATACAGTCTTTTTGGCAACTTCCATTTCTCCTTTACATCCCATGAGGATAATATGCTTTTTTTATATATAACAAAACAATAGGTTTTATAGTGGCAAATGCTAACGCTGCTATAATCTTTAAGTTTGCTTGTGCCTATTGCTTTGTTTCCTGCAAAAGAGGCCAAAAGCCCCACAGACTTACTCCCTCCCACAATCCCCTCTTCCAAAGCAGAAATTGTGGGAGGGATTCAGAGCAGGAAGTCTTATGGAAACAAGCCAACTCTAGAGATGTGAGCTATTGTTTTGCGCACAGCTAAGCTGAATGTTCTCATCAAGTATGAGCTCTCCACCCCTTCCCCTCCTTCCTGAAGGTCCTCCTCACCATCATAACACCATGATCCTGAGTACAACAAGCTGCAAATAGTGTGATTTGTTGATGTAATCTTTGCATCATGATCATATGATTTCAATTTTGTTATTCATTTTATTCAAGAGGGGTGAAATAGTAGTATAGAGGTTTAGTATAAAGGTCACAAATAGGGGAAACCAATAACTGCAGAGCTACTGAGTAACACTGTCACCACTGTACAGCATTTTACTGAATTTTCAGTATTTTTACTGAAGAACATACAGCTCTGGAATATAGAACATAACTTCAGGCATCATTAAATTAATTGTGGTTAATGAATTTTATACATTAAATTAACCAACACCCAACATGTTAATTCAATTTTCAAAAAGTTTGAAACAAGTAGTTTTGTCATAATCAAAGCAGAAGTATCATAAATATCTTAGCGAATATGGGGGGCTTTGAATATTCTGTTGGACAACAGGGGGCGTGAGCCAAAAAGGTTGAGAACCCTGAGATGTAAATGGGCTTTCCCTGCATAAACGTTGTTTGTTAAATTATAAGAAAGACTTTTAACATACATATATATACATACATATACATATATATATATATATATATATATATATATATATATATATATATATGTTAAAAGTCTTTCTTATAATTTAACATGTATATATATACACACACACACAGTAGAAAAATGTTGCTGCCTTACATTAAGTACAATCAACTTGGATGTTTAAGTCATTTCAACCTAAATTACATAAAACTGACTTAAAAATGAATTGAATTTTGTATAACATATAAAAAAGTTTTAAAGTATCATATTTTACAGTGTACACTTGCCAATGCTTTGGCGATTTGACCAAATGGAGGGCCTTTGCTGGGGTTAGCAGAAGCCCTGAATGGCTGGTAAGTGGTTAGAGTGGCATGTCATTCTGATATCATGGTCTGTCTGCATCTGTTCAGTTAACACTGACAGGGAACCATCTGTACTCTGATAACATTTCACATGCATCACATATTAAACACATAAGACAGACACACATAGACTCCAAAGAATCCACTTAAACCAAACTACTGCCAAAACAATGCAGTTATAAGGGCACATTCATTCTAAAATCACCTTTGATTTTTCCATGCGTTCTGCAGATGGTCATGCCAAACAAACGGTTTATTTTTAGCCATGGAAGAATAATAGTAGAAATAATATCTCCATGCTAAAGAATATCTCTGGGAAACTATTATAGACAGCTACATTAGTATGCAAACAAAAAAACGTAATCACCATAATCCTATAATGGATTCCTGATCGATTATGGCCAAGGCCCAGGTTTAAAAATAGAAGGAGCGTATGGAGAGTCACCAAATCACATTCACAACACACCTCCTCATACCCTGACAGTATCCCGGAGAACGCTGCCATCTATTGACCAAATGCGTGCACTCTGCATGCAAATATCTAATTTGATTGAAAACTATTCATCTCTGTTTACTTCTCAGGATTGATATATGGTTTAGGAATATGTTTGCATGTATTTTGTTGCTATTTGATATATCTCGGAATGTCAGAAATGTTCATCACAAATTGTAATAAGTAAATCTGTTCAATTAAATAAAGTGAATTCAGTTACTGGCACGATTGTTGGTCCACATGCACGCCATACAGATGCTCTACCGGGTCTCGTTTGAGAACACCTTAATCTGATTTCCAATGCAGTCAGATATCCCAAGAGACACACGTCTGGACTTACTGTAGAGAGAGAAATCTGTCCATTTGCTCTAGAGTGCAGCCTGAGTGCATATGGGAAGACAATAATGGCATACAGCTAATAAGTATAAAGCGGATCTGTTTGCATCCCATCAACAACAAAAAAAAGTTTATACAACGTCTATGCATTAGTCTTTAATACACTGCTCATCAGCTCATGATCTACCACTAGCTTTGCCCCCCTTATATTGTTAAATGTCTGCATTAGTATGATGTAATTCATGCTTATAGCAGAGATTTGTGACAATGCCAATAGAAATGATCACTTCATGCCTTTGGAGTTCACCCACAATCCCCTAAATGGGTGCAAGGACCGTCCGAAACGTAAATGCAGCATCAATGGAAAAGATGTAGGAAAAGCTCATCAATTATTAACTGCCAATCTCAGCACAAAATAGCAGCTAATTATTGTTTAAGTGATGCCATTTAGTTCTTTCCGCTGCTCGGATGATTTATTTATTAACTCTAAACCAAGAGAAAAAGTTGTAGTTGTAGTTATAGAAAAAGAAAACAAGATTATTGCACCTCATAATGGTATACAAATATAAAAACCATAGAATAAACTCTGCAAATTTAAGCAAGTTTCTGAGATCTAAAGATAATTATCTCATGCACGTTTCTATAACTACAGTAAGATGCATGAGACATAAGCAGTTTTGTTAACCAGGCATCACCTAAAAACATAAAACATTTCAGAGCAAACAGATGAGGTATTGCTGGAAATGTTTCTGTAGACTTCTGGCTCCTGTTGGGAGCACAACGAGGTATGGCAAACCTTGTCGATCAATACTTGACATCCTGCCTGTAAGTGTTTTTCCCCAGCACGGATGGCTTATTTGGAAATCTGGGACATTTAATAATAGTACATCGCAGGGGCAGTGGAGAGCATTAAGTTTCACTAATCAGAGAAACAAATGCAGATTATGCTCCCAACATTGGAAGGACCAACACTGTCCACCAGCACATTGATAAGAGGTATTACCAAGACACTAAACAAAAGCAAACAATCATTATGTTTAATGAAGGGGTGTAATACCAGTTTAACACATAGTTACTTCGGATTTATGTGTCAGGACACAGGTATACACAGGTAAGTGAACTGATTCATACCCACTTAACAAAGATAATACAAAAAGACCACAAATAGCTCACATGCACATTTGTATGCTGTACAATTTCTTTCTTTTTTGCACTTTAAATTAAAAGTAAATTACTCGCATATGTGACTACATTTTCAAGCTAGGTTACTAAATAATGTCTATAATTAGTCATTGGCTAATAAATTGTTAGATGACACTCACCAGTGTTTGAGTTGGAGGCTAAGTTTTGCACATGGTATTTTATTCACTCGCCTTGCACTTGAGAGTTTTGAATAGAAAGAGAGTTTATTTTCTAAGCTACTAACTCTACTGCATCACAATGTAGAGTTTCGCTGACCGATCTCCGGCTTTTACTAACAACTAGCAACACGAATGTAGCATCTTGCTATATCTTTAGCCATCTTTAGCTATGTCATGGAAAGGCTCTCTGCAGTCAGACATGATTCATTTATGAATTTATGTGAGTAAAAGTACCCAATAACAGGCATTACTGAGGGAATGGGAGTAGTATTTATGTGATCTCAATATGGCTGCCCCCATGAGGAGACCCATTCATGTAAAATAAAACACCTTTTATTCTACTATTAATACATATTGTTAGAGTACATAATTTAAAAAAAATACTCATTCATTTTTCTTTATTGTATTTTATACTTACATTGGTTTATAGTATGATATTGGAGAATGTGGAGCTCGTACTCAAGGAGGAAAAAACACTTTAGATTGATTTAGTGGCCCAACCTGAGCAAAAGTATTATAAACAATTTGGAGCAGCTGCTGATATTTATATGGCCAAAAAGTAAAATGAAATTCTGATAGCTTGTAATGCAAAATCAATGAGATCTTAGCAGGCTACTTACATAAAATGCATATAAATATCAGGTATCACTCTATAGTCTATATCGCCCAAAATTGTGTCTTAGATTTAAATGCTTAGTTTTATTATCAAAGCTCTGTAGGTTTTATTGTGGGGGCAAAATATAGTGCAATGCATTGAGAGACAAACATTCTTCTTTAAAAGCCTAATGTATCATATTTGATACTCACATATTAATATGATTTAAAAAAAAAATGTGTAGGCTATATACTAACAATATATCATTTATTGTTATACGTTAACTTTATATACAGTGCTATGCATAAGTGAATACACCCATGCTAAAGTTGACTAAAAAGAGGAATAAAAAATCATATTTTGGAAATTAAACTTATTGCCTTAATTTAAAAAATTAGGAAAAATCCAACCTTTAAGGACACCAATTTTCTTTGTGAATGAATAATGTATCGTAAATAAATAAATGTTCTTCCTTAAAATACATGGTGCATAAATGAGTACACCCCTATGTTAAATTCCCATAGAGGCAGGCAGATTTTTATTTTTAAGTTTTTATTTTTTTTATTTTTTATAGGATACTATGCATCCTGCTAAAGTTCCCTTGGCCTTTGGAATTAAAGTAGCCCCACATCATCACATAGCCTTCACCATACCTAGAGATTGGCATGGTTTTATTTCAGTTAGCCTAAAAGCTAGTTTGATTTGCATTGAGAGATGATCTTATGGAAAGTACCCCATGCCGATCTCTAGGTATGGTGAAGGCTATGTGATGATGTGGGGCTATTTTAATTCCAAAGGCCAAGGGAACTTTATCAGGATGCATAGTATCCTAAAAATTAGTTTTTTTAAATACTTAAAAATAAAAATCTGCCTGCCTCTATGGGAATTTAACATAGGGTTGTACTCACTTATGCACCATGTATTTTAAGGAAGAACATTTATTTATTTACGATACATTATTCATTCACAAAGAAAATTGGTGTCCTTAAAGGTTGGATTTTTCCTAATTTTTTAAATTAAGGCATTAAGTTCAATTTCCAAAATATGATTTTTTATTCCTCTTTTTAGTCAACTTTAGCATGGGTGTATTCACTTATGCATTGCACTGTAAATCAGATTTCACAGCAAAAAGACATGTTTGTGTACCACAACCTGAAAGTGGAAATTTTTACAATTATACTAAAAGGCCCTTTACTTGCTAAAAATAATAATATAAATCAGTGGGAAAGAATGTAGTAAATTGTGTAAAACAACTTTGCTGAAAAACCTTTGATCATGTTGATAATTTCGAGACATATCAAAAATGATACAGTAGGCTTTATAGAGTTAAAAATCCTTCCACATATAATGGATTTCACCTCTATCAGATCGTAAACAGTAAGACACATGCCTCTTTCATTTTAAAGACAGGTTATGCCACATTTCCTGTGCATTTCCACTGATACAGCAGATCTATTCAGTAACACCGTGACTAACTTTTTCAAAGCAGGAATGACTTCATCTCAATTCCTGCCATGAAATAATAACCAAGCTTGTATGTAAATATGTTAGTGACCACGCAAAAACCCCAAACCTGAAAGGTTATGCAAACCACTCCCAAACAAATATGAATTTCCTTTGCAAAATATCCAGAGGGTTCTCCTCTGTAGTTTGTGTCAAAGACATTATCACAGCGAGCCACACACACTCGCACGCACGCACACATGCACATAAGACTTTGAAATGTATTTTAGGTAGAAAAACAGGATACCAATGCCGTTAGAAAAACTTCTGCTAGGCTATATTTTGATATACATGACACCTGTGAGTAATCCCATAGTTCCTGTCAGATTTTCACTTTACTAAACACGTATTCACAGGCAAGCTATTTCTGTCAGATTTCCTCATTGCTGTCAAAAATAAATGACAGAATGAGAGACCAAACCAACTAGCAGCATTTCCATGCTATGACACACAAATAAGCATTGCAAATCCAATGGAACATCATATGACACAGACCAAAAATAGGGCAGTAATACACAGCAACAGAGCTTAGTCTCTATGTGTTCAATGTTCATTCAATGATTAAACATCACACTAACTGGATTCCCAGAATGTGAGCCGATAATGAAAACATCAATACAATGTGAGGCATGTTAAAGAGCGTACATTTCAACAGATCATCCATATCCCACGAGACTTCCCAACAACATGACCGCAATCTAACGCTCTTCTTCAGACCAAAATAAGGAATAGAATAAGGTATTTTAACCTAATAAGAATGAAGCCTAATAAAAACGTTAGAAACATTATGATCTCGTTTAAGCAGAGTATTGTATATATCAACATGCACACACTCACTTCATACACATGCTGTACAAGTGTCAAAAAGTTGAGTACTTACAGGCATGTTCCATGACTGGAAGGTTATAAAAAAAAAAATCGACTGCTCCAGTGAGATGGTCTTCAGTTTCCTTTCTCACTCTTTCTCTCTGACTCCCTCTCCCTCTCCCCCTCTCTCACTCTCTCTCTCCTCACTTCCTGTGGTGCTCTCGCAGCCTTCTTCTCTGCAGTGGTGCATGGCAGGAAGAGTGGCGAAGGCTGGAGGATGACAAACAGCCATTACCTCCATTAAAGTGAGCTGACTGACCAAGTCTGAGCCCATCAAGTGGAACCTCCCAGTCCACTGGGGCTTTCAGCTATCGCCTTTGGCTACAGGGAATGGGCTTGGGGAGGAGGGGTGAGTTGATGTAGTGTGAGACAGCTCTGTAGCCTTCCTTAAATTACTCGCGTCCAGCTGAAACAGATGTCTCTAGTATTATCGCCGGCGTTAAGTTGTTTTACACGCTATACATGGTGAGGCACATAAGTGAAGCACTGGCCGGTGCATGTGATGTGATACATTCCAAAGGAAAGTACGCCATGTCAGGGTCAAAGCAGGCCAGGGCCTCGCACAAGTGGGCTTGACGGGAGCGTCACTCGTGGGTGAGAATCTGTAAGAATTTCTTTCCAATCTATTTTCGTGTTGCAACCTGACGTCAAGAATTGGCTGAAATTCAGAGAGGATGAATCACTGCATGAGATGTTCCTCTCTGGGTGTACGGGAAACAAGAGAGTAGGATTTCAAAGCTCACATGAACCTAAACATTTTCTTGCCATTGGTCAAAACTGTAGAAGCACTGCTCACAGGTTACATGGATGCACTAGTTGATATTTTATAAGTGAGCAGTGAGATGTTGCCATATTTACACTGCAGAAGTGCTTCTGAAGTGGCATTTTGGTGTCTTTACATGATTAATGATGCTCAAAGGTGGCATAAATGCATCTACGCAGCATTACAACTGTATACTTTGACACTAGAGACTTGGGTGTATCAGAGAAGCATAATTCAGTCTGCATTATGTCTTTAAAAAGAATTTTGAGCAAACATAGAGCGGCCTCAACTCAACTGTTAAAACAGGCATTCTACTGCACCTTTTCATCTTTTTTGCAATTAAAAACATACTAAGTATTCCACATGGATTAATACGTTGTTTAATATAATGTTCTGGGTTCTATTGGAAGTTAGGATTAATAATGTAATTGTTTAACAGAGATGGACAGATGGATTTGCGACTTGATTTGGACACGTGAACAACTGACTCTAGACTTGGACTTGGAGACAGAGACTTTTTTTGGTATGACATTCCCGCTTACGTTCTCTCTTTACTACCCCACATGAAGGTATGAAACGCAACATTTTACTATTCATTCTTAATTCATTCATTCCCTATCAATATATGCTGCAGCAAACACACCAAGCCAGTGTTATTTTATACACGCGTGATGAATCTGAAGGCACACGTATTTATCACCCATTGGGAAAGTGGTTATATAAATGAACAACAAACAGTAACACTATAGCCAAATCTTTCCTTTTGATAATCTTCTGTGTCATTTAATTTGAAAAGCAATTAATTAATCCAAAGGTTTTGCCAGCTGTCAAAGGCTTGCTTGCTGTCCATTTTCAGGAAGTACATGTTTCCATGTCCTTTCCCCTGACCCAAAGTATTTGCTACTATATGCATATATTCAAATTTACCAAGTTAACTTGCATATGGACTGGATTGGCACCAGCAAAAGGGTTTATACGGTGCATATAATTTTGCACAGTCAAGGTTAGTAATATAATGTTTAGGTGTAGTGTTTATTCCAGTGCAATGCAATGCTCTATTTTTTATTTTTTTTTATTTACAAACCGAAGATACATGTCTAAATTCTTTGTTGTGATAATCATTATTACACTGCAAATTCTGTCAATAAAGCTTAAACCAGGAATAATCTTTAAAATTGCGATGAAACAAGTAGCGACAGGTCTATATATATATATATATATTATTTTTTTTTTAGGTGGTCAAAGTCCAATGAGCAATTAATTAATGTTCCCTGTGTTGTTGAAACAGCACTATTGCAAGATCATAGCAACACACTTAGATATTCCTGTGTGCTTTTGTGATATTGTGAAACTAGACTGTGACATTTTAACCAAGTTAACCAGTGCTGAGAGAAAAGCACATAGTGTGATGGAAATATTTGAGTCTTTCAAGTAATAGCGTCACTGATTTACACTTTACAAAAGCAGGTTATGTTATGACCCAAGCCATACCCAGCACAATTACTTTTTTAACCGTAACCAATACCATACCAAGACTGAGATGATATATTGCTCTGCTGGGTTGACTCATGGGATATGTTGAGTGCTGATTTATCTTTCTGCCGGTAGGTGCCCAGTGCCCACACTCCATCCACACTGCACCCCCCAAAATAAACTATGAAAAGGTTAAGATAATCGTGTCTAAAAAAAAAATTGTATTGGTTAAAATCAATGGAAAATATCTCGTATTTTTCTGTGGGTGCTCGACCATTTCCGTGGGTGATCAATTAGCACCTATGATGTGTCATGTGTGCCTCAGCTCGAAATGCTTATAGATCAGTAAATAAACATCCTTTAGTTAAAATGTTGAATAAATGCAGATGCCATCCTCTCAGCTCTAAAAATACAACCGAGCATAGTAATTACAGATGAAAGGCATGATGGCCCATCTTCACATGTGCCCTTTGTGTGTCTGTCGAGAACACCCACACTGTCTGACGCATAGAGCCGCTTCACGCTCCTACCAAAGACGAAGCTAACACGAAGAAGGAGAAAAGGTGGATGGGAGAGTGAGAGAAGGAGACAGACAGGCTGGTGGACATAAATGGATCTTGTCAGGAACCACAGATATATGAATAGCTGCATTGCAAGAGCATATAGGGAAAAAATGACATAAGCCTAAACCGTGATCTACTCTACAAAGTCAACATTAATGACAACCTTTACATGCACATCTAAATTCTGGTTAAGCCTTTATTTAGAGAAAATAATAAAGATTTGCTCCATTACATTCTTCTACCATTCTAATGTGACAAATGCTGGCTTTGGCAATTTATTATGCTGCAGTGAGATGACTCCCTCTGACGACTTATGCTGCCATTGGGATCTTGTACTTGTACCATTGACAAGTTACAGCCTTGTCAGCAATATGTTAAACTGATATATGTCAGCTTTTTCTTTCTATACACGAAAAAAAGCGGTGTGTAAAAGCGGCTTGCTTCAATAAAAGCAATTCTATATCATCTATATCACAAAGAATGAACTCAAATAACAAGTCGGTGTTGATACTCTATCTGCCTTGAAACTCTATTCAAAGACTGTTAAAAATTCATCCAGAGGTGAGAGGAACAAGCTTTTAAGAGGGTAAAGAACAGAGAAGGGTGTTTAATGAGTTCCGTCTCCAGCGCATTATTAGAAAAGGGCAGCCACTCTCTTCAGCTCGGCTCCGCTGGCCTCCAACTCTGTCATTACGTGACTAATTGTGTGCAGAAAAGGACGACACACATGCTCACACCGGCATCAAAGGAGACAAAACCTACAATTTCATCCAAACAAACAGAGAGTGTGGAGGCTTTCTCTCAGTGCCTTTTCACCATGTCGCACAGTGTGAAAGACAAAGTGCCGGTTGCGTTGAAAGCAAACCACTGATGGATGTATATTTAAATGTGTCCCCTTCTCGAAACGCATTGACGGGATCTTTGCAAAGACTGCATATAGAACATGAAGTGATGGCAGGCAGAGAGGATGTACACTAAGTTGCATTAAGTGGTTGCAGGAACACAAGCAAGACATTATGAATTATTAATGTGAGGCTTTGTGAAAAACAGTCATGGGGTTAGACTTAAAACATTGCAGCACAGAGTGATTCTTGGACATTACACAGGGTTCAGAGCAATACTGACAAGGACAGCTGCTAAGCATCGAAAGAAATCTGAAGGAACACACACCCTGGTGGACACGCAGTGAAACTACATTGCAAAAAAAAAAAAAAAATTCAAGCCCAGATGTCAACACAGCACAAAAATCAATTCAACTGTGCAGTTGCATATTCACTAGAATTTCCAGGTTCAAAATAAGTTAAGCTTTATCAACAGGAATAATATTGATTATTAATTATTTTTTTTCCATTTTGTAATTATGTGTTAAAATAATACAGTGTGAAAGTAAAGTGAAAGTGACATGCGAAGGCCAAGTATGGTAACCCATACTCGGAATTTGTCCTCTGCATTTAACCCATCCAGTTAGTGCACACACATTAGGAGTAGTGAATAGTGAACACACACATTGCAAACCATGATACACACCCGGAGCAGTGGGACGCCATTATGCTGTGGCACCGGGGGAGTGATTAGGGGTTAGGCACCAAAGTCATTTCCTACCGGTACTAGAATCGAACCAGCAACCTTTGGGTTACCAGTCAGACTCACTAACTATTAGTCCACGACTGCTCAGTGTTTTAAAATGCAACTTATTCAGGCAAAGCTAATGTGCGCTACACTGTAACAGTGTTACAGTATTGCAAAAATGACACGGTCGGTTACAGTACTGTAAATGGAGGATTTAAAAGAAGACATGTATTTTTCATAAAGCACTTACATTCATTATTCAGTAAAGTCCTCTTTATAATTTGAGTTTAATCAATATGTTTTCTAAATTGTCCATTACCGTTGGGACTACTTCTCAAGGTGGATGAAGCTCTGGTTATGTGTTACTGAAGTGGATGGAGTTTGCTGATGTAAATAGTGATTTACAGACTCTACAGTATGTCACATCTATTTATAGTATCATTGCGTGTTTTTTGATAAAGTTACTTACTGGGGCTACATCAGCATGATAAAGCTTGAAAGATATTACGACAGACAGGAGTTTATAGTCCCGAGTCAACATAAGTTTTATAGCTTTAATTTGAAAATAATTATATACCAAAATATACTTTTATTTTTGTCCAAATAATTTTCTGTACTTGAAATGCCACTGTCAATTGAGTTTAAACTGTACTGAACAGTTAGACTTTAAGGCCAATGTCTAAAACAAAACAATGAAATCTTTAACTGTTCACAGACACGTGATGCACTTTAACTGAATTCATTTGACTTATAAACAGACCTTTGAGACAATTTTTAACTGTTTTTCTGTGAATATGCGACCCACATACAGAGTTCATAATAATAAACGACTCCATTTATATCTAGAACATTGATAGAACAAACAAAAAAAAAAAAGCTTGAAGAGTGGTTAACTGAAAGGTGAGCTGTCAGGAAGTGGTTTTAAACTGTCATTTCCATAGATATCTCACTCAGCTCAAAATTAACAAAGATGTGTCTCAAGTCATACATAGTAATGATTTTATATACACACACACACACACACACACACACACACACACACACACACACACACACACACACACAGTATGAACAGCATCATTAACAAGACAGTTAGCCACAAGTTGAGGATTGTGCACAGAGGCCATTTGAAAATAGAAAAAAAACATCTTTCTATTTGCCCTGGACATCTGAACTATGAATAGTTTGTATATGAAACAGAACCTAGCTTAACAATACTATAATTGTTTGCACTGTTAGTACTTCTGACACATTTCCATATGAAATCACCTCTCATCAGAGATTGTGGTTGAAAAAATGTGTCAGACAACTGGGCTGCTGAGTTTAACTTAAAGGTTACAGAACAATGTGGGTGATAACATTTAAACCAGACTCGTGTTTACTAATTACAGTTGGTTTAGAAATTATATCTGTCCACACAACAAAACATTTAACACAGGCCTACACAAAACTTTACAAGAATTACAGTTTAGCAGCCACAATTGGACTTTCGTGATTTGCGATTACGCAAAACAAACAAAAGAAACATAAATGGTTGCCTATTAAGATTGCAAAACCATGCTGTTTATAGGTTTGTTTAAGTCCTTTTAATTTGACTGAATCATTACTATGAATTCAAGAGACATCATACTTAAAGATATTTCTAGCAGTTACACTGCTGAATTTAGTTTTATTTTATTCCCCAGATATTTAGACCACAAATGGCAGCATGTGTTTAGGAAACTAAGATATATTGTGTTTTATCATTTTATCTTTTACAAGAGGTAAACCATCAGCCCGCATGCATGATGTGTCAATATCCTGTTTGGGTTTAAGTGCAAGGTCTTGAATTGAAACCAATGCTCGGACAATATACTGCATAAAGGCCCACCGGATGTAATCTTTCCATGCAGTCTTAAATTACACATACATATGAACATATTCTCATTCGATTCACACAATGGAACACCTATAGGTTATATATTATAATACACATAATAAACCTTTGAAAAATAAGGAAACAAATAAAAATCAATATAACAAAGTAATAATATGATGGCATAGCAATAATATAAAATATTCCTTCTAAAAACAGGTCAATCAATTAAGTTAACCAAACATCACTGAGAAGGGCATTACTGCACCAGCACTATATGATACAATAAGAAATTGATTATAATAATAAATTAAACATAATAATAATAATGAAGATCATCGTACCTGAGCATGCTGAGCGGAGTCTGGTCAATATTCTGGATTTAAAAGCAGAAGTGTCACTTAAAGAACGAACTCGAAATACAGGAAACACCTGAGGAAATGTCTTTAGGTATGAAAAACTGTCTTCCTCCGCCATTATACAGTTTTATTTGTATTTTTATTTCTAGAAATTTTTAATTCGTTTCAGTATCCTGTAATCTCGTTGTCAAGGTAACACTGCTAAATCTGATGCTGACTGCTGTTTGAAGAGTTTTACCCGTCTGTCAGTCGGTTGTAATGGGCAACTCTCTTCACCTGTTTAAAGGGAACTTAACTTTTTAAAACACGAAGTCGACTACTTCTCTCTGCATCTCATGAAATATTCCTCTGCAAATAATCCTCTGCGTTACTTCAGCAAATGAGACAGAAACGGAACCACCTCCATCAAATAGATAATCATCTACAGACACAGACTTTTATCCGGAGGAAGATAGGTCACGCAGCGCCTTACAGCTGCAGTTCCGAATCATTCCTCTGGGAGGCGTTATGGACTTAATACGGATATGTTTTCAAATACGAAAACATGTAGCCTACTTAAGGTGTTTAAAAGGATAGTTCACCCCCAAAAAAAGAAAATTCTGTCATAATTTACTCACCCATATGTCGTTCCAAACCTATAATGAGTTTCTTTATTCTGTTGAACACACACACAAAAACAACACTGGGATCTATCAACTGTCTGGTTACCAACATTCTTTAAAATATCTTCAAAGAAACTCATACAGTGATGGGACAACATGAGGGGGAGAAAATTATGACACAATTTTCATTTTTGGGTTAACTAACCCTTTAAACAGGCCTAGTACAAACACATAAGGGGATCATCTTCAAATTAGACATTCAAATAAAATGACATAATAGTAGCTATTTTTGTTGCACATATGTTTTAAACATTTGTAAAACCCAAGTATTAATCTGCATTTATGTATATAGGCCAAAATCATACTATTAAAAAATGACCTTTTCTTCTGTTGTGACGTAAGTTCTTTAGGCACTTGCATATAAGTGGTTCAAAGAATATGACTCACCCTGTTTCCTGTTTTTCATCTTATGAACATCACCTCCATATTCTGACATCATGTTTTAGGTAAATATGGCAGTGTGTGGTCATATCTGACTGAGCTGTTTATCAACACACAGACACCAGTTTGAAGCTGAACATTGGGGAAATCTGAGTGTCCCAATACTGTGTTAATGTGTAACTAGGGGGACTGGTCATCATGCAATATATGTTATTTAAATACTGGTTAGACCCTCAGTCCACCAGCTCTAGAATCAGCAAAGCATCTGAAGGTAAATAGGAGCTGTCTTTTATCCCTTTCACACTTTATGACTGATTATCTATGTCTTTGTAGAGTTGTCATTAAATGATCCTGATATCATTTATATTTATTATGCTTGACTGTAATAACTGATCCCAACATATTACTGCATCTCATTTTTGCACTGGGATTTTGGACTGTAAAATTCAGCATTAATTTTCATGCTTTATTTAAAAATATTTCATTTTGACGAAACTATTTTATTTATTTAATTGTAATTATAACTGTTTTCTATTTGACTATATTTTAAAATACTTTCATCCTGTGATGGCGAAGCTGAATTTTCAACATTGTTACTCCAGTCTTCGGTGTCACATGATCCTTCAGAAATCATTCTAATATGCTGATTTGCTGCTCAAGAAATATTCCATTTTATTATCAATGTTGAAAATGTTGCTTAATATTTTTTGTTACTTTAGATTTTTTCAGGATTCTTTGATGAATAGAAAGTTCAAAATAACAGCATTTGTTTAAAATAGAAACCTTTTGTGTTGGCTATTATTGGCATTGGCAAAGTTTTGATATTTTGAGTCACCTGATCAATTTAATCAATCCTTGCTGGATAAAAGTTTTATTTCCTTAATCTTAAAAATCTTATATAAAATCTTAATACTGTATCTACATATTATCTAAAAAAGTTTTGCCCTGAGATGAAGCTGGACTGAAATGTACTCATTTCATTCTTTGCTCCTTTATCTGAGTCATGTGTTTTCTGTAGGGTTATTGCCCTCAAATGCAGCTCAGTACAGCTGCTGTAAGACAGAAACTGGTCAATTAATTCTGTGAAAATGGGGGTGGAAGAGCAAAGATCGATCAGCCATAGCAGAAAGCCCACTGTTGGTTCTGAAATGCAAAAAAACCTGTTGATATGATGTAATGTAATGTGCAGTATGTTTTGTTAGTCCAAGTCCATGTCATAATCAAATCAGTTTTTTAATCCCGTAGGTCCACATCGAGGATTTCCCAGCAAGATGTTCCTCACTATTTTAATAGTCTCCTGCTTTTCAATGGGAACGGCCAATCGAGTGTATGTCCACCCCTTCAACCTCTTTAGCTCTGAAAACATCAGCTGTGAGGTTATCCAGAGTGAGCAACACAAGCCCTTGGAGACCGTCCATCCACTGACTCCTCTTCAAGACAGCACTGAGCCAGACCCACGACCTTGCAGCACCACAGAAAACCTGAAAAACCTCACTCAACGAACGGCTGTGTTAGCAGAATTGCAGAATTATCTCGGGTTACGCATGTACCAGGCACTTAGTCGTACACAGAAGCATGCAAACACACTGCTTTCACCCCTGAACGCCTATGGTGCTTTGGTGACCCTCTACCTGGGAGCATCCAAAAAGACTGCCATTTCTTACCAACAGCTGTTAGGACTCAACCTGGAGTCTGAAAAGGCAGACTGTGCGTACTTCATTGATGGACACACAGTGTTGCGTACACTCCAGACCATCAGCGCGCATGTAGACGAATCCCGAAATGAGCTCAGGACCCTCGTGTGGACTTTCATTACCAGCGATGCTGATCTTTCCAAAGACTTTTTACGCGGAACGCAAGACTTCTCAGATGACTCTTTTGTCCGAGCAGTGGACTTCTCACAGACCAAGGACGCTGAGGAGCAGGTGAACAGCTTCATTCAGAAAACATCAGACAGCAAGGTTAAGAACCTGTTTAAGGGTGTTACTGCAAAAACTGACCTGCTGTTTGCTAGTTCGGTGCATTTCAAAGGTGAGTGGCTGATGTTATTCATTCAGAAATAGCCAGTCAACCAAACCCAATATATACAATTAGCCTCATTCAATTACATCTCATGGATATTCTAAATATATAAACTTTATAAAGAATCTTAAAAGACTTTTAGAGAATTTGGATCTTGGGTACTGAAGGCCGAAAGGGCAAGATGGATTTTAAGTCACATCTTTCTCGCATTATTTATTTTTTATTGGCTGTGTAGCAACAAAACTGTAGGGCAAAAAAAAAATTCTCAATGATTTTTCAAATTTTCTTCCTTTTTGCCTATATTTTCTATGTTTTTTTTTCCAAAGTTGTTTTTTAATACTTCCTTCATCTCGAGTATGTGGGCGAAATTGTATATATATATATAACAAAAAAACAAACAAAAAAAAGTAGGAAATGGAATATAAAAAAAAAAAAATATATATATATATATATATATATTGCCCTTATTTGTGTTACACCCAGGTAACAGAGAAAAAAAATAATGTAGAACAAAATATTATAACTGGACTTATTTGTTATTGCATGCAACAGAATTTTTTTTTTTAAGAAATAGACTCACTGTTGAAAGTAACAGAAAGAAATAAAGTAGGATACAGAATATAAATGAAATAAAATACAAATAACAAATTATTGCCCTTATTTGTTGTTACATGCAACAGAAAAAAATAATGTAAGAAATAGACTCATTGAAGCATTTAATATAAATAAATTAAAATAAAATAAATGAATAAACGTGTCCTGCTGTAGGTTGGGTTTTCACAGGTAGTGTTTTGAAATCTGTAACCTTTTTCCAGGTAACTGGAAAACTGCGTTCCAACCTGAAGCAACCACCGATCAGGAATTTTGGACTCATGAGAATTCCAGTGTCAAAGTGCCCTTTATGATGCATACTGGAGACTACATGTTCCTCAATGATACTGTCAGGAAGTGTTCAGTAGTCAAACTTGGTCTCAGTAAGAGAACCTATATGCTGCTAGCGCTGCCTCATGAGGGAGCCAGCCTGCAGCTCATCGAGAAGCAGCTCTTAACAGTCATACCTAAGTGGCATCGACATCTAAAAGAAAAGTGAGTGATTGTTTGCTCTGAGAAAGTGCACACTGGTGAAGGTAAATAAAATGACTTTAAAGACAAAGACAGATTTACCTATTTGTGCTATCATATCTCTTGGCAGATATCTGGAACTAACTTTGCCCAAATTCTCATTGACTGCTGTGACTGACCTGAGATCAGTACTATCTGAAATGGCAGTGGAGAAATACCTCATGGGCTCTGACGCCAACTTCAGAAGACTGAGCAGCAAGGAGAACTTCACTGTTGATAAGGTACAGTTCTGTTTAGAGCAAGAGTCCGCACCAGCTGAAATCAAATAGAACCAATAGGATGTGACAAGATTTGACCAGCTGTTAAACTTACAAATAACTTCTGCCTTTTTAACCAACATTGTCAGCATGTTTCCTTTAATTACTGAAAACCAAATTCCAACAGTAATCTGTAGGCTATGTGCCTCCTTCAATCTCACAGGTTCTCAACAAAGTTGTGTTTGAGATGGCAGAGGGAGGATCGGAGGTTCAGAACAGAACTGAAGATGGAAGGGATCCCCACAAAGTCATCGTCAACCAGCCGTTCTTCTTTGCTATTGTAGAGGGAAACTCTAATGCCATTCTCATGCTCGGCAAAATTATCAATCCAACAACCTAAAAGCAATTTCAGTTTTGGTGACTTTACATTATATGACAATGTAAAAAGTGTTTTAATGCTTCCACTCAACTAGTAACTGTATTTTAAAATAATAGATATCAAGTCAAGGTCAACCAGAAATATATTTTCTTAGAAAATCTGAATTAAACTAGTCTTTTTAGGGATGTTCAAGACGTTTTATATTTTAGTGTCTGCTAATTCAAAATGTTTAATAAAGAGTTTTTTGCTATGCATAACATAGTTACTTGTATTAATTGAAATTGTTTTAATGATGTATTCATAAAATGAAATATGTACAAACTCCATTTATGCAATGTTTTATATAGGAAAAAAAACATTTGGAGAAATTAATTTTTAACCAAAAGTGCAAAATGATTCAAGAATCCCATCAATAAAAGCAACCTCTGGTGCAAGTACATTATGAAATATGTAATATCAATGACCCGCATATACTGTGCTTTAGCCAGTAAGTAGTGGATCAGTTAAGCACAAGAGCAATAAACATATGCTATTAAAAAAAACCCCATAAAATCGTAGTTACTGTATCTGAAACACACACTTCTAGTCACTGACCTTTCCTAAATGTTTGACAAGGCCATTTGAGTAACAAATTAACTCTGGACACACACAAGCACTCATAAATAGCTCATACTATCCTCTTTTTTTTATTATTGTTAAAGCCTTTCTTAGTAGAGACCATTCTTACCCAGTGAAACACAAACTCCAACACCCACTTGATTTTTTTTTTTTTTTAAATAAGGAAAACGGTATTAAACCTCTTCAGCGTTTGCACTGTTGATGCTATTTGGCAGGGTTCACCAGAGCTAATGTCTGAGGAGTACAATTTCTGACAGACACAACTCAAGCCAAACACCTGCGTCATGAGCAATTCTTTGTTGTAACCACATATGACAAGACACAAGAGCTTATAGCACATTATGAGTGCTGATTGGTTCATACAACAAACTCTATTCATTTTGAACCATAAATGACATGACTTTCCTGGCCATGTTATCCAATATAGTTCAACAATAAATAACTTATCAGAGAGTGAATCATCTTTTAGTGTGCTCCTTCTCCTGACAGGTCGAGATAGCTGCTATTAGAACAGTTGAGGGATTGCAGGACTCCATAAAACCATTCCTGGAGCAGATACTGAGCCATGTGTTCTGAAGGCATTCGTATCAGGAACCATTTTGGACCCTACTTTTGATCTGGCCCCTCCTGAGCCATTGTGGTTTAGGCCCCCGTCTGTTCCGTTGAGGCGAGATCTCTTGCCTCCTGTACCAGTTCCAGCAGAGACGAGAACATGGTGATGTCACTTGGCTGAAGACCCATCTTCTGAATCTTGGGGGAGAAGTACAAGTATAAAAACTTTACAAACCTTTTAAATCAACCTCTTGATATAAAAGGAAAGCTAATCATTCATCAAGAACTATACCTGTTCTCCGAGATACTCCACATCCAGTGCCAGCTGCAGGCGGATCTTGCTGTCATCCGACGGTCCTGCATTGATGCCTACGGTGCTGGTGGTGGCTGTTTTCCGAGCCTGTTTCAACCTCTTTAGACTTTCCTCCATCTTCCTCACTGAACTCAGCACGTCCGATATAGTTTCGAAATATCTATTAAATACAGAAATCCCTTTAAGCAAAAAGATCTTCTATATAGATTTTGCCAAAACTAATAAACTTGTTAGCCTAGACATTCATGATTAATAAAAGTATGGCTCTGCTGTACCTATGAGTGCAGTCTGAGAGTGTGACCCGGAGCCACTCCTGGATGATGGAGTTTTTCACCACATTTTTGGAGTCGGTGACCAGCTGATGGAGTGGCCGAAGAGCGTTGTCCATATAGGCTGAGGCTCTGGTGGGAACTTCCTATTAATGAGAGAGAAACAAAACTTCAGGCCAGAGCACTGAACACATTCCTGTTTGCATGTAGAGGAAAATGTAAAATAGCAAAGCTTGCACTTTTTTAAAGGGTCACCCAAAAATGATAAAGTCATCATTATCTCACCCTTATGTTGCTCCAAACCTGTATGAGTTTCTTTCTTCTGTTGAAGTAAAAAAGAAGATTGAATGTTGGTAACCAGAGAGTTGACGGTATCCATTGACTTGATGGTTGTCAATGATTACCATAAACCATCTGGTTACCACCATTCTTCAAAATATCTTCTTTTGTGTTCAACAGAAGAAAGAAACTCATACAGGTTTGGAACAAGATAAGGGTGAGTAAAAGATGACAACATTTAAATTTTTGGGCGAACTGTCTGAACCGACTTTTTCTTCAATATTGTGACGTACATTCAAGTGAAAAATTATTGAAAGAAAAAATGTAGGGCAGGACTGGGTTCTATCCATCTGTTGTTGATTGGATGGAGGCGGATCTGAATGCAAGCTTGCTGCCAATTCTAAGAAAAGGGCAGGGTTGAAGCGAATGAAGTGATTGGAGTCTGGCATACATCAATAGGATGCATTTAGAAAATAAAAAGTGTGAATTTCCATTTCATGTCGATGTTCACACAGTTTATTTGGGTGATGGCTAAAAAAATTCTGTTTGTAATCAATAGAGTCAGCAAATAGAGAAATATATTATTTAACTAAGTAAATATTTTATGGGAAAAAGTCAACCAAATAATTTATAAACAAATCAAATTGATCCAAATGTGCTTTTTTCTTCCAAGCCCGTCTCAGATCTTGACTCATGGATTCATTCTTCATGACATTTAAATATTACATGAGCACTCAACCTTGTTGGTCCTTCGATAAAGTCTTGGTACTTCTGAAGCGCTTTTCAGGAAACGAACGCTCCTTTCTGTTAGATGCTGAGTCATTCTGCTGTTCAGTGTGGGGACGCAGCTGTACAGGGACGCCCTGGAATCCTGCAAGGCTTCTAGAGTCCCAAGCAGAAAAAAAAACTCATTACATATGAAGATTAGAGATGGCACTAGTCTCAAAAAATCAGAAATGGCTTTAAACTCCACAGAACAAACCTGAAACTACGGTAAAGTTTTTGAATCCAATACTATCCAATTTTGCCCTGATCATCTCAGAGATATCTGGAATCTGGGAAGAGAGTTAAAACCTTCCTCACTCGATGCAAATAAGAAAAGACTTTAGTTCCGTGTGAAATGAAAATATGAATTACCTGCCCTTGTAACTTATCAACATCAGCTGCGATGAAGACGAGCTGCTTGGTAGACAAAACTGTGGGGCCACTGGTATCGCTGTCTGCGTCCTGTGATGTGCGGCTGGATGTGGAGGAGGCGGAGCTTGGGAGCGGTCTTACCAAATCTTTGCTAGTCTCTGGAGGTGACGTCTTTGTTAGAACCTGCGAGACAAAAAAGAAATGACGTGAATAATAAGCCTACTATGAATCATATTCCTTCTGCCTGGAATGCTTTACCTCTGTAATAAAGGTGCCGTATCTGGAGATCAGCTGCAACGTTAGCTTCCAAAACCGATGAGCAAGCGGTGGCAGATACACCTGGTCAGCCCAGCACCTGCACACGCAGCTCCACAACACCTCGGTAACCTGCAGGTGGTAGCTGCCACCCGCTGACGTTCACAAACACAAAGAGCAGACTGTGAGCTGTGGTGATCTCTTACTCACTCTATTGCTATAGTCACAGCTTTATTTGTCATAAAAAGCAGGTTAACAGAAATACCACACATCCCTGTCAACATGGTCATTCTTACATTAACCCAAACACATTGACTGACCTGGAGATGCCTCTAGTCCATCGGCAATGGCATTTTCTAAACTTCCTGCAATCTCCTTGAACCTAAAACAACAACATCCAGAACAGAAAGTCAAGAGACAGCTGTATATAATTATTTCAAAGTAACCTCTGCTACAAAGCAGTTATACATTTTTTCCTCATTTTTATGAGCCAAAAGCAATGACTTAAAACTTAGAGAGGTTTAGAGAATTCAAAATATACAGGATATACAAGGATTTTGGACCTTTGACAAATACTAATTCTGTATTAAGCAGGACATTAAAGAACTGATTTGTAATCTAAAAGGTCAGGCTGGCAATGAAGAATCCATGACGCAGGTCCATATTTGGCTGAGTGTGACGTCCATGTGGGCTGATGCACAGGAAGCACAGGGGAATGAAACAGAGCGCCAAATGACAAATGCGTTTTACTTATCAGACTTTTCCCAATATTTCTGGCCATTAAAGTCAGAGAACATTTACACTTGGTCTTTTAGTTGTAACAAATAACTAATATAATATAATTAATATAATAGTAATTGTTCAGTTAAAATAAAAGATAAAAAATATCAAATACCTCAACACCACTTACAAAGAAGAGCTTTTATCCTGAATATTTTAGTTACGTTTTCAAAAAGTGTTCGATAACACCATATATAGCAAACATTGTTTCAAATCCAAAATGTTAAACCATAAAACAAAAACAACTCACGAGCTTCTGAAGTTCACTACAAGACCTTAATTCCAAGAAAAGCAAACACAATATACAGGCTTAACTGGCTTAAACAAGCTAAGATATCAGTGGACTTTATCATCAGTGAATGGTGCTGCTCAAACATCACAGAGCAAATACTGTCCAGCCTAAAACACAGATCGATTCATATCCAGGGTGATTATCTCTCTTTAAATATATTGCACAAAGAACAGAATCCAAGTAGCACAGGAGATTCCAAAAAATCATGAGTGACTCATAACTTTTCCCAAAACATTGTGACACTTCCAACAGACACAAAGTTTACACAAAGCAGGATACCAACAAACATTTAAAGGAATCTCCTCCTCTGCACTTTTTGGGGGGTTGACTATTTATTGTCAGTAAATAATATCACAGTGCAGGAAACAACTGGGTCAGAGAATATCCAGGTTGTATTGACCCAGAACACCAGCTCATGAACAGCGTCATTCTCACCGTAGCTGGAAGTACACTGGCAGGTTCCACTTGTTGTGGAAGCTCTGGTAGCACGGATGTGCTCGCAGCCTCTTCACGCTTGCCTGGGAACCACACTGCCTCTCAAACTTGCGCACAAAATCCATGCTGACAGTGTATTTCTGCACAGACAAACAGACGCAAGGAGAGCCACTCAATGAGATGTATGCCATTTTAAGAAGTGGTTTCAGTCTAAATAAAAAAAGCAATTCTGGTGCAAGTTTGTTCTTTGTTTACCTCATAAAATGCATCTGGGTTTCCTGGATTGAAAAGGGAAGGGATTCTTTCCTCAACACCTCTAATGATCTCAGGCCAAACGGAGTTCACCAGGAAGTCGTATCCTGGAACAATGTCGGCTTTATCACTGGGCATACAAAAGGGTAAACGCATTAAAATACTGCATGCTGTATATATAATATGACGACAATGGCACAATGCAGTTCACAGTGAATGTCAGTCATACCATACCTAGAGATTGCCCCACCAGTCACCTCTCTCAGCAGTCTACAATGATGAGGCACAAACTCCAACAGCTTTGTGTACATCATCTTAAGACCATTAGGGTTGGACTTGACAAACTGTTCAACTATAACCTGACAAAGAAACAACAGGTGTAGTTGGGAAACATATATACAGATGGAGAAGACATTTTGTATTTGCAAAGCTCATAATATTGTGATCTTATTAATGACAGTTATGCAAATTAGAATTGACTATTTCCGTATCCGAGTAATATGCAAAAATGTACCTCATCCATGTATGGTTTGACTAAGACCTGTCCGACAAGTGCCTCCGCATCCCTGGTCTTATCGATGGTGGCGTATGTCCTGAGGCAATGCCGTACGATATCTACATTTAACGTCTGCAGGCCTTGGATCAATAAGCCTTCCAGGGACTGTTGAAGCATAGCTGTGATACCTGCTATTCTCTGGAACACAGAAAAAACCCCACACAAAATAAGCAAGCAGACTCACTTTAAATCTAAGAAGCATAAACCATCCAACTACAGACTTTATTTAACCTTGATTTTTAGGTAATATTAGGCTATAAAGTGTCAAATTTAAATGTACATTTTTTTCGATGTTAAAAATACTTTTTCCTACCCTGGCTTAATGTGACAAGAAACACAAGAGGTTATTTTAAGATTGGAAGCTCACCAGGCGGACTTTATCAAGCAATGGCATTCCTTTGCTCTGGACCGCATGAAACTGTAACTGGTTGAACTCTGTGGCAATCCGCTCTAGGATCTGACCTGCCAGAAGAGGACTTAAAAACAAAGAGTGTGCTGTTCATATACAATGGTAAGTGTAATACTGAATGCAAAATTATAACAAAATCCTTTCCTTTAAGGGTTAGTTCACCCAAAAATGAATATTATCCCATAATTTACTCACATTTAAAGGGATAGTTCACCCAAAAATGAAAATTCTGTCATCATTTACTCACCCTCAAGTTGTTCCAAACCTGTATGAGTTTCTTTGTTCTGCTGAACACAAAGGAAGATATTTGGAAGAATGTTTGTAACCAAACAGATCTCGGTCCCCATTGACTACCATAGTATATTTTTTTCCTACTATGGAAGTCAATGGGGACCGAGATCTGTTGATTACAAACGTTCTTCCAAATATCTTCCTTTGTGTTCAGCAGAACAAAGAAACTCATACAGGTTTGGAACAACTTGAGGGTGAGTAAATGATGACAGAATTTTCATTTTTGGGTGAACTATCCCTTTAAGCCATCCTAGGTGTATATTACTTTCTTCTTTCAGCCAAACACAATCTGAGTTATATAAAAAAAAAATATCCTGGCTCTTTCCAGCTTTATAATGGGAGTGAATGGTGCCATTTTTTTTAAGCCCAAAAAAGCATCCATCCATCCATCATAAAAGTAATCCACATGGTTCCAGGGTCTTAATAAAAGCTTAATAAAGTGATGCGTTTTTGTAAGAAAAATATACATATTTATAACTTTATAGACTAAAATCATACGCCTACATCATATGCCAGAACTTGACTCTCTTGTGAACGCGCGGACGGCCGTTACCGAATGCCAGAGATTTGAGTCTATAAAGTTAGAAATATGGATATCTTTCTTACAAAAAAAACATTGCTTCACTTCAGAAGTCCTTTATGAACAAACTGGAACTGTATGGATTACTTTTATGATGGATGTGCTTTTTTGGGCTTAAAAAAATGGCAACATTCACTCCCATTATAAAGTTGGGAAGAGCCAGGATATTTTTTAATATAACTCCGATTGTGTTTGGCTGAAAGAAGAAAGTAATATACACCTAGGATGGCTTGAATGTGAGTAAATTATGGGATAATTTTCATTTTTGGGTGAACTATTCCTTTAAGCAATAAGTCATTTATCAAGAGAAGTTGTTCAGTTGTAAAACTACTGTATAGCTTGAGGCCGTATGATTTTTTTTAATTTACTTTTATTCAGTAACAACAACACATTAAATTGACCAAAAGGGACAGCAAAGACTTTTACATTATAACAAATATTTCCATAGTAAATAAACACTGTTATTTTGAACTTTCTATTCATCAAAGAATCCTGAAAAAAAAAATCGTATCATGGTTTCATCAAAAATATTACGCTATTTACAAGATTGATAAAAATAATAATAAGGGTTTCTTGAGCACCAAATCAGCATATTAGATTGCTTTCTGAAGGATCATGTGACACTGAAGACTGGAATAATGGCTACTGAAATTGGTCAATTGTAATAATATTTCAGAGTATTGCTCTTTCTTTTTACTTTAGCCTTGATGAGCATTAAGAGACTTTTCCAATACATTAAAATAATATACACCAACCTTTTGAACGGTAGTATATTTGTCTAATTTTTTCTTCTTCTAAATACTTAACATACCTGCTGGTCTCGAGAGACGTTGTATCTTTGGTGTTTTGATGAAGAATTTTCTCAATCTTCTCCACTGATCTCACAACTTGGATGAGTCTTAACACACAGAGCTAGAGAAGACACAATGTTGGACAATGTGTGCATAGTGGTGACAGGGTACTTTGCAATAAAATGCACAAGTGACTTACCTTCTTTTTTTGAATGTCATCTTGCTTGGATAACTGGTTGTCTATAGCTTCAATAACTTCATTCACAGAGGATCTCAAACTCTGTACATGAGAGGAATATACTTAGATGATGACTTAATGTAATATGACAAATTTAAAAGTATTCACTGAAGTGTTAAGCACTTACCAGCACCTCCTCACGTAACTGGCCTAGAGGGACAGAGAGCTGATTGAGGGCTTTATCCATTCCAACCTAAAACACCGATACATACTTTTCTGTCACTCAGGGAAACAATAAGCCAATAAAGTATGTGGCAAAAATCAAGACGTACTAGTACTAGAATAAGAATAAGACAATGCTGTTTTCTGCTGAAAACATTGTATAATGTCCATAAAGCACAAAGACTCACAAGATTGGTGGACAGATTAACAAAATCTGCATAGTCTTTATTGATAAGCTCGACCATGGCTGTTTTGAGGAGTCTGTAATATTGCTCCAGATCTTCACGCATCTCCTCCAGCTGGACACGCTTTCTGCAATCAGCCACAAATTTGTCCACGTCGAAATCATCCTGCATGGAAACGTACAAATATTTGACATCAAAATACCATCAATGGTGTCAAATGATTTCAAACACATTAAGAAACTGAAGAACAGCTAAGAAATCCTTGAATAGAGAACATCACAATTGTTATAGTCTCAAGTTGATATTTCATAATCATATGAGAACAGATTATAAACATATATTTTAACTTGGTAACATGCTTCACCTGTCCTTCATGTAAAATATTATATTACATATTATGTTTGAGGGTCTTAAAGTGCCCAGAAGCTAAGGTTTTCTGAACGGTGCACAGTGACACACTGTAAAAGTTCACTCACTTTTACATTTACAGTCAGTCACATTTCTGAAAATAGCACGCAGGATTTGTGAGGGTTAAAGGTTTAATAATTCATGTCCAATATGTTAAGTCAAATTAACATCATAAAAGCGCCAGAAGAGGTAAGTTAAAAAGAAAGTAAGACATTCATTTCTAAATGTTTCTTATCGTCTCTTATTAGGTCTCCGTGGCCCCAAAAATAACGTCAGTAAAGTCTGACCAGCGTTAGCTTGATCAAGCAGTAGTTCAGAATATAAATACAACACACACACTAAACAAACAACTAAGTTAGTTAATCAAGTTAGTTACTGTACAGCTGTACACGGCTCTATTTAGTTGATACATACAGCACACCCACCTTCATAAATTCGTCTTTGTCGAAACACAAAGAATCGGGTCCCTTTGGTAAGTTCATCGTTCTTTTAGGACGGGCCACAAACAAAATAATCTGCAAATGTATTTTTTTTAACCGTGAACACTATTTGCTACATTTCATTTCAAATGACAGAGTAATCGATTCAACTTCCGCAAACATGGCACACGCTAACGAGTAGGTGGAAAATACAAAACCCTACAATCTCTGAAAGGAAGATTGTCTGTGAATAGCGCCCCAATTGACTATCAGCGGTACTGCAGCATAACTATAACGCACAAACCCATGATGATCATTCATTTAATGCCAAATTATTTCCAGCTAAGTGAACACGCGTATTTTACACCATGCATAGAACCTTAAATATTATTTTATTCCTGTTATGTAAGCTGTGTTATAATAAAAAGTAAAAACCAGTGAGAAACTTGAAAGCACTAAAGTAACAATTTAATATTTTTTTTTACTATCAATATTTTAACATCATGGCCCGGTTTCACAGACAGGGCTTAGATTAAGCCAGGATTAAGCCTTAGTTCAATTAGGGCATTTAAATGGCTTTTATAAAAGTGCCTTAAAAAAAACTGCTACTGGTGTGCATCTTGAGACAATTTTATTTTAAAGATATATGTCAAATAATTGCTTTCAGTTAAAACAGCTCAAACATGCATTTAGTCTAGGACTGCTTAAGCCTGGTCTGTGAAACCGGGGGTATATTTCCTACACTTTGTTTTAGCTATATAACAATAATTTGAAATCTACAATTGTGTCATGCGAATTGTTCTAAACGTGAACATGTCTAACTGGAACTCGTTTGATGCTCTTGCATATTCAAACTGAAAAAGAAAAAATATATATATTGCCAACAAGTTATTTAACACTGCTCTCCATCTGTGGCAGAGCAAATATAATTCGTGTCTCTATCATCCATGATTTATTCAGAGGTTAATCCCATTGGACAGTGCAGGGAGACCGAGTCAGGTGATTTCCAAGGAAGCCGGAGAGGGGAGCCCGCCCAACCCGGATGCACAGATCGTTTGTGGAGCGGTCAGTTGTGGGGTCCAGCTCGCAGGATAGGGGGTATTTCAGCACCACGCATGACGGACAGCTCCCGCGGCGTTCACCTTTATTTCCTCGCCGCTACTGAGACCTGCTGCACCCGCTGCTTCTCGCGCAGAGGACCGCGACGCGCTCGCACGAACCAGAGGGGTTTGGTGCAACAGACTGTATGCCGGATTTGACGCTGTTAAGGAGGTCATTTGCATGCCGAATCTCGCCGGGTGTAGCATCTCTACGTCGGGACTGACAAACGATGGCGGAGTGTGCAAGGAGGGGACTGTCGCTCCTCGAGGAAGCGCGTTCTCGCTACGAGAGCCTGCAGATTTCTGATGATGTATTTGGGGAGTCGGGAGACGACAGCAGCGAAAACCCCTTTTACAGTACAACGGGAGACTCCAATTCGGATAACTACACGGAGACGAATACGGGCGATGCCAGAGCCGGTGAAACTAGGAGTCAGAGCTGCGGTCCTCCCGGGTCTGTTTCCAACGGCCAGGCGCAAGAGGAGGGATGGAGCGACACGCTACAGGACTTCAGCGTGCCCCACTATCAGGACACGCATGGTAAGTTCATCTAACGATGAGCGCTGATTAACTGGTCCTCATGTCAATGCAATGCAGCTTTCTCATCCTTGAGAGGCCTGCATGTTCAACGAGTAATTAAGCTCACAGATGGGACTCTTTGATGACTACACTGGTTTACTTTGATCTCTCTCATCAGATGGCTCCAACAGATGACACAATTCCTTCAAATGTGGATCATGGGTGATTATTAGCTGGCTCTTTGAAATCCTGCAGAGAAAATATAGGAACTGAGATAGCAGGCCAAATTTTGGGTTTTCAGACCATCTGAGCATGCTTCCACTGTCTAATCACTGCCAGACTCTGAGCAGCTGTGATTATGATTATGATTATGATTAGGTCTGTATCAGGGCAGAAGGGTCATTTGCATGGGTGGATGAGAGGATGCACTTTAAAATAGCTAGGTGGCTTTTAGAGAGCATTAACACCAAGTGTGAATGCTTACCTATCAAGTGATGTACTGTGCATACATATCCAACAAGTTGCAATTACGACCGTAGAGGGAACAAATAAGGACTTATGAAAATCAGGACAAACAACAACAACAAAAAAACAACAGTAGTAAACTAAAACCACACACACACGTCTGGTTTACTATCTTTGTGGGGACTCTCCACAGACGTAATGTTTTTTATACTTAATAAACTGTATTTTCTATCCCCATACACTAACCATACCCCTAAACCTACCCATCACAGAAAACTTCCTGCATTTTTATGTAAATGATTTATATTTATAATTTCAAATGATTTACTTCTGTATGATTTATATGCTTGTTTCTTCATGGGGACCTCAGTTTAGATCCCCACGGTGACACGAGTCCCCATGAGTTTGTGCGCATTCAGGTTGAAGTCCCCACCAGGATAGAAACACAAACATATACACACACACACACACACACACACACACACACACACACACACACACACACACACACACACACACACACACACACACACGATTGCCAGTCAGAACCTATGTTTTATGTTAAAATCCTTAAAATTCATGTCATTCAGTCAGCAGTTGTTTAAAATTCAATAGACTGGCATTTTAGGTGGATTAATATCATTTTAAGAGATTTTATTAATGCCTGTCATTTAAAGTGTCACCACATTTTATAAAAGCTCACGACTGACTGTCTAGCCTTTTATGCCACACTGAATGCCTAGAGAAAACATCAAGGACAAACACTAATTTAGAAATAAAATATTAAGATTACATTTCATAATCATATGAGAACTGATTATAAACATACGTTTCAACTTGATAACTTCAACTGTTCTTTGGAGAAAATTTGTAATATTACGCACGTTTGAGGGTATTATAGGTTTTCTGGTTGGTGTACACACTGTAAAAGTATCAATTGTGTTTTTGGGTTTGTTTTAATATTATTTTTTTCTACAGTATGTTTTGAAAAAAGAGCATGCAGGATTTGTGAGGGTTAAAGGTTTAATAATTCATGTCCATTATGTTAAGTCAAATCAACATATTAAAAGTGCCTGAAGATAATTAAGTTATGCTTTTATGAACTGACTTTACCTGACAAATTTGCATGACTTATCAATATAAAGATGCTTCAGAAGGTCCAGAAATGCAAATCATCATCATCTTTTTATTCCAGCCACATAATATTGAAGGTCTATATTTCTCCATGAATCATAGGCAGAGATAATCATGTGCTAATGCCAGACAGACTTTCAAATGCTGTGGTTTGCATAATGTGCAGGGAAACATTCTTGCATCAATAACAAAACATGTTTTTTTTTTGTTTTTTTTCTAGCAAGGATAGTCAAGAGTTTCATCAGTTATTCTATAATATTTTCTGATCTCATTGATGATCCATTTAATGGCAGTCTAAAAATATTGTCATAAACAGGAGTGCAGAGCATCCTGGGCATCGCTTACTGTACAAACTCTAACCGGTTGACATATGGATCGATAGACTGATACTAATTTCATGCTTCATTTCACTCAAGTCAAAGTGACCCAAGAGCATGTTTAAATGATGCATGTGTGTGTGTGTTTAAATGTCATGTAAAGATCTTTCATTGCACAAACATGGAAAATTGAAAGAATGGTGCATTCAGCAGATATTTATAACCAAAATACACTGAGAAACACATATTACGATAATGTTTTAGTAGAAAGTATTATAATCCTTATGTAATATTTTCTTGTATTGTTTTGGTTTGGGCATTTTCCAAATTGAGTAGATGCCTTGCTGTTGATATAAATGACACATCTATCCGTCGTGGTTGCTCAGAAAGTTCTGTCTGTCACCACAGGGGGAAAATGGGCCATCTGGTGACTGCCTTTGCTCTGGCACACGCTGCAAAAATCAGTCACGAAAGATAGTACACAAAGTCAGTGCACCGACATTTTGCATTTTATGTCATGGCTCATTTAAGAAGATGCGACACTTGTGGATACTGAAAACCATCGGAACGAGATGTCAGTGTTATTTGTAAAAGGTAATTGAATTGTCCTTGTCTAGCACAAGACTGCAGCCTGACTGTGAAACTTATATAATGTCTATATTATTCAGGTCAGGTCAGATTTTGTGCTTTCGCTTGCATCCTTTGGACCTTGTGTTAAAGCATTTCATCTAACATATCTCAACAAGTCATTTGAAAAGGATTGAATTATAATAAACCAAGGGACAGTAAAAGAGCTGTAAGCTGTAAACAGATCTTTGTCATCCCCAACAGTTTTTTGACAAATTTGTTAAAATGAGACACTGCTTGGACTGTTTGAGGGCCATATGGTGTGATTCAGAACCTGCTGTAAGATCTGAAAAGATAAGATCGATTTATACTAGCTTGCTTATTTGTATAAAGGAGGGGAGAAGGTGCAGAGGCTGCTGCTTATTCTTCTCAATAATTAATCTAGGAAACTATGTACTGTAGCACACCAGTAGCGGTTCTCCAGGAAGACTGAATGCAAAGACACAGAGAAATAAATACGTTTTGATGTTATATTGACCTTCTGGGTGTGAACAGAAAAGCCATTAACACAGCTATTAAAGCCAGCTTGTATGAAATATCACTGCAGCACTTCGAGCATTAAGATTACAATTGGACAAGCAATATTTTTACCCAGTTTTTCTGCTAATATAAAGTACTGTAGTACATGTATGTTCATGAATTTTAGAAGTGATATGGCCATTGTCTGGTTAAGCATATTACTTAACATTTTAAGCTAGATAAAAACAAACCTAGAACCGTTTTCTCTGTCATGTTAATTTTTATACTTTTTTATTAAAATTTAAATTCTGGCCAGCATAAAAATATTAAATATAAATATATATAAAAAAATTAAATAAAAAAAGATTATATTTTCTTTAAATATTTTGTATAGGCAGATTGACATTCTTCTGGGAAACTGACATGTCCTTCTCCTTCTATACTTCATGTAAAACTATTCTGAATAGCAATTGGCTAATTCCTCTAATTATTTTGCATGTAGCTTTAATGACCCGGTTTCACCACAATATCATTTACAATGAATGCAACAAGGCAACATGCAATTAAAAATAGTGACCAGTGACAGTAAAATACATTTGAATCTTTACTAGATTTTGGTACGTTCCTGAACATTTTATGTCAACTAACTACCTATTTTTAGCATACTGGGTAAAAGTGTTTATGTAATCAGCATTTTTCCTGAGATGTTTTTCCCCTAAAAAGATGTTTTATATCAAAAAGGCACAGATGAATGAACATAATAAACTGTGCTATGGACTTTATCCTGAGGGATTATTTGCATTTGCTTTACAAGACTCTTCAGTGCCGTAATGGAAGATGAGCTACTGGTTGAATAGCAGCTGTTGTGGTTTGGTTAAGATGTGTGTCATACATGACTGAATGAGCACATGGGGCTTTGGAAAGCATGAGTGAAACATTTGTTCAGAAAAATAACACACATTTATTTAAATTATTATTATTTAATTTTTTTGCTTATACCGATGTTTATATAGTTTCGATTTTTAGGTTTTACATTTTGTAATATATTTGTATGTTTAATTTTTTTTATTTTTCTGTTTTATTACTTCCTATTTGTATTTGATTTCCTGTGTAGATCAGAATCCTGGACAGTTGTTTACTCACAGCACTCAAATCAATTATACACTCTCTTGCTTTGGGGTCATTAGGCCTCTGTGACTCTCAGTAAATGTGTGGCAAGTTGTAACTGCAGTTGCTGGCCAGTGCTGTGCTTTGGGGTTTTCATCACTACAATAAAATAACCACATAAGGGAAGGATAATTTTTTTGTCTGTTGTTTGTGGGTGTTCGCAATATGTCATATATCTCAACATAAAGTGCTGTATACGTTTAAATTATTTAGGTTGGATCAATACAAATCTTTCACTGACCAATATTCACGCTAAGCAACACTGTAAATGGTACTTATTTCCACAGTATAAGTTAATGTACAATAACACATCTTCTATAAAGACACTCCATTTTCCTCCTTAGTTGTTTGCTCTATTTCTGTGTGAGCTGCATGGTGCCTTTTAAGAGACAAAATGGCCATTAGAGGAAGTGGAGTAAAAGATAACACCGGAATAAATTAAGATTTTTGTGCTGCTTTCTACAACTTTTTATCATCAGTTGATAAGCAGTGTTTCTCATTAGTTCACCATATAGATGGTGATGAGGGTCCTGATAAAAGTCATTAGAGATTAAAGATAAAACTGTGCATCCAATGCCAAGTAAAAGGAACAGATCACCCGAAAATGAACATTCTGTCATCATTTACTCACTTTCATGTCGTTCCAAACCTGTATTTTTTTTCTTTTGAACACAAAAGAAGATATTTTGAAAAAGCAAGCTTTCATTGTATGGACAAAAAGTTGGAACATTCTTCAAAAATAAAACAATATTTGTGTGTGTGTTCCATGGAAGACAAAAATTTGAATATATTTTGAACGACATGAGGGTAATTGTTGACAGACTTTTCATTTTTGAGTGAACTATCCCTTTAAGGAAATCATATCTAAATAGCTATCTAAATATAACCAGCAGTCACCAAACAAATGTGCAGATATAAAAATAAAAAATCACTAAAAAACAAAAACACTTCTAACAACATAATACTTTTTTTATTTTCTTGCAGGTTTTTTGTTTTGTTTTAGTTTAATATGAATATTGAAATGAAGGCAGTATCAATATTTTAAAGAAATACGCATAAGTTTTTATTGAAAGATTCAGAGGTCTTATGTAAATCAGCTGCTTAATGGTTTACATGATTAAACATGTATAATAAAAATCACGTATTATGCATTTGCAGTGCTAAACAGTTATTTTGGGATTTTCAACCTTTTATTTCATTCAAAATAATTGGCTTAGTTTGTGAATTATAAAATGATGCAATAGCTTTTGCATTATTCTCTGCGATCGTGTGCATACTGTAAAATCATCCCTGGCTTTAAAAAAAATGAAAGAATAAAAAATATATATCATTCTGTTAAAACGTAACTTTTATTTTGCAGGTCCGTCACAGAAAATGCCAGCCAATGCCACCGCCATGGACTTCTTCCAGCTGTTTGTCCCTGACAACGTCATTCAGAACATGGTGACCCAGACCAACATGTATGCCAAAAAGTACCAGGAGCGCTTTGGAAGTGATGAAGGATGGACCAATGTGACGCTGGCTGAGATGAAGGCTTTTCTGGGTTATGTTACTTCTACTAGCGTGAACCGTTGTGAATCAGTGCTGAGCATCTGGAGCAGCGGATTCTTCAGTAATCGCAGCATCGCGCTCAAGATGAGCCAGGCGCGCTTCGAGAAGATCCTCAAGTACTTCCATGTCGTAGCCTTCCGCTCCAGCCACGGTGGCAGTCAGGGCCTCTATAAGATCCAACCCTTCCTGGACTCTCTTCAGCAGAGCTTCAGCTCTACCTTCAGGCCCTCACAGACACAGGTAATGAATACAAGCAATGAAATCATACTTCAATTCAATGCACAAATTACTGTCAGCCAGCAAACATGTTGACAGTACAAAGAAAAACTGCGCGAAACAAATCTTCACAGCATTAACTTTTTAGAAACTAGGACTAGCAGACATATTCGATTTCTGTGCCAGTGGAAAGCGTGTTTCGGACTGAAATCAGAACACGTTCTGCTGTAATTGGGATAGCCTGGAGTCCCGTCACATGTCCCAAGGCTGGGAGCTTTATGGTACCATTTTGAAAGGTCTGAGGGGTCTTTTATATCTGCTGCTATTCAGTGTTGCTCAATGCAATAATCAAGGTCTGTTGTACTTTGCATCTTAATGTGTAGCATATATAGATGAATGCCTCCGGCCCATCTTAAGTTATTCATAAGCTCAGGAGTCAACATTTCTGACCTTCAATCTTTGTAATCATTTTTGTCTCTAAGTCCCTCAGGTTCCAGTTCTCAGTGTGCTTTCATTATGGATGTGGAAATAATGACTTTATAAAATAAAATTGAATTAATTAAAATTTTAATATTATTACATTTATATTTAAACGAGGGATGAGAATTGAATGAATTACACTACCATTCAAAAGTTTGGGGGAAGTATGATAAAAAAATATATATATATTACTTTTATTCAACAAGTATGCATTAAATGAATCAAAAGTGACAGTAAAACATTTAAAATGTTACAAATTATTTCTATTTTAAATAAATGATGTTCTTTTGAACTTCTACTCATCAAGGAATCCTGAAAGAAAATGTATCACGGATTCCACAAATCTTGAGCAGCAAATCAGTATATTAGAATGATTTCTGAAGGATCATGTGACACTGAAGACTGGAGTAATGATGTTGAAAGTTCAGCTAAATAAAGTCAGATATCTTATTCAAAGATTCTGAGATCATAGACAGTAATTGTCAATTCTGCTCATTTAATGTATCCAAATATCACTTTAAATGTAGTCCTATGTTAGATAAAATGACAGCAATTATGCACTCAATGTGCCAGACATTCAGACGTCAGGCTAACATCAGGGAGTTTACTGTTAAATGACAAGAAGAGCTGTGCCAAGTAAGACATTTCAACACCCTCCTACATTTGTTCTGGTTTTTCTCTCTTCATTTAGAAAATTAGTTTTCCGCACATTGAATAATCTGGGCTTCTGCTTTCAGATAGAGGACATAAAATTGGATCCGAGTTGTGAAAAGTAATCGTGAAATATGGGCTAGAATCTGAGCAGTCCATTATTCATCAAAAGTGAACCACATTTATTACATTCTGTCAAATTCCATCATGTTGATGGTACAAAGAAAAACTGCACGAAACAAATCTTCACAGTATTAACATTTTGGAAACTAGGACTAGCAGACATTCGATTTCTGTGCCAGTGGAAAGTGGGTTTGGGACTGAAATCAGAACACGTTCTGCTGTAATTGGGATAGCCTGGAGTCCCGTCACATGTCTCATGGCTAGGAGCTTTATGGTACCATTTTTAAAGGTCTGAGGGGTCTTTTATATCTGCTGCTATTCATTGTAGCTAAATGCAGTACTCAAGGTCTGTATCTTAATTTGTAGCATACAGTACATAGATTGAAAACTAACCATTATCTTTTCTGAAAGATGTGCTTCAATTTGACATTAAACTCAGATTTGCATCTGTGAAAACAAACAAACAAGAACTCAGTACTTTAATGATCCCGTCAAATTTCTGACAAGTATCTTCACAAGGGAGAAAAGTGGAACTCTGAAAGTAACAAAGAAAGATCTGGAGGATCACTTGAAGACTATACACTCCGACCCAAGATGGCACGAAAAAATGTCAGTTCCACCAGACATCCCACAAATCAATTCTCTAACGTCAAATGGAGATTCACCCTCCAACTTGGAAAGAGGTGGAAAGCGTAGTCCATCACGCAAGATTGGCATCAGCCTCACGGCCAAATGGAGTCCCATGAGGCTCATGAGGATAGTGTGGAAGGAGAGGATTATACCCAAAGTGTGGTGTAGGACAGGAGGGATTCTGATCCCGAAGGATAAGGACTCAGAGAAGATTAGCCAGTTTCGACCAACATCCCCGCTAAATGTAGAGGGTAAAGTCTTTTTCAAAATCATCGCCAAGTGATTGTCTGAATACCTGCAAAAAATTTTATATACATTGATACAGCAGTGCAGAAGGGAGGTATATCAGGGTTTTCTGGGTGCTTAGAACATTTCAGTATGATATGGCACCAGATCCAGATGGCAAAGGTGGGGAAAAAAGGACCTCCATGTTGTCTTCCTGGATCTTGCTAATGCCTTTGGGTCAGTCCCCCATAATCTCCTGTGGGAACATCTCCCTTTAGGTCAGTCCCCCATAATCTCCTGTGGGAACACTTTTCAACATCTTTTATATTCCAGACACCATTACAACTTTGGTGAAATCATATTTCCAAGATCTGCAGTTTTGCTTTACTACCTCTGAGGTTACCACCTCAGGTTACCACCATGGGCATTATGGCAGGATGCACTATCTCACCCTTGGCTTTTACGATGGCCATGGCGGTCATAATTTGAGCCTCAAGGTGGGTGGTGGGCGGACAGTGGCTTAATTCCGACTTGCGCCTCTCTCCCCTCAGAGCCTATATGGATGACATTACTACTCTAACCACTACAGTGCCATGTACTAGAAGACTACTCTGAAAACTAGAGGAGAATATCAGCTAGGCCTGAATGAAGAGAAAACCTTCCAAATCACATAGCATCTCTATTGTCAAGGAAGTGCTTATTGACATCAAGTTCTTCATCGGAAATGACCCTATCCAAACAGTATCTGAGCAGCCTGTGAAAAGCCTTTGTAGTTGGTATGATGCAAGCCTGAAAGACAAAGAACAGGTACAACAACTGCAGAAGGAGATCATTTTTATCAACTCCAGCTCCACTAACTTTTGGGGTTCCACAAGGGTCCATTCTTGCTACTGTTTTTTTATCATTATACTGTATATGCTTCCTTTGGGATCTAATTTTAAGAAGTATGGTGTTTCTTTTCATTGCTATGCTGATAATATGCAGATTTATCTGCCACTGCAACATAATAACAAGAGTGCCCTAACTCCTCTTTTAGCTTGTCTAAATTACATAAAAAGCTGGATGTCCTTACAATTTTTTAAAACTTAATGACAATAAAAAAGAGGTCATTAAATTTAGGCCATCTGATAATGATGTCCCTCCTAATCTCAATTTTGGTCCACTAGCCCCGTATAATAAAGAGGTTGTGAGGAATCTGGGTGTTTTATTTGACAAAGCTTTTATATTTGATAAGCAAATAAACGCTTTTGTCAAATTATGCTTTTTTAATCTGAGACTTCTGGCTAAAGTAAAGAGTTTTCTTTCCATTGACGATTTTGAGAAAGCCATTCATGCCTTAATTTTTTCACTGCTTGACTGGTGTAACTCTCTTTATATAGAAGTTAGCCAGACAGCACTACTGCGGTTGCAGGCAGTCTAGAATGCGGCCGCTAGACTGTTGACAAGTTCTCGCAAATATGAGCATATTACACCAATTACACCAACAGTGGAGAAACTGGAAAGAGGAATCACAGGTAACATCAAGAAATGGCTCGGAGTTCCACGGTGTCTTACAAACATAGGACAGCCAGTGCAGTGGAGGAGGCGATAGCAGCAATCAAACATGCGGACATTGTGGGGCATGTTCAGCAAGGAAGAGGAGGCCTTGGATTAACGATGAGACGTCTAGAGTGGAACAAAGCCATATCACCAGAGCGGAGGAAGATGGTGTTAGAGGAAACACGTACAAACAGTACAAACAGTATGACTAATTCACAGAGTATAATGCATCTCGGCACATTCATCTTTTAAACGGCCATTAGGGATTTCTTTTAGAAATTGGCCTTTTGTTTTCCCCCCTTTGATTGATAGTGGCCAGCATGACTAGAGGCTAGATTGTGAGAATACATTGATCGACAAATTAAATAAAATTAATTAGAAATTTCCTCTGAGAAACATTCTAATTCTCCAATTGTGCTGATGATTTGGTGCTAATTAAGGTCCTGTGAACTCCTGCCCAATTAATTACTGTTCCTACTGAAGTGCACTTTTGAGACATTTTTATGTTCTTTATGTACTCCAATTAAAATATCCACCATGCTGGAAATTGTAGGTTGCCAACTTTTACATTTACAACGTCTTTATATTAAAGGGATAGTTCACCCAAAAAATGAACATTCAGTCATCATTTATTCGCCCTCATGTCCTTCCAAACCAACATGTTTTAAAAGTACTTAAGTATCAAAAGTAAAAAGTAAATGTAAATGCATTGTTTTATTATTGTTGCATTGTTGTATGTAATACTTACAATACCTTATGCCTCTGAATCTATGCCTGCCTACCCTCATATCAATATAAAATGTATTTCTAGAACACAGTTCCAGTAGTGGGATTGAATGTGAGATTGAATAAGTGCACTCAATAATGTCCCACAATGGTTCCCTCAAATAGTGCCCTATTTAAAGTTATTTGGCTTTTAGTATGAATATGTTAGCCTTACTGTTATCTATAAGCTAGAGTGCTCCAAAATAATGAAAAAATGTGTATTTAGAAGACCAAACCCAACATTGAAAATGATAATCAGGTTGGTGTCAGAATCCAACGTCAGATTGACGTTAATCTCCAACGTTGGATAGACGTTGTATTGTTGTTGAAAATGAAAATTGGTTTGAAGTCAGAACCCAACGTCAGATTGACGTCAACCCGACTTTCTTTTCCAACCAAAATCCAATGTCCGACGTCTTTCAAATGTAGTGAAGTTAAAGTAAAAAGTTTCCAGAAAAAATATTACTCAAGTAAAGTACAGATACTCAAAAAGTGTACTTATACAGTACTCAAGTAAATGTATTTTGTTACTGTCCACCTCTGTGAATGACTTACTAAGTTTTTGTGTGAGGTAGATGTCAATTTCAAGATATCTTGTGTTCTGGAGAAGGAAGTCATACAGATTTAAAACATCACGAAGGTTAATAAAAGATGACAGAATGTTTTGTTTTTTTGTGAACTATCCTTTTAAGGTTCTCATTAACCACATTAACTTGCATTTTAGCTTGGTATTTCAACGTATGGATTTAAATGAATCAGCTTCCGCTCCTAAATCAGAGATTTGCATTTCATGAGGCCTTGTGAGACCCATCTCAGAGACAACCCTCAATTACTCGCCTACCATGAGTAAACTAAACACCATCTGCGTCTTTCAGCTTTCTCAGTGGCATGGAGATATCACCTTGACAATGTGTGCCAACCAGCCCACTTTGACTGCTACAGTGTGGGTTTGTTTCTTAGCCCCTACTGGCAAACAATCAGGCATTCAGTACAGACACTCAGAGCCACACATGCCCTGTTTAACTGCTTCAGCTTGATGAGAGGTTTTACTGAGTCAAACAAATAAAAATAAATAGATTATCTTTAGGGAACACTACTGGTTAGTT
This sequence comes from Rutilus rutilus, assembly GCF_951802725.1. Lineage (NCBI taxonomy): Eukaryota > Metazoa > Chordata > Actinopteri > Cypriniformes > Leuciscidae > Rutilus > Rutilus rutilus. The sequence continues at coordinate 13,242,672 of NC_140225.1, forward strand.
CTAACCAGAAAAGAGAACGCTCATACCTGACTTGACTTCTTGTGCATAGAAATGTTGCGTATGTAAAGGCCCGCCCAATCGGCACAACAACGTTTTTCGATAAGCGGGTGAAGGATTACTGTGCGTTCGGTCTTTTCAGTGTGGCAAAGTAGTTTAATTCCAATTTACTTTGATCTGACTCCATTTGATCACAACCTCGGATTTAGGCGATTGACTAATATTCTAGAGGGCTGTACTCTACTTGCTTATTCTAGAATATATTATTTAGTCCCCATAGATCTGAACACACTTAATTAAGGTAAGACTATATCTAACCATAGGTCATGACTTAACTTCCTCTTATGGTAACTTTATATAATCATGCCATGGTTTCCCACGTACACTTAGAATAATATTACAATAATCAGAGGTTGAGGCTCACCCATTTTGACATATTGAGGACAGAAAGTCATTTGCATGAAAGACCTTGGCAGAGGATCCACCCTCCTCTGTAAGCAAGATATCTCTTAAAAACTTTATTACCTTTTTGGTTTACTTCTGTGGGAATGAGACCTTTGTACCAGTCGCACTGAGACATTTCAAATGATACCAAACATGTATAGTGTTGTATGCTAATTGTTCACATTAAACCATCTAGATTTTTGGGTGAATTTCAGATGGTTTCAGCATGTGGAGAGATGGGGGAAGAGGGGGTGAAGGGAAAGAAATGTAAATTAAGACAATACTGATGTGATTGACGGGTGTGGATGCTAATTTTGCAAGAGAGTTCAAATGTTAATTTCCAAATGTTGGATTTTGCATACGCTAAAATCCACGCCAACATTCATATTTATAAAAGCGGTCCTTGAGTTCAAATCTGTGCGTGTCCACATTTTATAAATGAGGCACCTTTTCTCAGGATTCCAGCATGCATCCTGTGTGGGAAACATAAAAAGTTTGAAAAGCAACTTTGCATGTGTTATCATGGTGGAATTTTCAATTCAGACATGCTGCTTTTCCCCAGGTCCTCCATGAGCCCTTGATTGATGAGGATCCTGTGTTCATTACTACATGTACAGAGAGAGAGCTGCGCAAGAGGAAGAAGAGGAAGTTCAGCCTGTGGGTGCGACAGTGCAGCGCCACCGGTTTCATTGGTCAGGTGAATATACACACACACACACACACACACACACACACGCTCCCGCAGGGCAAGGATACACCACAAAGAAATTCATCAACTGCCCCAAGTTATATCACATTGTTTCTAATGAGAAAGAGAATTTTTTTCCACTTATTTAAAATTGCTTCTCGGTTGACACAGCAATTTTCCACCATTCACTGATATTTGTTTGAGTAAATAAATCTCTAAAGGACTAAAGAGAGGCGCATTACTTGATGGAATCAATAAAATATCATTTATAGAGTCAACAAAGAAAAAGAGAGCCCAGACCACTTAACAATAATTGGTCTGTGCCTATTAGAGAAAATAACTGCTGTGCCTGAGGATTGAGACAATCAGACAACAAAATATATTGTCCTTACTTTAGTATTTTTGACGTACATTATCGTTCAAAAGTTTAATGTGTCAAAAGTTAATTTTATGCTCACCAAGGCTGAATTTGTTTGATCAGAAATACAGTAAAACAGTCATATTGTGAAATATTAACTTTATTCCTGTTATTGCAAAGCATCATTACCCCAGTCTCAGTGTTACATGATTCTTCAGAAATCATTATAATATGCTGATTTGGTGCTCAAAAAACATTTCTTATTATTAACAATGTTGAAAACAGTTGTGCTGCTTAATATTTTTGTGAAAACCATGACCAATTCTTCACGATTTTTTGTCTTTACTGCCACTTTGATCAATTGAATGTGTCCTTGCAGAATAAAAGAATAAAAATATTAATATATTTGAAAAAAAAAAAAAAAACCTTACTGACCCCAGACTTTTGAACAGTAGGGTATTTCGGAGTAAAACAGGATATTTAATAATAAATATATATATATATATATATACACTCACCTAAAGGATTATTAGGAACACCTGTTCAATTTCTCATTAATGCAATTATCTAATCAACCAATCACATGGCAGTTGCTTCAATGCATTTAGGGGTGTGGTCCTGGTCAAGACAATCTCCTGAACTCCAAACTGAATGTCAGAATGGGAAAGAAAGGTGATTTAAGCAATTTTGAGCGTGGCATGGTTGTTGGTGCCAGACGGGCCGGTTTGAGTATTTCCCAATCTGCTCAGTTACTGGGATTTTCACACACAACCATTTCTAGGGTTTACAAAGAATGGTGTGAAAAGGGAAAAACATCCAGTATGCGGCAGTCCTGTGGGTGAAAATGCCTTGTTGATGCTAGAGGTCAGAGGAGAATGGGCCGACTGGTTCAAGCTGATAGAAGAGCAACTTTGACTGAAATAACCACTCGTTACAACCGAGGTATGCAGCAAAGCATTTGTGAAGCCACAACACACACAACCTTGAGGCGGATGGGCTACAACAGCAGAAGACCCCACCGGGTACCACTCATCTCCACTACAAATAGGAAAAAGAGGCTACAATTTGCACGAGCTCACCAAAATTGGACAGTTGAAGACTGGAAAAATGTTGCCTGGTCTGATGAGTCTCGATTTCTGTTGAGACATTCAGATGGTAGAGTCCGAATTTGGCGTAAACAGAATGAGAACATGGATCCATCATGCCTTGTTACCACTGTGCAGGCTGGTGGTGGTGGTGTAATGGTGTGGGGGATGTTTTCTTGGCACACTTTAGGCCCCTTAGTGCCAATTGGGCATCGTTTAAATGCCACGGCCTACCTGAGCATTGTTTCTGACCATGTCCATCCCTTTATGACCACCATGTACCCATCCTCTGATGGCTACTTCCAGCAGGATAATGCACCATGTCACAAAGCTCGAATCATTTCAAATTGGTTTCTTGAACATGACAATGAGTTCACTGTACTAAAATGGCCCCCACAGTCACCAGATCTCAACCCAATAGAGCATCTTTGGGATGTGGTGGAACGGGAGCTTCGTGCCTGGATGTGCATCCCACAAATCTCCATCAACTGCAAGATGCTATCCTATCAATATGGGCCAACATTTCTAAAGAATGCTTTCAGCACCTTGTTGAATCAATGCCACGTAGAATTAAGGCAGTTCTGAAGGCGAAAGGGGGTCAAACACAGTATTAGTATGGTGTTCCTAATAATCCTTTAGGTGAGTGTATATATATATATATATATATATATATATATATATATATATATTGATAAGATTGACGAATGATTCACAATAATATCCAGAATGTGCATTTATAAAGTAAATAGTGTCAATTTTCATGCTTCCCCCTCAGATCTATGTCCATCTAAAGGAGGGTCCAGGTCCAGATGGTTTGGACACACTGAAGAATAAACCACAGCTGCACAGTCTGGTGGCCAAGCAGCTCTGTCAGAATCTGGCTGGCCGTAATGCTATCATCTTCACTGGACCAAGCATCACAAGTCTAAACTTGTTTCAAGAATTTGAGAAACAGGGTAGGTGCTGTAATGTGTGTGCAACAGTGCTGCATCTGTCAATTCCTTGCATCTTTATCTGCTCTACTTCTCTCAGTGAATTCTGCCTTGGCTCTGCTTCTTCTTTTTTTCCATCTCTTTAATCTTCTCTCCATCTGATGTTCCTCATCCCCTGCAGTTTTTAATTACACGGTGACAGCATCCTAGGCAAGGAATAAATGGAGAGAGTGAGAGGAAGTTGACCTTGAGTTCTCACAGGAAACGTGTTTCATACTCAAAGATTATTTGAATGCCTCCAGATGGGAGTAAATGTTAACATAGCTAGAGTGGATTAGGCTAGTGGCCAGCTTCTCTCTTTCTACACATTTTTTTTTTTTTTTACATTATTTGAGATCTAGGTCATAATTTAGAATTTATCAGCTTCATACAGTAGGCCTACAGCTCAATGGTATTAAATGGTATATAAACTGAATAATAAACTAAAAGTAGTGAGTTCTGTGACAGCTTTTTTTTTTTTAAAGCAGTGTAGCCTTTTCCACACGTGTAAGGTTGTAAAACGCAACATCATGTTTTTTTTATTTTTTATATCACGATTACAAACAGTTTTATTTATCTTCAGTGCCACAGCAAAATAAACCATATTTCCCAGAGTTTGCAGTCTGATGTTAATGGCAAGAAATGTCTTTCTATCGAATTGCCCTTATGTGCTGCAAGCAAAACATCATACAACCCCTCCGATTTATGAACAAATTACTAATATGAGTCTATTATTTTTTAGTGAATCAACAGCATACGCGTCCGATTTATGAATATATTTCTATTATGAGTCAGTGATGACATGCTATTTCAGACACGCATGCTGAAAATCACACGCTCTTAAGTTTAAATGCAAAAAAGCATGACGAATCGCTGACAAAATGGTCTATTTATATTAAGAGCGAACGGGATATTACAGTTCAGTGAATCGGTTCATTCATAGTTTATGTAAATCAATGACATTTTATGGACGATAAACCGATTTACTAAAGCGAATCACTGATTAATTTGAGCTCCTGTACAAGGAGGCTACATTTTGTCACTTAAACCCTTGCTTTTTTTTACTTGAGCATGTTTTCTAATTTTATCTTATTATTAACATGGCTTAAACATATCTTAATTAAGATCCCCATTCATTTTGTGCCACATTAATTCTTCGGTACAAATAATCATAAAATATTGGCTTCTTAAATAGTGTCTATGTTACTAGCTTGTAGTGAAGCACATTTTAATAGATGTCTTGACTGTAATTTAACTACTTTAAATGATAAGAATCTTATAGCATGCCGGCTTCAGAGTAGTTTCCTCAACATTCCTCTTTTTTTTCACACAGCATCAGATAGATGAGCTTCTAAGATTTGCAAGATGTGATATTTTGTAATGAGTTGAACTGCTGGGAAATATCCAAAATTTCCGTTCGGAGGAGTGATGAAACATCTTAGCAATAAATATCAAAGTAGTCCAAATTTTCCTGAGTGAATCCTCCAGGACATTTGACTTCATTGCAGATATAAAATGGAGATGAATATGAGAATGGAAATCTTCAAGGAAAGATTAGTCGCGTAGTTGTCCCCTTTCCCTTGCAGGGAGGATGAATACGAGTAATCATCATATCTCAATCAGACTAGGCTGCAGCATCTGGAAGTGCTGAGGAGAAGACATCTGCTCACAGCTTCATAGATCCCACATGCAGGGAGAGATTCACGTGACCTCTATTCATCCAATCAGCTTTCAGATGTGACTTTGAATGCTCATTGCTCAGGCAGAATATTCATTCTCAGGCTTCTCCAGAGATGGGTTATTTACTCTTTTCTGTTCTTCGTTCTATCTCCTGCAGGCATCTACGGCTGCGGGTTGCTGAGCACCAGGAAGAGTGATTGTACAGGTCTTCCTCAGTCTATGCTGATCAATACTGAGGCTCCACAGCAACGTGGCCAGTCTCACATTAAGATGAGAGGCAATACATCCATAATCAACTGGTACAACAAAGGCAACTTTAGGTTCCTCTCTAACGCCTACTCTCCCACCAAAGAAGGTAAGAAAAACACACACAGGACAGGCATATAGTATGTTTCTTCTTGTTTAAATGATGCAGTTTCATCAGTTTATAATGAAAGGAAACATGCAAAGTACAAATGACACTCGCAAGCTGCAGCAACACGCCTTCTGGAGAGTGTTTTCATTATAGTAGTGTGAGCTTAGATTGCTTTTACGCTGATGTACTTGGATTAAGTGGATATCATGCTTATCATAGGATTATAAAAGCCAAAGCTTCATCGTATTGTGCTGGTTTTCACTTTTCTTTGATAAGCCTTGATCTGTTTTGACAGCAGCTTCACATGAGAAATGTCAGAGATGATATTAGGCATTTTTATTAAAGTGTTGTAAAAGTGTGTGTATGCGTGTTAAATAAATAACATTGCTCCTGGTTTTTTAGGTCAGGCAAAAAGAGAGATTAAATTACGACTTATATTTCATTCTCTGGAGTCTGAAATAATCCGTTTATATATAAAAAGCTTTCTCTGCATGCACGGTTTCCTCTTTGAGAACAGGTGATTAATGGAGCTATACAATTTCAATGAAAACTCAGTGCTAAAACTCTGCCAAATCTTCTATACATAACCTGAACTAAAACTATTATCCCACCGGTATTCAGCCGCAACTTTTAGACACTTTTTGAATCCAGTCTATAAATAATTTCAATGCTTTTCCTCATTGTCTTCAGGAATCAAAATAATATTTTAACATTTAATACATTTTAATAATTTCCCAGAATGCATTACCTGTGTTGATTTTCAACTCCCTGTAGTTTGTGGCCAATTCAATTAAGAGATTGAAATCAAGTGGAAATACAACAAATTGGATTTCTTAAAGCAAAAGTGATGCTTTTACGTAGTCTGGTGGTATTTGTGTCTAGATTGTATTGCTTTAAAACTACATTTATGATTGTGATTAGTAAAGGCACGATCTATGTTACTAAGATCTGTATTTGTTCCATCTTTTCGTTGCTAAAATACCTACTCAGTGAACCTACAGCAGATAACTGAACAGTCCTTCCTTATTAAACATTTGATGTTACATCCTATTGTACAGTATGGGGACTGTGATTGACATGTCTGCCCTGGACTACCCTAGGGGTGATCATTAAGAGGAAGAGCGGAGAAATCCCATGTCCCCTTGCTGTGGAGGCCTTTGCTGCACACCTGAGTTACATCTGCAAATATGATGACAAGTACAGCAAGTGAGTTTGACTAATTAAAGGGTTAGTTCACCCGAAAATCAAAATTCTGTCATCAATTTCTCACCCTCGTGTCGTTCCAAACCCGTTAGACATTCGTTCATCACCGGAACACAAATGAAGAGATCTTTTTAATGAAATCTGAGAGCTTTCTGTCCCTCCACTGACACCCTACGCAACTACCACTTTCAAGCCCCAGAAAGGTAGTAAAGACATCATTTAAGTAATCCATGTGACTCCAGTAGTTAAACCTACATTTTGTTAAGTGATGCGAATGCTTTGTTTGTGCAAAAAACATAATATACTACTTTATTTACGAAATGTTAATCCCCAACGTGCGTTCAACATAACATGCATCTGTCGTGCTCTCGTGAACGCTCGTTGGAGATTAATATATTGTTAATAAAGTGGTAAATTGTGTTTTTTTTGCGCAAAGCAGTCGTATTGCTTCATAAAATTGAGGTTAAACCACTGGAGTCACATGGATTATTTTAATGATGTCTTTATTACCTTTCTGGGGCTTGAAAGTGGTAGTTGCGTAGGCTGTCAGTGGAGGGACAGAAAGCTCTCAGATTTCATTAAAAAGATCTTCATTTGCGTTCCGAAGATGAACGAAAGTCTTACGGGTTTTACAATGATAGTTAACAATTTGATAGTTCACTAATCTCATGATTTCCAACTAGGTATTTCATTTTCCACAAGCCCAATAAGACCTGGCAGCAGGTGTTTTGGCTGACCATCAGCATTGCCATCAACAACGCCTATATTCTTTACAAGATGTCAGATGCCTACCACGTGAAACGCTACAGCCGGGCACAGTTCGGCGAGAGGCTGGTCAAGGAGCTTCTGGATATGGACGACTGCTCACCCACTCAGTGAAAGGATTCGCATGCGGTCTCAAACCCACCCACGACAACGCATTCATACTAACATGCTCAAATACAATTGCATTCTGCACTTCAGGGTCAGTTCGAATGAACAAACCCTATACATAAAGCAAAATGTGCCATGTCTGGTTGAAAAAGGGATGTTTTCCATCTAAACTCACATTTGTAACCCCATTTGGCCATTTGACAAGTCTGTTTGGATACTACAGGACTATTGTACATATGTCACAGTAATACTTGCTGCATGAGAAACACAATAACGTGCCCTTTGTAGATGTTCATTGATTTTTATCAATAGAGTTCCAGTAATAGTGTTAACGTAGTTTTGAACCCTGAGGTACAATGTTTTGTGAATCTTCTCTGTTTGTGGACAGCATATCCAACATTCAGCACTGATAAATATACTGTATATAATTGGTGATTAAGGTGTTTTATCAGCAAAATGAGAATGTAATGCAATTCACATGTTAGATCACAGAACATAGTAGATGTTCTTGCAAAAATCTGGGCTTTTTTCTATTTTATATCACTTAATATTTATGATATTTATCTTTATAACTTTTTTTTTTTTTTTTTTTTAAAGGCAACAACATTAGTGATGTATAATGCCACACAGATAACCATAAACGTGGCACTACTACGCTTTCCCAGTCTTTTTTGCACTTGGAAGTAGCCGTCAGGATTCGCAAAAGGAACTTGATTTTCAGTAATATTTATCCCAAATATTTCCCATCAAATCTGATTTCAACATAACATATAAAATCATTTGTCTGCCTTTCATTAAGATACATATAATTTTGTCAATGAAATTATTGTAAATCTAGTAAAAAGGCCCAATATACAGTAACAGTAGTATACCAAAAATAATGTAAATATGATTTCTATTAATTCATTGATATATTTTTATTATGTGTCATTTTAATTGATTATCTAGGGGCATAGATGCGAATGAATAAAAGGAAAATGAATGGAATTATAAAATACTTTAACTAGAATGTTTCTCTACCTGTAACTCGGTGGATTTATGTGGTGTTTTGTTGTTCCAGAATCTATAAGATCAATTCTCCATGCCGCTATATTGTAACGGTAATAATGACAGATACATTCGCAGCGCATGGCGTAATTTGTCCCTTCAAAGAACTGAAGCAGATTCATTCTAGAAGATTTCCCTCAGGTAATATATTTAGTCAAACATCTCAGTGAATTTGTGTTTTAAACGTTCCAGACATGCTTATTATTTCCTTGGCTTTTCTTTTATTTACAGTTAACTGTGCCATCGCCCTGCAGTTTTTCTTTGTACGAGTGAAACGCTGCAGACTAACGAACCAATTTGGATGTAGGCTTAAACTACTGAACGTCACTTAAAAAAATATTCTTTTGAAGCTTTGGTTTCAGTCAATACAAATCTGTACAAAACGTCTACCTTGTAATGTCAGCTGCAGTAATTTTACCACAACGATAGATACGCCATATTTTATACTTGCATCTTTCGTTTTAAATTGAGACAAAAGCAATGTTGTATCACTTATAGGCTACTGTAGGTGTGCTCATAGTGTTCTGTTTTGTCATGAATGTTGCAAACATTTTATTTCACTTTATTGTAATATTTTTCTACTACTAATCTAATCTACAAATACATAGTCAATATACTAACAAGTTCAATCCAGGCGTTAACTGCCATCTGTGCTTATATAAACTGCAACAGATGATTTTGAGATTGCATATCCGTGTTTGTACTGCAGTGGGATTTATTTTAATCAGGCAGACAGAGAACTGTAATGGCGTGAGAGAGATGTTTGACCTTATCTTGGGTGACCTCAGGGTTTTGTAACTATAACATCTACTGTGCAATATATAGTAGGAGATCGGTTCGGGTGCTATGGACATCTCTGCCAAGAACATACTCTGTAAGCCAGAAAATATGAAAGCTCTTGCTGGTGCAGTGCATTAGGAAAGAAGAAAGAAAAAAAAAACCTTCCAATTAGCAAAATACCTGCTTTTACATTGGCCCACTAACATTGTGAGTTATACCTTAGGGCCAGCTTCATGTGGCATGATAGCAGGTTAAAAAAAAACCCTGTCCTTTTAATAACAGAACAGCTATGTCAACTATATAGTCTGTGAATACTTATTTACTGGACCAAATTCCTTAATATATGATCAGTTTAACAAGAACCCAGTGTTGGACATGTATCTATTTTCATGTATGAATGTTGTGAATGTGCCGTGTCTTGCTGTAAAATGCTTGATGTAGCTTCACTTGTCTTCTCACTGTGAATGTTGAAATGATTAAGCTGTATGTGAGAGTATCTGTGTTATCTGTAATGTTCACCCTCACTGTGTGCTTCACCTCCCTGCCTCTATGTGAGTTTACACTAATTTGCACACTAATAAATGTTGTTTATAAAAAAAAAATCCCCCTAGAGTCTTGGTTGCAACATTCAGTGCACTAATAAGAGAAGCATGTTAAAGGGTTAGTTCACCCAAAAATGAGAATTTTGTCATCACTTGCTCATCCTCAAGTTGTTCCAAACCTGTATTAGTTTCTCTCTTTGAAGAATGTTGGTAATCAGTTGAAGATAGCCATTGACTTTCATAGTAGGAAAAAAATATATATACTATGGAAGTCAATGGCTACTGTCAACTGTCTGGTTACCAACATTTTTTTAAATAATATATTCTTTTGTGTTCAACAGAAGAAAGAAACTCATTCAGGTTTGAGGGTAAGTGATGACAACATTTTCATTTTTGGGTGAACTATCCCTTTAATCTCAAATTTTGAAAGGTCATATTTCACACCAAAAGAATTAAATAAATTAAGTAAATTAAAGAAAATAAAGTATACCGATGGAACTTTTTTTGCATTGTTACATTATTTTCAGGGCAATGAAGCACATTTTCCCCATACATTATAATAAACGCATCTAGTATGGTCTCGTTTTTGATGAGAAGTTGAAGTTTTTTACAAAACTTTTAGGTTTAAATTTGTGTAATACATTTTTTAATAATACATGATTAAAATTAAAAGCAGTACTTACTACAGCCTGTCAATTCATATTTCTATAACATGAAAGAAAAAATATTCGTAAATGAAATTATTGTAGCATTTGTTGTACTACCTTTAATTTAAAAAATGCAAAACAGTATTTTTTACTGTGTCACATACTGTAAATATAAATATAATTTACAATGCAAACATTCTAATGGTCCTCGAAGTAGAACATAACCCTGATTTTTATGCAATTTTTTTTTCCTTTTAGTTTTGTTAATATGTGACAACACTAAATGACACTGGATATGTATATAATTTTTTTATTTAAGTTAATTATTTCCCGTCATTCAAACTTTTGCAATATCTATAAAACAATGAACAAACACAAGCGCTGTACAGTTGACCAAATCACTATAACTGAACTGAATGTGTAAATGTACATGCATGGACATACATACTGTATATACACACATATACACTATTACAACTGTTGACCCCATGCTGTTTCCTTTCCCGTTTAATGCAACATCAAGATCTTCCTAAAATTGGCTTTCGAGGAAACTAAAGAGACAAAAAAGGTGGGGTCACATGTCCTTCATTTACTAAAAATGAAACAGTCCTAGTCTGGAGAAGAAGTGTTTCCATATTCAATCAAACAGCAACTGACTTTGGCACACTGTGCTATGTAAACATTTCATCCAATTCATAGATTAGCCATCATATATTGCTCCAAATTTGGCTGTGTTCTTAAAAAAAAAAAAAAAGAATTGTTCAAAGCCCAAACTTTAAACCATTTCATAGGCCTCTCCTTTAAATGGAGAAAGGTGGCGTGATTCGCAATGGCAAAAAGTGCAGTCCACATCTACACCTGCTTTCCCGTCCAGCAGACTCATCTGTCTACAGGAAACCTGATGACGCCACAGAACACGGACAATCAAATACAGGTATGGTGGACTGATTTTCATCCTAAAGGCCACACAATCTCTGCCCAGACTCTGAAGCATCAAGACAAAGAGTCTTCCATGTGTTTCTGTTGCCGTCTTCATACTCACTAATGGAGAACTGCGATTCTGGGACAACACAGGGTGGTGCAGACGAATCGAACATATACAAGTATAAGATTAACATAACACTTACTGCTGATACATGAGGAGAGCTGACCGAAAGGCAGTCAGGGACTCATTTAGTCTGGATTTCCTAGCCTACAATAAGTTAGTCAGAATGCTACGGCGTTATACATGAAAGGTAGGTGGGTTAACTGATTCGGTTTCACATATCACAGGCTTCTTTGTCTGTTGGATTTACAGTAATAATTTCTGTTAAAATCAACTTAAGTACCACAATCATTTACAAGGTTTGGTTGTGAAAAAGTATTTCGGGTGATGAATTAAATGGTAATTAAAAGGACACACAAACAAACAAAAAAACCGTGTTGCGTTTCTCCATTGTGAGTCCATATGCTTCTCAAATGCGCATTTTGAAAGCTGCTTAGAAACACACTAGCACACACACAAAAAAAACTCACATTTTCTTTACAGTATCATGGATAACAAAGGCAGTAACTTTTAACCAGGAACAGAAGAAGAATGAGGATGCTCAAGTAATGACATAATGTGCCAGGTTTGGCCAAAGCTGCTGAGGATCATGACTGATCTTGAATAAAACATCCAGGACTTTAAGGAGGCAGGAAAGGAGACTTTCCAATGCCCATGTTATGATCCAGAACACATACTGCACAAAGTCAAAAGAAATCATGGAAGATGAGGAGTAATACACACATCCACCTTTGCTCAAAACCTAAAGACAGGAGCAAAGCTTCAGATCAGCCTCTGATTGGAGTTACCAGGTTATTACCATGATTATTTTACATAATACACTTGGCGACGTAAATAAAGGCTACATAGAATTAAGGAATAAATGATTACTGAGAAAAATGTGGCTGAGAAACATTTGTTTTGTGATTGAAGACGTTTTAGATTTGTTAGCAGCCAGTGCTACAGTATGTGAATCCAGCAGTCACGTTCTGTACAATGCCTCGGTTCTCCTTCAGAACACACCAGGGACCCTTACGGAAAGCGGGTTGAATCTTTACACATTGCACCTTTAACCAGAAAAAGACAGATTGACAATTTCATAAAAACTAGAAAACAACAAAAATGGTCTCGATTTTTTTTTTTTTCCTGCTTCCTGTGCGCGTCATGAGCTGTCCTCCACAGTCAAAGTGTGTCCGTGATGGTGCGCGCAATAAATGAGTCCTCCCCTCAATTCCATGAGCCCTCAAATTAAACCAAACCCAAACTACAACAGTCTTGAAATCCAGTCCGATCACAGCGCAGGAAGGGAGCCTCCATAAAACG